>NC_026006.2:7107790-7435425 GCF_000442705.2 Elaeis guineensis
TCTCCTAGATATGTGAGAAACTCACTAGAAAGATATTTTCTTCCTCGATCAGATCGAAGAGTTTTAATACTCTTTCCAGTTTATTTTTCTACTTCACTTCGGAATCGTTTGAACATTTCAAATGAATCCAACTTATATTTCATTAGATAGACATATCCATATCTAGATAGATCATCCGTGAAAGTTATGAAGTAGAAATATCCACCTCTAGCACTTGTGCTCATAGGCTTGCATACATCAGTATGTACTAGGCCCAAGAGCTCAGTAGCTCTCTTACCTTTTTCAATAAAAGGTGACTTGATCATTTTACCAAGAAGATAAGACTCACAGGTTAAAAGTAATTCACAATCACTGACTTCGAGGATTCTCTTTTGAGTCAACCTGTTTATTCTGTTCTTGTTTATATGACCTAGCCTACAGTGCCATAAGTAGATATCTGATACACTATCTAATCTAGGATGCTTGCCAGTAGAATAGACACTTATCGGGCTTGATCTTTCTAGTCTAGCCCTGCACTGATGTCCCAGCCTAAACTTACACCTTCTTCACTTTCTTCTTCTTGTTCTTCTTTCCTTTCTCAAAGGGTCGAGAACCAGAAGACGAACCTCCCACTAAATTCACCGACTCCTTGTGGAGTTGGTGATCCTTCTCAAAGTTCTGAAGCAACCCCAATAATCTGTGGTAGTTCACTTCAGGCTTTGTCATTCTATAATGAGTGAAGAATGGGAGATAAGACTTGGGCAGTGAGTTTAGTATTGCATCTTTCCCAAGCTGCTCATGCAAGGGAAAGCCGAGCTTGCTCAATCATTTCATTAGCTCGATCATGTACAATACATGATCAGTGACAGAGGCACCATCCCGTATTTTGGCATTGAAGATGGCACAACTAGTCTTATGCCTCTCCACGTCATCGAGTGTGCCAAAGGCATCCTCCAACACTTGAAGCATATCCTTTGGCTGAGCCATCTCGAATCTATGACTGAACTCGTCGCTCATGGCAGTCAGCATGATACAGCGCACCATGGTCCGGTCACTGAGCCACTTCTGGTAAGTATCTCTGACTGTTCCACGTGTATTGGCAGCTGGCTCCTCAGGTGCAGAATCCATTATCACATATAGGATCCGTTCATGCTACAGGACTATCTTCAACTTTCGATACCAGTTATCGAAGTTGGGTCCCACCAACTTATCATTATCCAACAATATTCGGAGCGATAGGAAAGTGGTCATATTTGCACAAAAGAAAATCATAATCTAATTAGTAATTGATTCATTAAACCTAAAGATTTGGACTTTAATCAAAAAGTTTCTCTCACTATTTTATTCGAATTGGTAGCCTCTACCTTCAATTCGAGAAATTATCCTAATTCCTTAGTGGATACTAGAATCCACCTAGACTGCACACAAGCCCAACTTTGATTGGCCAATCCATGTACATCTAAGAATAGGTTCATAACCAATTATTCTCTAAATAATTTCTAGTAATTTTAATTTTACCCCAGAAACCTAATCAGTAGGCTTTGGCCTCCACTGTAAGGATCCGGTTAGGTCCAACCATTAACATGACCATACTTGGTGCATCTAACCAACGAATGATTATACCCAACTTTGGTTGGCTCACCTAACCACCATTAAAGAGATACTTTGATGTGCCCAGGCCTGAATAACTATCTTATGTAGGTAAGAACAAAGATTGGAGCACAAGAAAAGAAAAAGAAAGAAATCTTTGAAATCTGATTGATAAGAAAATTGCCACAATCAGATCACAAAGGGGTAGAATGCCACAATCAAGAAAAAAAGAAAGTGAGTGATAAGTTTTAAGGTTTATAACTCGCTACTAACACACAGAGATTACATAAGAGAACTCAGCAATACTCATTTTCATTCATTAAAATCTGAATTGAATATATAGGTCGCCTCTCTTTATATAGATAAGAGAGGAAACATAAGATAAATTCAGTAAATGAAAGGAAATAACAGAATTTGACTATCATAAAAATGATGGTGGCTATATCTTGCTACAAAAGAAATGATAGTGGCCGTATCTTGCTACTATGAAAATGATGGTGGCTGGAGATCATCGTAAATTAGGAAGAACAAAACAACTTTGGCTGCATCTTGCTATTATGAAAATGATGGTGGCTGGAGATCATGATGAATTAGGAAGAATAAAACAACTTTGGTTATATCTTGCTACTATGGAAATGATGGTGGCTGGAGATCATGATGAATTAGGAAGAACAAAATAAGCTTCTAAACTCGGCCCTTTCCCAAGCAATAATTTCTTTCAAATTCCTGCCAAATTTGATTCGCACCACATCATGCTTCTACGCACGTGAGTAAAGTCATCAATTTGGCTCTTGGATCTGTATATGGTATGTGATCATCTCTTTCTTCATGATGGTGTACATCATTTCTCCCTTGTTGAGTAGGATTTGCCCTCAAATTCAAGTCCTCCCCATCATCCAAACTATCCTCCAAGTAAGGAGAAAGATCTCAAACATTGAATGTAGCGGACACATTGTAGTCACCAGGCAATTCAATGTTGTAAGTATTGTCATTCACTTTCTCAACAACTTGAAATAGACCATCAGCACGCGGCATGAGCTTAGATTTTCTTTGGTTTAGAAATCATTCTTTGCGAAGATGTATCCAAACAAGATCACCTGGAGCAAAGCGAACTTGTTTTCTTCCTCTGTTGGCTGCCTTCTCATAAGCCGCATTCTTTCTCTCAATCTGCTCCTTGATGCTCTTATGCATGGACTTAACCAACTCAACTTTCTTCTTCCCATCCATACAAATCCTTTCGCTGATTGGAAGTGGTGCCAAATCAAGTGGGGTGATAGGATTAAACCCATAAACCACTTCAAAAGGAGAATGCTTAGTAGTGCTATGAATACTGTGATTGTAAGCAAACTCAACATAAGCCAAACACTCATCCCAATTCTTCATATTTTTGTTAACAATAATGCGAAGCAAAGAAGAGAGGGTATGATTTACCACTTCGATCTGACCATCGATTTGCGGATGGCAAGTCGTGCTGAAGAGCAATCTAGTACCAAGCTTCTTCCATAAGGTCTTTCAAAAGTAACTCAAGAACTTGATATCTCGATCAGACACAATACTCTTTGGTACACTATGCAGACGTACTATCTCTTTGAAAAATAATTCTGCAACATGTGAAGCATCATCGATTTTGTGGCAAGACACGAAATGAGACATTTTTGAGAATCGATCCACAACCACCAGAACCGAATCCTTCCCCCTTTGTGTTCTTGGCAGCCCAAGCATAAAATTCATACTCAAATCTACCCATGGTTGATTTGGTACAGGTAGCGACATATACAATCATTGTGAAGTCTCTTTGCTCTTCGCCTTCCTACAGGTAATGCACCTCTCAATGACGTGATGCACATCACGAATCATAACTAGCCAATAAAAGTGCTCTTTCACCATCTCCAATATTTTCTTCTCTCCAAAATGACCCACCAATCCGCCACCATGAGCTTCTCTCACCAAAAGCTCTCGAATGGAACTGTTAGGAATGCACAGCCGACCTGACTTAAACAAGTATCCGTCATGCCTGTAATAGCCATTTACAGCTCCTTTCTCTCACTCTTCATAAATATTTGCAAAATTTGGATCGTCCTTGTATCGATCTATAATCAACTCAAATCCCATTAGTTTAGCATTAAGCAATGAAATCAAATTATATCTCTTGGAAAGTGCATCAGCCATGATATTGACATTCTCTTTTTTATATTTGATCACATAAGAAAAGATTTCCAAGAATTCCATCCACTTGGCATGTCTACGATTCAGCTTGCTTTGTCCTTTCAAGTACTTCAAAGACTCATGATCAGTATGGATGACGAACTCTTTTGGCAATAAATAATGTTGCCAAGTCTCCAAAGTCTGAATCAGAGCATAGAACTCCTTGTCATAGACAGAGTAGCTCAAGCTTACACCATTCAACTTCTCACTGAAATATGCTATGGGACGCCCTTCTTGCATCAGAACAGCTCCAATGCCCACACCGGAGGCATCATATTCTACCTCAAAAGTCTTGAAAAAGTCGGGTAGAGCTAGAATGGGTACTGAACTCAACTTCTTCTTGATCAACTCGAAGCTCCTTTGGGCTGCTTCAGTCCATTTGAATTCTCCTCCTTTCTTGATGCATTCAGTGATAGGAGCAAGAATAGTGCTGAAGTTCCTCACAAACTTCTGATAAAATGATGCTAGGCCATGAAAACTCCTCACTTCAGATACATTAGTAGGAACAGGCCACTCTTTGATTGCTTTCACCTTTTCCTCATCAACTTCCACTCCATGTTGTGACACAACATAGCCAAGAAAGACTATGCGATCCTGACAAAAATGATACTTTTTGAGGTTGCCATATGCTCAAAAATACCCCTGAGGTGCTCCATATGCTCTTCCTGATTTCTGCTAAAAATTAGAATATCATCAAAATATACAATCATAAAATCATCAATAAACTTATGCAGCACATGATTCATCAATCTCATGAATGTGCTAGCCGCGTTGGACAAGCCAAATGGCATGACCGTCCACTCATACAATCCAAACTTGGTCTTGAATGCAGTCTTCCATTCATCACCTTCCTTCATGCGAATCTGATGGTATCCGCTCCTAAGGTCTATTTTTGAGAAGACCTTAGCTCCATGCAACTCATCAAGCATATCGTCCAGTCACGGGATTGGATAGCGATATTTTATTATGATCTTGTTTATCATCCTACTATCCACGCACATCCGCATAGATTCATCCTTCTTTGGTACCAACAGAGCTGATACTAAACATGGGCTCATAGACTCCCTCACATAACCCTTCTCCAAAAGATCCACAACTTACCACTGCAACTCCTTGGCCTCCTCGGGATTGCATCTATAGGTTGGTCTATTTGGTAGGGCAAACCCTGGAATGAGATCAATCTGATGCTCGATGTTGCTCCTAGATTGATTTTGATGATTACAAAGCAGACTGAAGGGATACAAAAATTTTTATTTGAAAAGTCTTTATGCTCTTCAGGGGCAAAATCGTAATTTTATTAAAACCCTGATTTGATAGTATCATTTGGTAGAACTAATGATTTGTAATCTATTGGTGAAAATTTCATTATTTTTGGACTTATATTTTTGAAGTTATGAATGTTTGAAGTGCATGAGTCGACTCATGGGTCAACTCATGGCATAATGAGCTGATTGGCACGCTAAAATTTCCCTTGGCACGCTGGTTTTCTGGCTTGGCACGACCTATGAGTCGACTCATGAGTCGACCCACAAGGCATGAGTCGACTCATGAGTCGACTTCTGCATGTTTGGGCCAAAAAATCTAGAAACCAACATCTCTGATTTTTGCAACAGAGGTCGACTCATGAGTCGACCCCTGAAGCATGAGTCGACTCATGAGTCGACCCCTGAGACGGAAATTATCCGCAACGGCTAGTTTTTTGCCCGTTTTAATTGCCTTTAATGCTCCCTTAAAATGCTCTAACGGCTCTTTTTCTGCCTAAAATATTTTCCCTTGTTTATTAAAGCTATAAAAGGGTTCAAAAGGTGAAAAATAAAGGAGAGATCAACAATATACTTGAGAGATACAAGAGATCTACAATATACACGAGAGATTTTGAAAGAGAAAAGCAAGAGCGTTCAAAAGGGCATTCAAGAGCATTCAAAGAGAGGGTTTTTTAAGCCAACTTTTCAACCTTGATCAAGAGCTCTTTCAAAGCCTTCAAGAAGTCTTCAATCAAAGTTCACCTTCTCCTCAAGCGTTCATTCAACTCTTCATCCATCTTGAGAAAATCCAAAAAGGGGCTTCTTTATTTGAGTAAAGTGTATTTAATGTTATATTCGCTCATTTAAGGAGCTATTCTTGTACTTATTTATGCTCTAAACTGTCTTACTCTTTGTGAGTAATTGTTCTTATTTTTGAAGGATTTCCAAAATAAGAGAAGGTAGATCCGAACCTGAAATCGGAGTATTTTGGGTTGGCTTGTACCCGAAAAATAAGTGGACTAGCTTGGGATAGCTAGTGTCGGAGTTTCCGACGTTTGTATTCTGGTTGAATACAAGTATAGTGGATTGAAATTCCCAAGTAGGAGCTTGGGGAGTGGATGTAGGTGCAAGGTTGGCACCGAACCACTATAAATCCTTATGTTTGTGGTGTGCTTTATTGTTTTTCTTTATTTCTTTATTATATCCTTGCATTCTTGCTTTAGGTAATTAATCTTGATTTAAAGTCTTTCTTCTCATTCATCAAGCTTTTAACAAATACTTTTCATAAGCAATTAGTTGAGCTTAAAATTTTTAGAAACCCAATTCACCCCCCCTCTTGGGTTGCATAGCTGGGCAACAAGTGGTATCAGAGCCCGATGCTCTAGCCCTTCTTTGATCTAACAATCAAAGAGTCAAAGATCTATGGCAACCCATGTCGGTACTTCTCTAGCCGAGGGGCAATCTACCAACCGACCTCCACTTTTCAATGGGTCTAATTATACCTATTGGAAAGCTCGGATGAAGATATTCATACAAGCACTCGACTATGATATGTGGAGTATCATAGTGAACGGTCCTCACACACCCACCAAGATTTTAGATGGTGAGGAGTCAACCAAACCCGAGAAAGAATGGGATGAGGTTGATAAGAAATTGGCACAATTAAATGCTAAAGCTATGAATGTTCTTTATTGTGCACTTGATGCAAATGAATTTAATCGCATTTCTACTTGTGCATCTGCTAAAGAAATATGGTGTTGCCCAGCTATGCAACCCAAGAGGGGGGGTGAATTGGGTTTCTAAAAATCTTAAGCCCAACAAATAACTTATGAAGAACAAAACAATGGCTTTAAATCAATATTAATTACCTAAAGTAGTATTGCAAGGATATAATAAAGAAATAAGATAAAGCGATAAAGCACACCACAAACACAAGGATTTATAGTGGTTCGGTGCTAACCTTGCACCTACATCCACTCTCCAAGATCCCACTTGGGAATTTCAATCCACTATCCTTTGTATTCAACCCGAATACAAAACGTCGAAAACTCCGACACTAGCTATCCCAAGCTAGAATACAAGACGTCGGAAACTCCGACCCTAGCTATCCCAAGCTAGAACACTTGTTTCCCGGGTACAAGCAAACCCAAAACACTCCGATTTCAGGTTCGGATCAACCTTTCCTTATTTTGGAAATCCTCCAAAAATAAGAGCAAAAACTCACAAAGAGTAAGAATATTTAGAGCACAGATGAATACAATAACAGCTCCTTAAATGAGCAAATATAACAATAAAAGCTTTACTCAAATGAAGAACCCCTTTTTTCAGATTTTCTCAAGATGAATGAACGGTTGAACGCTTGAGAAGAGGTTGATTGTTGATTGAAGATCTCTTGAAAGCTTTGAACGATCTCTAGATCAAGGTTGAAACGATAGGCGTGAAGAATTCTCTCCTTGAAAGATCTTCCTTTTCTCTTTCACAATCTCTCTGGTATATTGTGGATCCTCTCTCTTTTTCTCTATGGATATTTCGTTGATCTCAGGCTTTTTCTTGCAAATTTCGAATCCTCTCTTCTGTTCTTCTCTTTTTCCTCCTTTTTCTCTTCTCTTTTTTTCACCTTTGATTTCACGTTTGATCCGCTATTTAATCTGCAATTTCTTTCATCAAATTAAGCATTTTGTAGCATTAGAAGCAAGAGAAAACAATTTAGGCAGATAAAGAGCCGTTAGAGGATTTTTAGGAAGCATAAATGGCAATTAAAACGGGCAAAAAAATAGCCGTTGCTGACATTTCCCGTCGCAGGGGTCGACTCATGAGT
The DNA here is from genome assembly GCF_000442705.2 of Elaeis guineensis. NCBI lineage: Eukaryota > Viridiplantae > Streptophyta > Magnoliopsida > Arecales > Arecaceae > Elaeis > Elaeis guineensis. Next base: position 7,115,627 of record NC_026006.2, read on the forward strand.
CGACTCATGCTTCAGGGGTCGACTCATGAGTCGACCTCTGTTGCAAAAACCAGAGAATGCTTTTCTGGAATTTTTTGGCTCAAATTAGCAGGGGTCGACTCATGAGTCGACTCATGCCTTGTGGGTCGACTCATGAGTCGACTCACAGGTCGTGCCAAGCCAGAAAACTAGCGTGCCAAGGAGAATTTTTGCGTGCCAATCAGCTCACAGTGCCATGAGTTGACTCATGAGTCGACTCATGCACTTCAAACCTTCATAACTTCAAAAATATAAGTCCAAACACAATGAAATTTTCACCAATAGATTTCAAATCATTTGTTCTACCAAATGGTACTATCAAATCAGGATTTTAGTAAAATTATGATTTTGCCCTTGAAGAGCATAAGGACTTTTTCATTTTAAAATATTGTATCCCTTCAATCTGCTTTGTAATCATCAAAATCAATCTAGGAGCAACAATCTCTCCCTTTTTGATGATGACAAAACATATGAACAAAAATATTTATGTTAATACATTAATTTCAAAAGAATCCATTATAGGTGTATATGCTTGAAAAGAGTATGATTCTTTTGGCATGTAATATAAATGCAAAAATAGTTTGTCCATTTTCTTAAAGATTTGAAAAGGGTATTAGATTATTTTGAGTTCAAGATATATCAGAGCAAGAGAAGATAAATAACTTTTTCTATGTATCAGAGCAAAAATAATTTTTACAATGATATCAGAAAAGATTTTATAATGTATCAGAGCAAGAAAATTTTTAATGTATCAGAGAAAATTTCATACAGTATCAGAGCAAATGTTATAATATATTAGAGAAACCTTCACACTGTATCGGATCAAATGTTATCATGTATCAGATCAAGTTGAAAGAAATTGTAGAATGTATCAGAGTAAAACAAATTTCTTATTGATGTATCAAGGTGAGTAAAATTTCAAAAGCAAGTTTGAATATCAGAGCTTATATAAAAAAATACTTATTTGCATTGTTCTCATGATTTTGCTTTTGATGGATAATTTTTCGTTAAAGTTCTGTCTGATACCAAATTTTGATACCAAAATTTCTCAAAGTTTTGTTTAATCTTTCAATCCTTGTTTTTGTCTAATTTCTCCAATATTTGTTTAATTTCTTCAATATTTTCTTCAATATTTGTTTTAATTTAATTTCTCTCCCTTTTTCTCATAATTTAGGGTTTTGCTTTTTGTCTAATTTCAATTTTTGTTTAATTTTAATTTCTCCCCCTTTTTGACATCATCAAACATAGTTAACTCTTTCTTTTCTTTTTTTTTTGAAATATTCTTTAATTTCTTCCTCTTTAGAGTTTTTTTCACGGATGTTTGCTCCCCCTTAATATAGCAATTATCAATAGCAAACAACAACAAGGAGAAGATAATATTTCAATAGATGTATCAGAGATTGAAATATAACCAAAATATAATCAATTCAAAGAGGTAGAAATATAGGTAAAAGATGATTCCATTAATATTATAATTATTTCAATACATAAAATTCAACCAGCTAAATGTCAATACATGGCCCCAAGGTATAGATCCTAGAACAAGATACTAACTCCTAAGATCTAGATAAGTCAATGATCAGAGTCATCAGATATAGTATGAGAAGATGATGGATCAGAAGTGCGTCCTCTATCCCGTCTGCCTCTGCCACGAGTAGGAGAACGAGATGAACTGGGAGGCTGAGAACGCTGAGATACTAGGGCTGATACCATGAGTCTGATAGAATCAAGTACGTTCAGTGCTCTGGAAACAGATTGAAGTAGAGCAGTGAACTGGGTGGTAGCATGCTCACTCGATCCTCTGATCTCTTTCCTCAGTAGCTCATATCCACCTTCTAATGCTCCTCTGAGCCTTCCAGCCTCTGCAGTGAGGTCTGTAACCTCAATAGTAGACTCCTGTGGCTGGGGATGGGCCAATGCAAGAACTTGCCCCTGCAAGTCAAGAACTCTGCCAGTAAGTCTCCAGACTGTATCCTCAAGCTGCTGTATCCTGACGGACTGATCTGAAATCATCTAAAATATAGTGGAGATGTGGGGAGTAATGGTCTGATTAGAAGAAGTAGCTCCAGGTGCAAAAGAAGTACTACTCCACTGGCTAGACAACAAAGAAGCCACACGCTGAGATATATGCTCGATCTGATCATCAGCCAGTCTGAACTCTGATGGAGGTGCTCTGCTCTCTGGCTGATACACTGGTGTGGGCATCCTAGTAAACTCAGAAGGGCCAGCCTCAGTATCAGGAATGAACTGGGTATCTGATGAAGCTGCTCTGAAATCATGTACAGGAGAAGATGGACCTTCTTCTTCTACTCTGCCTTCAGTTCTGTCTTCAGCTCTTTCCTCAGCTCTCTCCTCAGCTCTTTCTTCAGAGCCTTTGATCCAACCACCAACAGTCTTTGTAATTCCCATTCGGTGCAGGCTGTGTTGGTTGAAAGTGTCCACATGTGAGAGCTTGGTAGGTGTCTCCCCCTCACAGCTAACTCCAAACCTCCTAAATACTCTAGTAAGGGCCATACCATAAGGCAAGTGTGCCTTGGATCTGTTCAAAGTTTCTCTCATGGCCTCTATCATAAGTGCAGGGAGGTTTAGGGGGGTCTGAGTGATGATATGAAACATGACACATACATCTCTGCCAGATAGTAAGTCATGTCTACCACTCCTAGGAAAGAATAGTTTTGTCACAATCTGATGCAGGACCCTCATCTCAATGGACAGTAGCTTTGCTTCCAATCTGTTTAAACTTCCTGAAAAATCTTCTCCTAAGATAATTCTGATCCCTTCTTCTTTAATTGGGAGTTCCATATATGAGTATCCTTCACTAGGCAACTGAAGTATCTCTCCCAATATCCTAGAATCCAAACAGATGTCAATCCCCTTTACAGTTGAAGTCACAGACCCGTTTCCATAATTTAGGTTCTGGTAGAACTCTCTGACTAGATCAACATAGGTGACTTCCTTAAGAGAGCAATAAAGTTCCCATCCTTGATTTTTGATCTTGGTAGCAAAAGTAAAGCCTTCTTTCTCAAAGAACCGAAAATCTATATTTTTCCCGGTTTCTACTTTTCTATCAGAAAGAAGATTTACACTGGGGCTTATGGAGGATTGAGAGGGACCTTGAGCAGGTACTGAAACTGGATTGGGAACAGTGGAAGACTGAGCATGCCTTTTCTTTCGGACAATTTCCTCAAGCTCTCGGATTGATTTCCTCCTTTGGGGAAGTTTCATCTTTGGAGCCATATCCAATAAAGTAGCAGACAAGAAGACTTGAATTCAGTGGAGGAGGGATCATAAAAGAGTAAAGAAGAATTTTGGTGGAGAAAAGAAGTGGATTTTGAATGAACGGTGAAGTTCTAGGGCATGTTCCACCCGTGCCTATCACTGCGAGAAAGCACAGAAAAGTCCTTTTCAAGGAGGCGATTTTTGGTGGAGAGAAGGAGGGAGAATTGCCTCAGAATTGATCCTTGGATTTGGAGCAAAAAGAGTTGGAGAGAACGGCTTTCGGAAGGAAGACGATGAGAAGATGAGTCGTCTCATAAACAGGGTTTCCCGTTTTAAAAACAATGAACCCGATGGAAGTTGGTGGGATTTACAAGTTTGCCATTGAGTCGACTCATGGGGGTCGACTCATGAAGTTCAGAAAATCAGAAAAAATACAAATAAATTCCAGAAAAATTCAAAATTTTGGGAGAAGGAATTTTGCTCAATGATAAGTTTTTAGAGTGATAAAACTGAGCTTTTAGAACCAGGATAGTTGTTGGAAATTGAGCTCTAAGAATATTTGATAATAATTAAGAGAAGTTTAGGCAAATGGATCTAGAATTCCTAGATTTCTCCTAATTTCACAGAATCTATCCTCACTAAGGGCCTTTATAAAGATATCAGCTAATTGATTTTCAGTGCTAATATATTCAAGAATTATATTTATGTTTTGAACATGCTCTCTTATGAAATGATGTCTTATTTCAATATGTTTAGATCTTGAGTGTTGTATTGGATTTTTAGATAGATTTATGGCACTTGTATTGTCACATTTTATTGGAGTTTCATTAAGTTTGGTTCCAAAATCTTCGAGTTGTTGCTTAATCCACAAGATTTGAGCACAACAACTTCTGGCTGCAATGTATTCGGCCTCAGCCGTAGACAGTGCCACCGAATTTTGTTTCTTGCTAAACCATGAGATTAGGTTAACTCCAAGAAATTGGCAAGTTTCACTTGTGCTTTTTTCTATCTAATTTACATCCAGCAAAATCAGCATCAGAATATCCTAACAAATTAATTTGTGAGTCCTTAGAGTACCATAACCCTTTAGTTTGTGTACCATTTAAGTATCTAAGGATTCTTTTAACAGCATTCAAATGAGATTCCTTAGGATTAGATTGATATCTTGCACATAAGCAAACACTAAACATGATATCAGGCCTACTTGCAGTTAGATATAATAATGAGCCAATCATACCTCTGTAGTATTTTAAGTCTACGCTTTTACCTTCATCATCCTTGTCAAGCTTACTTGAGGGACTCATTGGTGTGCCAATAGGTTTGCAGTTCTCCATTCCAAATATTTTGAGTAGTTCCTTGGTGTACTTGCTTTGGGTGATGGAGATTCCCTCTTTTGATTGTTTGATTTGGAGTCCGAGAAAGAAAGTGAGTTCTCCCATCATGCTCATCTCGAACTCTCCCTGCATAAGCTTAGCAAAGTCTTGACAAAGGGATTCATTAGTAGACCCAAAAATTATGTCATCAACATAAATTTGTATAATTAGCATATCATTTTGGTTTCTTCTAATAAATAGGGTTGTGTCTACATTGCCTCTTGAGAAATTATTATTTAGTAGAAATTTGCTTAGCCTTTCATACCATGCTCTAGGTGCTTGTTTTAGACCATATAAAGCTTTATTTAATCTAAAGACATGATTGGGAAAAGCATGATTTTCAAATCCTGGGGGTTGTTCTACATATACTTCTTTAGAAATATATCCATTTAAAAATGCACTTTTAACATCCATTTGAAATAGTTTGAATTTCATAAAGCAAGCATAAGCAAGTAGAAGTCTAATGGCTTCTAATCTAGCAACAGGTGCAAAGGTTTCATCAAAATCAATTCCTTCTTCTTGATTATATCCCTTAGCAACCAGTCTTGCTTTATTTCTAATTACATTTCCATGCTCATCTAACTTGTTTCTAAAGACCCATTTTGTGCCAATTATTGAATAATCTTTAGGTCTTTTCACTAAGGTCCAAACATTATTTCTTTCAAATTGACTGAGTTCTTCTTGCATAGCATTAATCCAGTTATGATCATTTTCAGCTTCTTCAAAAGTTTTAAGTTCAAGTTGAGATACAAAAGCACAATGATTAAGTACATCTCTAAGTGAAAAACGTGTTTTTACCCCATGCATAGGATCACCGATAATTAATTCCTTAGGGTGGTTGTGAACATACCTCCATTCCTTGGGTAAGTCATTTGTACCTTGAGGTTGTTCTTGAATTTCTTCACCTTTCTCATTTTGTTCATCTTCTTGATCCTTGTCTTCTGGAGTTGCTGAATCTTTCAGAGTGATCTCCTTCATACCTTCTATTAGTGGATCTGCATCATCAACACCCTCATTCTTTCTTGAAGGAGGATCGTTAGATTCATCAAAGACAACATGTATGGACTCCTCAACTACTAAGGTTCTTTTGTTGAACACTCTAAATGCTTTACTAGTGGAGGAGTAACCTAGAAGGATTGCTTCATCTGATTTTGCATCAAATTTACCAAGTTTTTCTTTGCCATTATTTAATACAAAACATCGACAACCAAAAATATGAAAATAGGCAATATTTGGTTTTCTTCCTTTCCAAAGTTCATAGGGGGTTTTCTTTAAAAATTGTCTTATTAAAGCACGATTTAAAATGTAACAAGCTGTGTTAATAGCTTTCGCCCAAAAATATTTTGGAAGGTTGCTTTCACAGAGCATGGTACGGGCCATTTCTTCTAAGGTTCTATTTTTCCTTTCAACTACCCCATTCTGTTGGGGTGTCCTAGGAGCAGAGAAGTTGTGGCCAATTCCATTTTCATCACAAAAATTTTCAAAGTCATGATTTTCAAATTCTGTTCCATGATCACTTCTAATATTTTGAATTGAAAACCCTTTTTCATTAGTGACTTTTTGATGAAATTTCGTGAAAATTTGAAAAGTTTCATTTTTGTGAGCTAAAAAAAAAACCCAAGTAAAACGAGAGTAATCATCAATTATTACAAATCCATATCGTTTTCCTCCTAGACTAGTGGTTTTAGTTGGTCCAAATAAATCCATATGTAAGAGCTCTAAAGGTCTAGAAGTTGAAATAGTGTTTTTGGATTTAAATGATACTCTAGTTTGTTTACCTAATTGGCATGCATCACAAATTCTATCCTTTTCAAAATTCAATTTTGGCAAACCGAGAACTAAATCCTTTTTGATTAATTTTGAAAGAGAATGCATGCTAATATGTGCAAGTCTACGATGCCACAGCCAACTAGTCTCATTTATTTTAGCATTTAAGGAAACTAGGCATTGCATGTCTAATTTAGTTAAATCATTCAAGTCTACCATATAAACATTGCCATGCCTATGTCCTATAAATTTAATGCCATCGTTAATAGGACTCGTCACAATGCATACAGATGATTCAAAACTTACTTTATACCCTTTATCACAGAATTGACTAATGCTAAGTAAGTTATGTTTTAAACCTTTAACAAGTAAAACCTTCTCAATGTATTTGGAGGGAGTGATACCAATGTTACCTATCCCGATGATCTTTCCTTTGCCATTATCTCCAAAGGTGACCATCCCTCCATCCTTAGCATCCAGCGTGATGAATTGTGATTCATCACCAGTCATGTGTCTCGAGCATCCGCTGTCAAGATACCATTTCCTGTTTCCTTCTTGGGATGCTAGACACACCTGCAAGCACAGATCAAGTTTCTGTCTTAGGTACCCAAGCTTTCTTGGGTCCTTTCAGGTTAGTCAGAATGGTTCCTTTTGGAACCCATATTTTCTTTGTGTTTGCATATTTGTTAATAAGACATGTGTATGATTTATGTCCTATTCTTCCACATTTAAAACAAGTAATATTTGTAGGCTTTTTGCTTGAATAATTTGCATAAATATCCTTCAAAAATTTTTGTTTCTTCAGGGGTTTATAACCAAGTCTAGCCTTATCATATATAGCTTTCTGATTATCAAGGATCATATTTAGCTTGTTTGAACTTAAGGTGAACTTATCTACTATAGATTTTAGCCTGTTAATTTCATCCTTAAAGTTTTGATTTTCTTGAATCAATGTGAATTTTTCAATTGAAAGAATTTCAGCTTGTTTCACTAAGGACTGATTTTTCAATTTTAGCTCTTTGTTTTTCTTTCCTAGTTTCTTTAATTCATCAATTGAATCATAGAAAGCTTCATGCAATTCTTCAAAAGTAAATTCACTAGTGGATTCAGAAGTTACCTCATTTTCATGTGCCATCAGGCACAGATTGGCTTGTTCGGTTGAGGTTTCCTCGTCGGAGCTTGAGTCATCACTCGCACTCCAGGTCGCCATCATTGCCTTCTTTTTGAATTTCTTTGGACCTTTCTTCAATTGAGGACATTCGGATCTGAAATGTCCTGGCTTCTTGCACTCGTAGCATATAGGGGTTTGATCTTTCTCCTTTTCTATGCTTTGATCCCCTTTTGTAAATTTCTTTCTCATCCCCTGTTTTCTTTTTCTTAGAAACTTCTTGAATTTTCGGGTGATGAGAGCCATCTCCTCATCCTGATCTTCATCTTCGGAGTCATCTGTTTCATAATCAGGTGAAGTTGTGGATTTGAGGGCAATGGTTCTTTTCTTTTTGATTTCATCCTCTTGATGTTGCATCATGCTAAGTTCATGAGTCATCAAGGATCCAAGAAGCTCTTCTAGAGGTAGAGTGTTCAAGTCCTTTGCTTCTTGGATGGCAGTCACCTTGGCTTTCCAAGTTCTTGGCAGTGACCTGAGAATCTTCCTTACAAGTTCACTGTTAGTATAAGATTTGCCAAGACTCTTTAAACCATTGATTATATCAGTAAAACGAGTAAACATAGCAGTTATGGACTCATCATGCTTTATTTTGAACAATTCATATTTGTGTACAAGCATGTTTATTTTAGACTCTTTTACTTGATTTGTTCTCTCATGGGTGACTTCTAACCTATTCCATATTTCTTTAACAGATGCACAAGTAGAAATGCGATTAAATTCACTAGCATCTAGTGCACAATAAAGAACATTCATAGCTTTGGCATTTAATTGTGTCAATTTCTTGTCAACCTCATCCCATTCTTTCTCGGATTTGGTTGACTCCTCACCATCTATAATCTTGGTGGGTGTGTGAGGATCATTCACTATGATACTCCACATATCATAGTCGAGTGCTTGTATGAAAATCTTTATCCGAGCTTTCCAATAGGTGTAATTAGACCCATTGAAAAGTGGAGGTCGGTTTGTTGATTGCCCCTCAGCTAGAGAAGTTCCAACATGGGTTGCCATAGATCTTTGGCTCTTTGATTGTTAGATCAAAGAAGGGCTAGAGCACTGGCTCTGATACCACTTGTTGCCCAGCTATGCAACCCAAGAGGGGGGGTGAATTGGGTTTCTAAAAATCTTAAGCCCAACAAATAACTTATGAAGAACAAAACAATGGCTTTAAATCAATATTAATTACCTAAAGTAGTATTGCAAGGATATAATAAAGAAATAAGATAAAGCGATAAAGCACACCACAAACACAAGGATTTATAGTGGTTCGGTGCTAACCTTGCACCTACATCCACTCCCCAAGATCCCACTTGGGAATTTCAATCCACTATCCTTTGTATTCAACCCGAATACAAAACGTCGGAAACTCCGACACTAGCTATCCCAAGCTAGAATACAAGACGTCGGAAACTCCGACCCTAGCTATCCCAAGCTAGAACACTTATTTCTCGGGTACAAGCAAACCCAAAACACTCCGATTTCAGGTTCAGATCAACCTTTCCTTGTTTTGGAAATTCTCCAAAAATAAGAGCAAAAACTCACAAAGAGTAAGAATATTTAGAGCACAGATGAATACAATAACAGCTCCTTAAATGAGCAAATATAACAATAAAAGCTTTACTCAAATGAAGAACCCCTTTTTTCAGATTTTCTCAAGATGAATGAATGGTTGAACGCTTGAGAAGAGGTTGATTGTTGATTGAAGATCTCTTGAAAGCTTTGAACGATCTCTAGATCAAGGTTGAAACGATAGGCGTGAAGAATTCTCTCCTTGAAAGATCTTCCTTTTCTCTTTCACAATCTCTCTGGTATATTGTGGATCCTCTCTCTTTTTCTCTATGGATATTTCGTTGATCTCAGGCTTTTTCTTGCAAATTTTGGATCCTCTCTTCTGTTCTTCTCTTTTTCCTCCTTTTCTCTTCTCTTTTTTTCACCTTTGATTTCACGTTTGATCTGCTATTTAATCTGCAATTTCTTTCATCAAATTAAGCATTTTGTAGCATTAGAAGCAAGAGAAAACAATTTAGGCAGATAAAGAGCCGTTAGAGGATTTTTAGGAAGCATAAATGGCAATTAAAATGAGCAAAAAAATAGCTGTTGCTGATATTTCCCGTCGCAGGGGTCGACTCATGAGTCGACTCATGCTTCAGGGGTCGACTCATGAGTCGACCTCTGTTGCAAAAACCAGAGAATGCTTTTCTGGAATTTCTTGGCTCAAATTAGCAGGGGTCGACTCATGAGTCGACTCATGCCTTGTGGGTCGACTCATGAGTCGACTCACAGGTCGTGCCAAGCCAGAAAACTAGCGTGCCAAGGAGAATTTTTGCGTGCCAATCAGCTCACAGTGCCATGAGTTGACTCATGAGTCGACTCATGCACTTCAAACCTTCATAACTTCAAAAATATAAGTCCAAACATAATGAAATTTTTACCAATAGATTTCAAATCATTTGTTCTACCAAATGGTACTATCAAATCAGGATTTTAGTAAAATTATGATTTTGCCCTTGAAGAGCATAAGGACTTTTTCATTTTAAAATATTGTATCCCTTCAATCTGCTTTGTAATCATCAAAATCAATCTAGGAGCAACATATGGGATAGGTTAGAAGTAACCCATGAGGGAACAAATCAAGTAAAAGAGTCTAAAATAAACATGCTTGTGCATAGATATGAATTGTTTAAAATGGAGCATGATGAGTCCATAACTGCTATGTTTACTCATTTTACTGATATAATTAATGGTTTAAAGAGTCTTGGCAAATCTTATACTAATAGTGAGCTTGTAAGGAAGATTCTCAGGTCATTGCCAAGAACTTGAGAAGCCAAGGTGACTGCCATCCAAGAAGCAAAGGACTTGAACACTCTACCTCTAGAAGAGCTTCTTGGATCCTTGATGACTCATGAACTTAGCATGAAGCAACATCAAGAGGATGAAGTCAAAAAAAAAAGAACCATTGCCCTCAAATCCACAGCGTCGCCTGATGATGAAACGGATGACTCTGAAGATGAAGAACAGGATGAAGAGATGGCACTCATCACCCGGAGATTTAAGAAGTTTCTAAGAAAAAGGAAACAGGGGATGAGAAAGAAGTCATTCACAAAAGGGGAACAAAGCAAAGAGAAAGAGAAAGATCAACCCCTTATATGCTACGAGTGCAAGAAGCCGAGACATTTTAAATCCGAATGTCCACAACTAAAGAAAGGTCCCAAAAAGTTCAAAAAGAAAGCAATGATGGCGACTTGGAGTGCGAGTGATGACTCAAGCTTCGATGAGGAAACCTCAACAGAACAAGCCAACCTGTGCCTTATGGCACACAAAAATGAGGTAACTTCTGAATCCCCTAGTGAATTTACTTTTGAAGAATTGCATGAAGCATTCTATGATTTAATTGATGAATTAAAGAAACTAGGGATGAAAAACAAAGAACTAAAATTAGAAAATCAGTCCTTAGTGAAACAAGATGAAAACCTTTCAATTAAAAAATCCACCTTGATTCAAGAAAATCAAAGATTAAAGAATGAAATTAATAAGCTGAAACCTATAGTAGATAAGTTCACCTTAAGTTTAAACAAACTAAATATGATCCTTGATAATCAAAAAGCTGTATATGATAAGGCTGGACTTGGCTATAACCCATTGAAGAAACAAAAATTTCTGAAGAATATTTATGTAAATTATTCAAGTAACAAGTCTACAAATATTACTTGTTTCAAATGTGGTAGAATAGGACATAAATCATACACATGCCTTATTAACAAATCTGCAAACACAACTATAAAGAGAATATGGGTTCCAAAAGGAACCATTTTGACTAACCCAAAGGGACCCAAGAAAGCTTGGGTACCTAAGACAGAAACTTGACCTTTGCTTGCAGGTGTGTCTAGCATCCCAAGGAGGAAACAGAAAATGGTATCTTGATAGTGGATGCTCGAGACACATGACTGGTGATGAATCACAATTCATCACGCTTGATGCTAAGGATGGAGGGATGGTCACCTTTGGAGATAATGGCAAAGGAAAGATCATCGAGATAGGTAACATTGGTATCACTCCCTCCAAATACATTGAAAATATTTTGTTAGTTAAAGGTTTAAAGCATAACTTACTTAGCATTAGTCAATTTTGTGATAAAGGGTATAAAGTTGTTTTTGAATCATCTGTTTGTATTGTGACTAGTCCTATTAACGATGGCATTAAATTTATAGGACATAGGCATGGCAATGTTTATATGGTAGATTTGAATGATTTAGCCAAATTAGACATGCAATGCCTAGTATCCTTGAATGCTAAAGTTAATGAGACTAGTTGGCTGTGGCATCGTAGACTTGCACATATTAGCATGCATTCTCTTTCAAAATTAATTAAGAAAGAATTAGTTCTTGGTTTGCCAAAACTGAATTTTGAAAAGGATAGAATTTGTGATGCATGTCAATTAGGTAAACAAACTAAAGTTTCATTTAAATCCAAAAATACTGTTTCAACTTCTAGACCATTAGAGCTCTTGCATATGGACTTATTTGGACCAACTAGAACCACTAGTCTAGGAGAAAAATGATATGGCTTTGTAATTATAGATGATTACTCTCGTTTTACTTGGGTTTTCTTTTTGGCACACAAAGATGAAATTTTTCATATTTTCACTAATTTCACCGAAAAGTCACTAATGAAAAAGGATTTTCAATTCAAAATATTAGAAGTGATCATGGAACTGAATTTAAAAATCAAGACTTTGAAAATTTTTGTGATGAAAATGGAATTGGCCATAACTTCTCTGCTCCTAGGACACCTCAACAGAATGGGGTAGTTGAAAGGAAAAACAGAACCTTAGAAGAAATGGCCAGTACCATGCTTTGTGAAAGCAACCTTCCAAGATATTTTTGGGCGGAAGTAATTAACACAGCATGTTACATTTTAAATCATGCTTTAATTAGATAATTTTTTAAAGAAAACCCCCTATGAACTTTGGAAAGGAAGAAAACCAAATATTGCATATTTTCATATTTTTGGTTGCCGATGTTTTGTATTAAATAATGGCAAAGAAAAACTTGGTAAATTTGATGCAAAATCAGATGAAGCAATCTTTCTAGGTTACTCCTCCACTAGTAAAGCATTTAGAGTTTTCAACAAAAGAACTTTAGTAGTTGAGGAGTCCATACATGTTGTTTTTGATGAATCTAACGATCTTCTTTCAAGGAAGAATGAGGGTGTTGATGATGCAGATCCACTAATAGAAGGTATGAAGGAGATCACTCTGAAAGATTCAGCAACTCCAGAAGACAAGGATCAAGAAGACAAACAAGATGAGAGAGGTGAAGAAATTCAAGAACAACCTCAAGGTACAAATGACCTACCCAAGGAATGGAGGTATGTTCACAACCACCCTAAGGAGTTAATTATTGGTGATCCTATGCATGGGGTAAAAACCCATTCTTCACTTAGAGATGTAGTTAATTATTGTGCTTTTGTATCTCATCTTGAACCTAAATCTTTTGAAGAAGCTGAAAATGATCATAATTGGATTAATGCAATGCAAGAGGAACTTAATCAATTTGAAAGAAATAATGTTTGGACCTTAGTATCAAGACTTAAAAATTATTCAATAATTGGCACAAAATGGATCTTTAGAAATAAATTAGATGAGCATAGAAATGTAATTAGAAATAAAGCAAGACTGGTTGCTAAGGGATATAATCAAGAAGAAGGAATTGATTTTGATGAAACCTTTGCACCTGTTGCTAGATTAGAAGCTATTAGACTTCTACTTGCATATGCTTGCTTTATGAAATTCAAATTATTTCAAATGGATGTTAAAAGTGCATTTCTAAATGGATATATTGCTGAAGAAGTATATGTAGAACAACCCCCTGGATTTGAAAATCATGCTTTTCCTAATTATGTTTTTAGATTAAATAAAGCTTTATATGGATTAAAACAAGCACCTAGAGCATGGTATGATAGGCTAAGTAAATTTTTACTAAATAATAGTTTTTCAAGAGGTAATGTAGATACAACCCTCTTTATTAAAAGAAATCAAAATGATATGCTAATTATACAAATTTATGTTGATGACATAATTTTTGGGTCTACTAATGAATCCCTTTGTCAAGACTTTGCTAAGCTTATGCAGGGGGAGTTCGAGATGAGCATGATGGGAGAACTCACCTTCTTCCTCGGACTCCAAATCAAACAATCAAAAGAGGGAATCTCCATCACCCAAAGCAAGTACACCAAGGAACTACTCAAAAGATTTGGAATGGAAAACTGCAAACCAATTGGCACACCAATGAGTCCCTCAAGTAAGCTTGACAAGGATGATGAAGGTAAAAGTGTAGACTTAAAATACTATAGAGGTATGATTGGCTCATTATTATATTTAACTGCAAGTAGGCCTGATATCATGTTTAGTGTTTGTTTATGTGCTAGATATCAATCTAATCCTAAAGAATCTCATTTGAATGCTGTTAAAAGAATCCTTAGATACTTAAATGATACTCAAACTCTAGGGTTATGGTACTCTAAGGACTCACAAATTGATTTATTAGGATATTCAGATGCTGATTTTGCTGGATGCAAATTAGATAGAAAAAGCACGAGTGGAACTTGCCAATTTCTTGGAGTTAACCTAATCTCATAGTTTAGCAAGAAACAAAATTTGGTGGCACTGTCTACGGCTGAGGCCGAATACATTGCAGCCGGAAGTTGTTGTGCTCAAATCTTGTGGATTAAGCAACAACTCGAAGACTTTGGAATCAAACTTAATGAAACACCAATAAGATGTGACAACACAAGTGCCATAAATCTATCTAAAAATCCAATTCAACACTCAAGATCCAAACATATTGAAATAAGACATCACTTTATAAGAGAACATGTTCAAAACGAAAATATAATTCTTGAATATATTTGCACTGAAAATCAATTAGCTGACATCTTTACAAAGGCCCTTAGTGAGGACAGATTCTGTGAAATTAGGAGAAATCTAGGAATTCTTGATCCATATGTCTAAATAATTCTCAATTTGCAAAGAATTGATGTCAAAAACTCTTAGAGCTCAATTTTCATCATCTATCTAGGTCCCAAAAGCTCAAATTTTTCATTCTCAAAACTTATCTTTGAGCAAAACTCCTTCTCTCAAAATTTCAAATTTTTCTGGAATTTATTCATATTTTTTCTGAATTTTTGAACTTCATGAGTCGACCCCCATGACTCGACTCAATGGCAAACTTGTTATTTCCTCAAACTTCCCACGGGCTCATTGTTTTTATATGGGTTGCTGTTCGTGAGCCGACCCATCCGGTCATCTTCTTCCTTCAAAAGCCATCCTCCCCACTTCCTTTTGCTCCAAATTCAAGGATCTAGCTCGAGGCACTTCTCCCTCCTCCTCTCCACCAAAAATCGCCACCTTGGAAAGGGATTTTTGTGCTTTCTCCCATTGTTTGGCACGGTTGGAGCGTGCCCTAGCACTCCACCGTTCTTCCCAAATCCACCTCTTTTCTCCACCAAAATCCCTCTTCACTCTCTTGTGATCCCTCCTCCACTCATTCACTTGTTCCTCCAAGTCTCCTTGCCTGCTACTGTAGTGAATATGGCTCCGAAGATGAAGCTTCCCCAAAGAAGAAAGTCAGTCTGTGAGCCTGAAGAAATTATTCGAAAGAAAAGGCAAGCTGCTCAGTCTTCCAATGCTCCCCTCCAGCTTCAGTATCTGCTCAAGGTCCCCCTCAATCCTCCCTAAGCCCCAGTAAGAATTCTCTTTCTGATAGAAAAGTTGAAACCGAAAAAATATAGATTTTTGGTTCTTTGAAAAAGAGGGTTTTACATTTGCAACTAAGATTAAAAACCAAGGATGGAATTTCTACTGCTCCCTTAAGGAAGTCACCTATGTTGACCTAGTTAGAGAATTCTACCAGAATCTACATTATGGAAATGGGTCAGTGACTTCAACAACAGTCAAGGGTATTGATATTTGCTTGGATTCTAGTATATTGGGAGAAATACTTCAGTTGCCAAGTGAGGGTTACTCTTATATGGAACTCCCAGTAAAAGAAGAGGGGATCAGAGTTATTCTAGGGGGAACTTACTCAGGGAGTTTAAATAAATTGGAAGCAAAGATTTTGTCCATTGAGATGAGGATCCTGCATCAGATGGTAACGAAGCTCTTCTTTCCTAGGAGTGGTAGGCATGATTTACTTTCCAGCAGAGATGTATGTATCATGTTTCATGTCATCACTCAGACCCCCCTGAACCTCCCTGCACTTATGATAGAGGCCATGAGAGAGACTTTGAACAGATCCAAGGCACACTTGCCTTTTGGTATGGCCCTTACTCGAGTATTTAGGAGGTTTGGAGTTAGCTGTGAGGGGGAGGCATCTACTAAGCTCTCTCATGTGGACACTTTCAACCAACACAGCCTGCACCGAATGGGATTTACAAAGACTGATGGTGGTTGGATCAAGGGATCTGAGGAGAGAGCTGAGGAAAGAGCTGAAGATAGAGCTGAAGACAGAACTGAAGGCAGAGCAGAAGAAGAAGGTCCATCATCTCCTGTACATGACTTCAGGGCAGCATCACCAAATATCCAATTCATTCTTGATACAGAGGCTGGCCCTTCAGAGTTTACTAGGATGCCCACACCAGTGTATCAGCCAGAGAGCAGAGCACCTCAATCAGAGTTCAGACTGGCTGACGATCAGATCGAGCAGATATCACAGCGTGTGGCTTCTTTGCTATCTAGTCAGTGGAGCAGTACTACTTTTGCACCGAGAGCCACTTCTTCTGATCAGACCATGACTCCCCACATCTCCACTGTGTTTCAGATGATATCAGATCAGTCCATCCGGATTCAACAGCTTGAGGACACTGTCTGGAGACTGACTGGTAGAGTTCTTGATTTGCAGGGGCAAGTCCTTGCTTTGGCCCATCCTTAGCCATAGGAGTCCGCTATTGAGGTCACAGACCTCACTGCAGAGGCTGGCAGGCTCAGAGGAGCACTGGAGGGTGGATATGAGTTACTGAGGAGAGAGATCCGAGGATCGAGTGAGCATGCATCCACTCAGTTCACTGCTCTACTTCAGTCTGTTTCCAAAGCACTGAACGTACTTGATTCCATCAGACTCACTCTTTCTGTTCAGTCCTTAACCTCTCAACGTACTCAGCCTCCCAGTTCTTCTCACTCTCCTGCTCGTGCCAGAGGCAGACGGGGTAGAGGACGCACTTCTGATCGAGATCCATCAGCTTCTCATACCATATCTGATGACTCCGATCCATGACTTGTCTTGATCATTACTAGATCCTAGGTGTTAGTGTCTTGTTCTAGGATCTGTATTTTGGGGCCATGTATTGAAAATTAGCTGGTTGACTATTATGAACTATGTAATGAAACAATTATGGTTTTATGGTATCATCTTTTACTTATATTTCTACCTTTTGTAATGATGTCGATCATATTTTGGTTATATATATTCTCCTTGTTGAAATATTGTCTTCTCTTTGTTGTTGTTTGTTGTTAATAATTACTGTATTAAGGGGGAGCAAACATCTGTGATAAATTCTAAAGGGGGAGAAATTAAAAAATATTTTAGAAAAAGGAGGAGTTAACCATGTTTGATGATGTCAAAAAGGGGGAGAAATTAAAGAAAAAGCAAAATTAAAGAAAAACCACAAATTATGAGCATTTAAAGAAAAAGCAACCCATCAAAAGCAAAACTACAAATTATGAAAAATTAATGAATAAATTGGAGAATTTAAAGAACAATATCTAAAGTACAATGCTAAGTACAATGCAAATAAGTAACTTTTAAATTATTTCTTTACATATGCTCTGCTTTGCTTTAAAAATTTAAATATGCTCTGATATACTTCAAAATTCTAACTTGCTCTGATACATCTTTTGAAATTTTATTTACCTTGATACATCTTAAGAAATTTAACTTACTCTGATACATCTTAAATTTTTTTTTTACTTGCTCTGATACATTTGCTCTGATACATTGTAAAATTTTTTTATAACATTGTAAAATTATTTTTCTTGCTCCGATACATTGCAAAATTTATTTTTTCTCTTGCTCTGATACATCTTAAATTCAAAATGATCTAATACACTTTCAAAATCAACCCTTAAACATGCTTTGGCACACATAATTATTTTTTGTATCAAAAGCAATTAAAGCACATAAGTATTTTTTGCTCTGATGCTAAAACTAAAATCAAATGAGAATGAGCAAATTTTCAAAATACAGCTTGCTCTGATAACAAAAACAAGTTTTCTGCTCTATCACCTAAATCACATAATCCAATGAGCATATCTTCAAATCTTTAAGCAAATGGGCGAACTATTCTTGCATATGACCATTTATATCACATGTCAAAAAGAGTAATACTCTTTTCAAGCATATAAATCTATAATGCATTCACATAAATATTTTTATTCAAGTATTTTGTCATCATCAAAAAGGGGAAGATTGTTGCTCCTAGATTGATTTTGATGATTACAAAGCAGACTGAAGGGATACAAATATTTTTATTTGAAAAAGTCTTTATGCTCTTCAGGAGCAAAATCGTAATTTTACTAAAACCCTGATTTGATAGTATCATTTGGTAGAACTAATGATTTGTAATCTATTGGTAAAAATTTCATTATTTTTGGACTTATATTTTTGAAGTTATGAATGTTTGAAGTGCATGAGTCGACTCATGGGTCAACTCATGGCACAATGAGCTGATTGGCACGCTAAAATTTCCCTTGGCACGCTGGTTTTCTGGCTTGGCACGACCTGTGAGTCGACTCATGAGTCGACCCACAAGGCATGAGTCGACTCATGAGTCGACTTCTGCATGTTTGGGCCAAAAAATCCAGAAACCAACATCTCTAGTTTTTGCAATAGAGGTCGACTCATGAGTCGACCCCTGAAGCATGAGTCGACTCATGAGTCGACCCCTGAGACGGAAATTATCCGCAACGGCTAGTTTTTTGCCCGTTTTAATTGCCTTTAATGCTCCCTTAAAATGCTCTAACGGCTCTTTTTCTGCCTAAAATATTTTTCTTTGTTTATTAAAGCTATAAAAGGGTTCAAAAGGTGAAAAATAAAAGAGAGATCAACAATATACTCGAGAGATACAAGAGATCTACAATATACACGAGAGATTTTGAAAGAGAAAAGCAAGAGCGTTCAAAAGGGCATTCAAGAGCATTCAAAGAGAGGGTTTTTCAAGCCAACTTTTTAACCTTGATCAAGAGCTCTTTCAAAGCCTTCAAGAAGTCTTCAATCAAAGTTCACCTTCTCCTCAAGCGTTCATTCAACTCTTCATCCATCTTGAGGAAATCCAAAAAGAGGCTTCTTTATTTGAGTAAAGTGTATTTAATGTTATATTCGCTCATTTAAGGAGCTATTCTTGTACTTATTTATGCTCTAAACTGTCTTACTCTTTGTGAGTAATTGTTCTTGTTTTTGGAGGGTTTCCAAAACAAGGGAAGGTAGATCCGAACCTGAAATCGGAGTGTTTTGGGTTGGCTTGTACCTGGAAAACAAGTGGACTAGCTTGGGATAGCTAGTGTCGGAGTTTTTGACGTTTGTATTCTGGTTGAATACAAGTATAGTGGATTGAAATTCCCAAGTAGGAGCTTGGGGAGTGGATGTAGGTGCAAGGTTGGCACCGAACCACTATAAATCCTTGTGTTTGTGGTGTGCTTTATTGTTTTTCTTTATTTCTTTATTATATCCTTGCATTCTTGCTTTAGGTAATTAATCTTGATTTAAAGTCTTTCTTCTCATTCATCAAGCTTTTAACAAATACTTTTCATAAGCAATTAGTTGAGCTTAAAATTTTTAGAAACCCAATTCACCCCCGCCTCTTGGGTTGCATAGCTGGGCAACACTCGATCCCTCTGATTGGTGGCAATCCTTTTGGTAACTCTTTCGGGAACACATCTGTAAATTCCTCCAAAATCTCCTTCATTTGTGGTGGAAGGGAGACTTCTTCACCTGGAACCTACTTGGCTAGAAGAACAAAAATAATTTCATGGTTAGTCAAAACTCGTTTCACTTCCCCTTTGTTGGCAAACATGTTTTCTTTCTTGCCCTTTTCGATCACAAGCTAATCCTTCTGAACCTGTTGCAGGCTAAGTGGTGCCAACACTATGTTCTTCCCATTCTTGACAAATGAATAGGTATTTTTGGAGCCATCATGAATAGCCCTTCGATCGTACTGCCATAGCCTTCCCAAAAAAAGATGGCTGGCTTTCATAGGAACTACATCACAAATAACCTCATCTTTGTAGGACTTGCCAATAGAGGAGAAAGGTACTACAACCTACTTTTTAACCTTCACATCACCATCGTCAGTAAGCCATTGCAATCTATAGGGATGGAGATGCTTAATAGTCACCAGATTAAGTTTTTTCACCAAAATAGTGGAAGCCACATTGGTACAACTATCCCCATCAACGATAACACCACATACCTTATCATGGATGGTGCACATGGTATGGAAGATGTTTTTGCGCTACTCATCATCCACTTTGGCTTGTAGGTTCAAGTTGCGGCGAATAACTAACAGCTCTCCTTCATCTACAAACTTCACATAATCTTCTTCTACCTCTTCCAAAATAGCCTCATCTTCACTTTCAATTTCTTCTTGTGACTTTTGAATGAACATCATCCTCTTGTTTGGACATTCAGAGACTATATGACCGTAACCAAGATATTTGAAACACTTGATATCTCGGCTTCGCTTGGGAGGTTGTGAATTTTCCACCTTCTCTTTTTCTTTGGCCGCATCTGTAACTTGCTTGTTAGAATCATCTTTTTCTACTTGTTTTGGAACCGCATTAGGGACGGACCATCGTGATAAGGAAAATGAGTCGGTAGTCTTACTCGGCCTACTTGCACCACGGTTGCGCTGTCTCTCCACCTTAACAGCAAGTTTGATCACATCGTCAAGGAACACATAAGATTGCAACTCCACTGTATCAGCAATCTCCTTGTTCAAGCCTTTTAAGAACCTTACAATGGTCTGTTCTTGAGGTTCTCGCAAATCGCATCTCATCATTAGCATCTCAAATTCTTTGACATAATCCTCAACACACATCCGCCCTTGTGTAAAGCTTTGTAACTTGATGTACAGTTCCTGCTTATAATATTGAGGGACAAATCGCTTCTCCATGATCCGCTTTATAAGCCTCTAGTTTCGGATCTCCTCTTCTCCATCCCTCCTATGCTGAGCTTTCACATTCTTCCACCAAAGATTAGCGTAATCAGTGAATTCAAGGGCAGCAAGTTTATATTTTTTTATCTCAGAATAGTCTTGACATTCAAAGACCTTCTCCATACGTTGCACCCATTCCAAATATTCTTTGGGTAAGCTGGTTCCTTTAAAGGATGGGATCCTCATCTTAATATTGTCCCCCGAACTCCTTTGTTGCCGCCTTTGCCATGGGTGTTCCTCCACACCATCATCATCTCTGGGTTCATCATACTTCTCTTCATCATCACGATCAACTCGTCATGGTGCTGGATGGCCATGCCGCTGTGGTGGTGGGGGAAGTGTTGCCAACTACTCAAATGCTTGTGTTAGGCGATTGAGTTGCTCCATCATCTCTTCTTGACACCGCTGGAGCCCCATAATCTGAACTTGTTCTAGACTCATGCCTCTAGGAATAACAGGGGCCTCATCTCCTCCAGACATGATTGGATGTCAAACACTTCCTCAAGCTCTGATACCAATCTGATGTGCCCAGACCTGAATAACTATCTTATATAGGTAAGAACAAAGATTGGAGCATAAAAAAAGAAAAAGAAAGAAATCTTTGAAATCTGATTGATAAGAAAATTGCCACAATCAGATCACAAAGGGGTAGAATGCCACACTCAAGAAAAGAAGAAAGTGAGTGATAAGTTCTAAGGTTTATAACTCGCCACTAATACACAAGGGTTAGATAAGAGAACTCAGCAACACTTATTTTCATTCATTGAAATTTGAATTGAATACATAGGTCGCCTCCCTTTATATAGATAAGAGAGGAAACATAAGACAAATTCAGTAAATGGAAGAAAATAACATAATTTGACTATCATAGAAATGATGGTGGCTATATCTTGCTACACAAGAAATAATAGTAGCCGTATCTTGCTACTATAAAAATGATAGTGGCTGGAGATCATAGTGAATTAGGAAGAACAAAACAACTTTAGCTGCATCTTGCTACTATGAAAATGATGGTGGCTGAAGATCATGGTGAATTAGGAAGAATAAAATAACTTTGGTTACATCTTGCTACTATGAAAATGATGGTGGCTGGAGATCATGGTGAATTAGGAAGAACAGAACAAGCTTCTAAACTCGGCCCTTTTCCAAGCAAAATTTCTTTCAAATTCCTATCAAATCTGATTCGCACCACATCATGCTTCTATGCACGTGAGTAAAGTCATCAATTTGGCTCTTGGATCTGTATATGACATGTGATCATTTCTTTCTACATGATGGTGTACATCACACTTCCAAGTTGTCATATGATGAGTGATAATTCTATTAGTCAACAAGCACTAGGCCTTTGGGTCTGCAATGATTATTGAGTTAATGGACTCATTATCAAACACCTTAATGAGAGGCTATGACTCAGTTATCTCCATAACTTTATCATTTTAAGAACCTAATAATTTTAGAAGATTTAAATGATTTAGAAGATGAGGTCAGATGAACCAGCTTATCATGATCCTCCCACTGGCTTCACCAAGTCAGCTTAAGGGAGACCATTAAAAAGGCTGGTCTAGGAGCACCTAAATCAGTCACACTGATTTACCTAGCTGACATGGGTCAGCTCGAATAGTCAAGTGATCCGATCAAAACATAATTTCACCAAGAGGCCAGGTAAGTTCGATTAGTGGGAGGGTCGGTCAAAGCATGCCTTAGACACCATCAAAAATGGCCAGATAAGTGGGCTTCCAATTAAAAACCACCGGTCTGGTTTACCTTAGACACCAACTGGTATTAGTTTTGATTAGATCAACCTAACAATTTGTGCTAGACCGCTTAGCCAAGAATCAAGTCCATTTGGTTCTCGTTAAAGACATGGACTTGACTAACTATAATTATTGTAATTGATCTAAAGAATCCTTGACCTAATCTAAGACAACAATTGATTAGATTTAGTTGAAAGAAGAGTGCCCTATAAGTCAATCGTAAGTGTGTTGCAATGGAACTTTCTTTAAAATTTTTCAACTCATGAAATGACATTTATTATTTGAGGCATTGATTCATCATATTAACTGCATCTTAATATATCTAAAATTATGATGAACCCCAAAGATTAGGATAATAGTTTTAAGAGATATGAATGGGTCATGCTAGTGAGACCTAAAATTCTAAAATCTTAATCTTAAATATTCTTAGTCATAGGAGCATTGAGTCGGAGATCATTATTCCAGATACACTGGCACATCCTATATATGCTCAATGGAGAGGGTGGCATATCTCACTAGCCACTTGTGTGAGACACTAATACAAGGATGTGGATGCTCATTTGAGAAATGAGTCCACTGATTTGACTCGATGAAAGAGAATATCTAATGGAAACCTTATTTGCATGTCAAAGATGGTTCTCTAAGTGGGAGTTGTGCAAGTGATCCTTAGACCTGAAACCACCATAAAATCTTATGCACATGAACTCATATTTTGGTTCATACCCAGACATGGCATTAAGACATGTACGGGGTGTTCTGGATATGGTGGAGTGTGTATGAAAGTTGTGAGTAGGTCAATATGGAATCGATTACTCCTAGTAAGAGGAGATTGCATCCTGTGTATTCTCAATCCTAGATGACTCAGAAAAATTTTTTGGCCAAAAGCAGGAAGAAGATTAGAAAGAGTTTCTAATACTTTTTTATTGGAGTCATTATTAGTTAATTGAGAATTAATATGAATATGTGTTTGAGTTTGACATGATTCCATACTCATGAACATATTCAGGGTGCAAGGATGCTGGCTTAAAAGGATAGTGAATTCAAAAGCACTGGCTGACAAACAAAAGGGAAAGGACTGCAACTGGCTCGAAGTGGAAAAGCCATTACCTTTTTCTCAGCTAGTTTGCTGCTCAAGGAAATCGAGATGATTTCGGAACCTTTTTCTCCTCAGAAGATTGATTACGATATTTGCCACTGAAGGTAGATTTGGTATTTTATCAAATTTCAATCTTCTGGATAGTCATGATACATTGCTAGATATCAATCTTGATTTGTAGATTTTTGACCGAATTAAA
This sequence comes from Elaeis guineensis, assembly GCF_000442705.2. NCBI lineage: Eukaryota > Viridiplantae > Streptophyta > Magnoliopsida > Arecales > Arecaceae > Elaeis > Elaeis guineensis. The sequence goes on from NC_026006.2 coordinate 7,139,421, forward strand.
GAGTTTAATTCGATTGTCAATTAGAAAGATTTAATTATTAAACTCGGGTTAGCTCGATTGGATAAAATCGATTAGATTGAAATCTAATCAAATTTGGTCAACTTATACCTAACCTACTATCGACTAGATGTGGAATCCAATGGGTCAACACATATAAAATTGGCCAAGGACCCTTTTAAAAAGGTTGATTGAAATTTTGGATTCAATCAGGGTTCCGGTAAGCATGCTAGCACGTGTGGAAACCCTTGCTCCTTTGGAGACCAATTTGGTCCCATCCCTTGCTAATTAGTTAGCCCAATTTGTAAGCATTTGGGTTAGGTCATATCACTGGAAGCAGCCTAAATTGGGGCACCACATCCATGTTAACACCAATTATGAAGAGTTTAAGTTGTGGTGGACTCTTGGTGCAAAACAGGTTTGCGTACAAGTGTTGGCGTGGAGAAGAAAAAATATTATTTTTGTAGGATTAAAATTATGTGTGATAGCTCAATCATCCTCCATCCTCTGATATATATTTCAAAGCATGAGATATATTTTTTATGAAATTTTTGAGAAGAGAAAAAATTGAAAAAGAAGGATGTCTCGTGCATGCATGCAGAGAAGCATCGCATCTCTCTTGATTTAGAGAGTCCTTCTTCCCATCAAATGCTATTAGATTGGAAAATTTTTGGTGATAACATTTTAAATTTGATATTCTATTTTTGATAATTTTTTGGAATTTTTCCAGACTTATCTGGATTCACACGGATGCCATAAGTCGGTCTTGATGCCTGCGCCGTGGTGATCAGCACTCGCGTGAAGAGGTGTGAGCATAGTATCCTTCCATGAGAATTTTATCATTATTTTTGATTTTCTGGAATCTAGATTGAATCTCAATCTATATGAATTTTTGAGGATTTTTTTGATTTGAGAAGGGATATAAAAACATCCCTTTTTGGTTGCAAGCATGCAGACCAGGGTGCTGATCGACGTATCATGGATAAGAGTCCTTCTGCTTGAAGGAACTCTTATCTCTGATAATCAGATCAGATATGCCTTTTGGATAATTCATGTCCCTCTCTTTTGGCATCTCTCTGGTGGCTATAAATAGGTTGGGATGCTGGGTATCCGAGAATTAAGAGGGTTTCTAATTTCTCTCCTGTTGCTCTCCTTTCTTTCTTACAACCTATCTTAGTTTTAGGACAAGGCTTTGGGATTTAAGACAAAGCCTTATCTGGTCCTAACAAGGGTTGTAAGGTCATAAAGAAGAAGAATCAAAGTTCAGAGAAGGTTCTAAGAGGGTGAGGTCAGGTTCTTGAAGAAACTTGACCGGTACGAGGCTAGTCGAGTTGTAAGGGCTAGAACTCTTGAAGCAAGGTGAAGAAGGAGCGCTGTCTTTGGTTCAATTTTGTGTGGATCACTATTGGAAGGGCGGATACTTGGATGCTTATAGAAATTAAGATTAGTGCTACAGATATTCTTCTTATCCTAATTTATATTTATTATGCTTTGATTATTATAGTCAAGAGTTTCTGGGCATTAGGGCTTCCGGTGCATTGGGAGTTTTGAATGAAAATTTTAAACACCTAACCCTTCCGCTGTGCCACCGAAACCAACAGTGATATCAGAGCCAGTTGATATATGTAATCAAAGATTAAATTATTATCTTGATTGTGATCAAGCATGAGTTTTTAGTTTGGTTCAAGTCTGGTCAAGGGTTGAACCCGATTGAACATCCAAACCCTATCATGTCTTTGAGATATGTTTTAAATATACAATGCATGATATATGTGTAAAATTTTCTTAGTAGCTTAGTACTCTAATTGGAGTTCATCACCAAACCATCTAGTCATAAGACCAAGTAGGGTTCAGAGACCCTCTCTTCCTATTCAATAGGGTACTCTTATGGCATGTAGGGGTGCCACTGTGATGTTTCAAGAAGAAGAACTGTAAAAAGAGTATTTTATATTCATGCATGTTATTAGAACTTCATGCATATATGATATGCTTGAGATGTTTAGTTATGATCATATTATATGATTCTGCTTCCATATCTTAGAGATATGATAAGATGCCATAATTAGTTGTTACGATTATTAAGATATAACTATTATAGTGTATTCTTGTGATAGATTGAATTAGGATGTGTTTGAGACCATTAAAGCCCTCATAAAAATCATATTAAGTCGTAGTGTTGTGAAACAGAAGCTGACATATCTTCTTGAATCGATTAATCAATTGGTGTTTAAGGAGTGTTTCAAGTGCAGTGGTTATTTAATTGGTTCGTTGCTGATCTAGCCAATTTTATTGGTGTCTAAGAAAAGCAATAGGGGGACCCCCATCAATCTTAACACTTTTCTGACCAATTGGATTAGTTTGAATCTTGAATGAATGTAGCTTAGTATTTTAAATACTACTAAGGGCCTTCTTTCATGTTAGATTAATGTTATATCATGAACTATGGTTAGTTTGTTATGTTACCATAAGGCTTGTCATAAGGATTGATATAATATAATTCTGGTGTATAAAAGATGCTTACGGTAATTTTGGATATACTGTTTTGTTGTGCTAACACAAGGGTAGTTATATTCGATTTTGACTGTGTTGAAATAAAGAGTCTTACTTAACTAAAATATTATAGCTTGTTGTGTTAACACAAGGCTAATAATGTTTTAGAGGCCAAGATAAAATATTGAGAATTGCATGAGATGTAATTGGAAAGAGTTTCCTACCTATGAACTCATAAAGGTTTGTTGTGTTAACACAAGATCGTTATGAGGAAATAGGGTCTCAATTTCACTAAGATAAATATAAAATATATCTCCTTTACCATAGGAGAGGGCTATGGTATCTGATAAAATAGTGAGAGACATAACTAGTTTTAAAAATTTCATCTAGTTATGCATGTCAAACATGAGTGGTTTGCTTATACTATTATTTTATATAGATTTAAGTCTATATTATGACTTCTTTATTTTCACCCCATGATACCATAAATAAAACTATGTTGATCGATACAACTATGTGGATTGATTGAGGAACATACAAATTAGATTTATATCAGAAAAGAACTCTGATATTTTGGATATTTCTGATCCTAATTTGGTCAACAATAATGAGAAGGTAATGATGTCCGTATGGATATTATTTATGATAAATTTAAAAATTAGGAGTATAAATGCAAGAATAATCTTGTAAGATTGAAGTAGGGTGCAAGTGTAACACCAAAAGGTGTGTATATGATACAGACCTAATTTTATTGAGTGATTCAGACTCTGATATTTGAGTATTGGATACCACTAGTGGATCGCACTTTTGTAGTTCATTACTGCAACTACAGAATATCAAAGATCTGAAAAGAGGTAACCTCGAGCTTTATAGTGCAAGTGAAGAGTCCATTAGCATAGAGGCTGTGGAACCTGTATACTTGATTTACCTTCGGACAAAATTTTAGAATTAAAAGACTATTATTACATGCCAAAGGTCATTAGAAATATTATTTCTATACCTTTGTTATTAAAACAAGGTTATGAAATAAAGCTAATAGAAAATGGATGCTCTATTTTTTTCTAATGAATTTTATGGCAGTGGTTATATTGATAACAATCTTTTAATTCTTGCACTTAATAAAATATTTTTATATTAAAAAAATATGAAAAAAAAAAAATATGAATGTCACATATCTCTGGCATTGTCACCTTGGTCATATTAGTGAGTCAAGGATAAACAAGTTATACAAAGAAGAATTTTTTGACCCAAATGATTATGAATCATTGGAAACTTATAAATCTTGTCTCATGGGTAAGATGACCAAACTTTCATTTTTTGGATATGGAGAGAGGACAGATGAGTTGTTAGCTCTAGTACATATAGATGTATATGGACTGATAATAACTCAGGTCAAAAGAAGATACTCCTATGTTATTACCTTTACAAATGATTTATTAAGGTTCAGATATGTATATCTTGTGAAACATAAATTTGAAGCTTTTGATAAGTTTAAGGAGTATCAAGGTATGGTCGAGAAACAAACTGAAAAAAATATCAAAGTTTTTCAATCTGATCAAAGAGAAGAGTACTTATCCAATGAATTTCTTGATCATCTTAAAAGTAAAGGTATTCTCTCTGAATGGACCCCTCCTTATACACCTTAGTTAAATGGTGTAGCAGAAAGGAGGAATCGCACTTTAATGGATATGGTGTGATCTATGATATGCTTCATCGATCTTTCAATATCTTTCTAGGGATAATACCCTAGAGACTGCCATATATATATTAAACAGAATACCTTCAAAGTCTGTTGCAAGCACTCCATATGAGATATGGAATGGAAGGAAGCCTAATCTTAAATATCTTAAGACTTTGGGCTATCCTACTTATGTCAAAAATATTTTTGGACATAAGCTTAATGCTAGATCAGACAAGTATAGGTTTGTAGAGTATCTTAAAAAATTAATAGATATTATTTCTACCACCCTATTGAACAAAAGGTGTTTGTTAGTAGGTACACCACTTTCTTGAAACATGAATTTATCTAAGAAGGAGGTAGTGGGAGGAATATTGAATTTATGAAAGTTCATGATCTACAAACCGATCCAGAAATACCAGTGGTTGGACCACAAGAAGATCCTCAATCAAAAGTACCCAAGGATGAGGTACATCCACTATATACACCTCCTCTCCGAAGGTCAGATAGAGTGCGTCAAGCATCTTTGAGATATAATTTTATCATTGAGAATAACACTTCTATCAACATCATTTAGAATGTTGATTCACTAACCTATTCGAAAGCTGTCATGAATAGAGGCTCAGACAGATGGCTGGAAGCTATGAAATCTGAGATGGACTTGATGAATACCAACCAAGTGTAGACCTTGGTTGATGCACCTAAGGGTGCGACCCCAATAAGGTGCAAGTGGGTCTTCAAAAGGAAGATCGGAGTAGATAGCCAAAGAAAAATCTACAAAGCTAGGTTAGTGGCGAAGGGTTTCAGTCAAAGGCAAGGAATTGACTATGATGAAACCTTCTCACCAGTGGCTATGCGCAAGTCCATCCGAATTTTGCTTGCTATAGCAGTATACTATGATTATAAAATCTGGTAGATGGATGTCAAGACTGATTTTCAATAGTAATCTAGAGGAAGAGGTCTATATGACTCAGCCAGAGAGATTTATCTCAAGTGGGAGAGCAAATCAAGTATGCAGGCTAATGAGATCCATCTATGGATCGAAGCAGATTTTGAGGAGCTGAAACATTCGATTTGATATGACAGTCAAAGAATTAGCTTTATCAAAAATATGGATGAACCATGTGTATAAAAGAAGATAAGTGAGAGTGTTATTGTCTTCTTGGTTCTGTATGTCGGTGACATACTGCTCATTGGGAATGATATCCCAATGATGCAATCGGTCAAAACTTGACTATCAAATAAGTTTTTCATAAAAGACTAGGGTGAAGCATCCTATATACTGGGTATAAAAATCTATAGAGATAAATCTAAAAGGATGTTAGGCTTATCCCAGTCATGGTACATAGACCTCATATTAAAGAGATTTAATATGGAGGCAAGTAAGAAAGGGTACTTGTCTGTAAGTTATGGTATATGTCCCTCTAAGAAAATATGTCTTAAAGACACCAGAAGAGAGGAAAAGGATGAATGAAATCTCTTATGCTTTGGCTGTGGGATCAATTATGTATGCCATGCTATGTACCAAGCCTGATGTAGCTTATGCGTTGGGCATAGCTAGTAGATTTCAAGCTGATCTAAGGAAGGATCATTGGGAAGCAGATGATAGCAAGTCAATATCAGGGTATGTGTTTATCCTAATTGATGGGGCAGTGAGTTGGAAGAGTTCCAAACAGCAGATAGTAGCTGACTCAACTACTGAGCCAGAGTATGTTGCTGCTAGTGAAGCCATTAAGGAAGCTATCTGGATGAAGAAACTTATCATAGATTTAAGAGTCGTTCCTAAGATTGAAGGATCGGTGTCACTCTTTTTTGATAACACTGGGGTCATTATTCAAGATAAGTAACCTAGGTCTCATTATAGATCCAAGTACATCCTCAAACATTTCTATCTCGTTAAAGATAAGTTGTTGTCTTGGAACGAGTAGACAGAAAGAATAATATAGCAGATCTATTCACTAAGGCCATACCACAGCAGCTATATGATCGCCATCTTAATTGTATGAGATACAAAGGCGATTGGCTATAGTGCAAGTGGGAGATTGAAAGAAGAGTGCCCTATAAGCCAATCGTAAGTGTGTTGTGATGGAACTTTCTTTAAAATTTTTCAACTCATGAAACGATATTTATTATTTGAGACATTGATTCATCATATTAGCTGCATCTTAATATGTCTAACATTATGATGAACCCCATAGATTAGGATAATAATTTTAGGAGACATGAATGGGTCATGCTAGTGAGACCTAAAATCCTAATCTTAAATATTTCTGATCATAGGAACATTGAGTCGGAGATTAATATTTCAGATAGACTGGCACATCCTATGTATGCTCAATGGAGAGGGTGGCAGATCTCACTAGCCACTTGTGTGAGACACTAATACAAGGATGTGGGTGCTCATTTGAGAAATGAGTCCACTAAATTGACTCGATGAAAGAGAACATCTAATGGAAGCCTTATTTGCATGTCAAAGATGGTTCTCTAAGTGGGAGTTGTGCAAGTGATCCTTAGACCTGAAACCATCATGAAATCTTGTGCATATGAACCCATATTTTGGTTCATACCCAAGCATGGCATTAAGACATGTACGAGGTGTTCTGGATATGGTGGAGTGTGTATGAAGGTTGTGAGTAGGTCAATATGGAATCTGATCACTCCTAGTAAGAGGAGATCGCATCCTGTGTATTCTCAATCCTAGATGACTCAGAAAAGTCTTTTGACCAAAAGCAAAAAAGAGATTAGAAAGAGTTTCTATTGCTTCTTTATTGGAGTCATTATTGGTTAATTGAGAATCGATATGAATATGTGTTTGAGTTTGACATGATTCCATACTCATGAACATATTCAAGGTGCAAGGATGATCGAAGGATTGAATTGCACGGTAATTTACCATCGAAGGATAGATTTGGTATTTTCATCAAATTTCACATCTTCTGGGTAGTCATGATACATTGCTAGATTTCAATCTTGACTTGTAGATTTTTGACCAATTTAAAGAGTTTAATTTGATTGCCAATTAGCAATGATTCTAATTATTGAACTTGGGTTAGCTCGATTGGACCAAAATTGATTAGATTGAAATCTAATCAAATTTGATCAACTTATATCCAGACCTACTGCAGGCTAGATGTGGAACATAATGGATCACACACATATAGAAATTGGCCAAGGGCCCTTTTGAAAAATATTGATTGGAATTTTGGATTCAATCAGGGTTTCGATAAGCATGCTAGCACGTGTGGAAACCCTTGCTCCTTTGGAGACCAATTTGGTCCCATCCCTTGCTAATTAGCTAGCCCAATTTGGTAAACATTTGGGTAAGGTCATATCACCTGGAAGCAGCTCAAATTGGGGCACCACATCCCATGTTAACACCAATTATGAAGAGTCCAAGTTGTGGTGGACTCTTGGTGCAAAATAGGTTCTGCGTACAAGTGTTGGCATGGGCAGAAGAAAAAATATAATTTTTTTTTGAGATTAAAATTATGTATGATAGCTAACATCACCCTTTATCCTTTGGTAAATATCTTAAAGTATGAGATATATTTTTTCTAAAATTTTTGAGGAAGAGAAAAAATTAGAAAAAGAAGGATGTCTCACGTGCACGCAGAGAAGCATCACATCTCTCCATGATTTGGAGAGTCCTTCTTACTATCAAATGCTTTTGGATTGAAACAATTTTTGGTGATAACATTTTAGATTTGATATTATATTTTTGATAATTTTTTTGGAATTTTTCCAGACTTATCTGGATGCCACATGGATGCCATAAGTTAGTCCTGATGCCTGCATGCATGGTGATCAGCACTCGCGTGAAGAGGTGCGAGCATAGCATCCTTCCATGAGAATTTTATCATCATTTTTAATTTGATGGAATGTAGATTGAATCCTTAATCTACATAAATTTTTGAAGATTTTTTTGATTTGAGAAGGGATATAGAAACATCCCTTCTTTGGTTGCAAGCGTGCAGACCAGGGTGCTGATCGACGTATCATGGATAAGAGTCCTTCTGCTTGAAGGAACTCTTATCTCTGATAATTAGATCAGATATGCCTTTTGGATAAGGTATGTCCCTCTCTTTTGGAATCCCTCTGGTGGCTATAAATAGGTCGGGGTGCTGGGTATCCAAGAAACCTAAGAGGGATTTCTAATTTCTCTCTTGTTGCTCTCCTTTCTTTCTTACAACCTATCTTAGTTTTAGGACAAGGCTTTGAGATTTAAGACAAAGCCTTATCTGATCCTAACAAGGGTTGTAAGGGTCATAAAAAAAGAGAATCAGAAGTCTAGAGAAGGTTCTAAGAGGGTGAGGTCAGGTTCTTGAAGAAACTTGACCAGTACGAGGCTAGTCGAGTTCTAAGGGCTAGAACTCTTGAAGCAAGGTGAAGAATGAGCGCTGTCTTTGGTTCAATTTTTGTGTGGATCACCATTGGAGGGTGGACACTTGGATGCTTTATAAAAATTAAGATTAGCGCTACAGGTATTTTTCTTATCCTAATTTATATTTATTATGCTTTGATTATTATAGTCAAGAGTTTCTGGGCATTAGGGCTTTCGATGCATTGGATGTTTTGAATGAAAATTTTAAACACCTAACCCTTTCACTGTGCCACCAAAACCCAACAATGATATTGTACAACAAAGATAATGGTCCATAGCCCTCACTAAGGAGCCAAGATCTCATCAAAAGTCCATGCACATAGAACAGATATACGCGATTACCTCAAGTAGAAATACATGGAGATGAAGAGAGTAGACTCCATATGATAGTGGGAGGCCCAAGTTACTTAGCCAGCTAAATACTGAAGCCTATCTATAGAAGATGGGGCTCAGGTATATGGTAGATTGGCTTTAGTACAAGTGAGAGTTTATTGGATGTGTGCCATAGAAACCAATCTTGGCTGACACATACTTTTTTTTAGGATATATTTTGTATTTGTTGGGCAGTCTTAATAATCAATCATGTTTATGTGTCCATGATTTATCCTAAAAATTAATAAAGATAATTTTATATATTCTCAAGGTGTTGAGAATTTGAGACATACATCATTAGTGGTTAATTTCTAAATGCTCCCGATCGAAGGATCGTTATGGAGGACAGTGATCAATCTATTCGAGATCGATGCATGGATCATCTCCTTTTAGGATAAATGAGTCTCGAATTTGCGGTGTAGAGATATTAGAGTGAGAGTACAGGTGGTTGTTAGAGAACAACTTGACTGAGCGTGACCAACACGAGAAACTACTTGGATGTCTACTCACTCGTCAGTGGTTTTCTCGATGCTACAGTGGTGTGATTGGTCTTTTGACCTGCTGTGTGTTGGCTATACGCAGTGAGGCTATATAGTTTGATTGCACGTTCCTTTGATCCCTAGCCATATGGGTCTTTGCTGTGTATGTTAGCTATGTAGGTTTAGGTTCACTGTTTGGAGTAGGATACACCTAGATGGAATCTATCGATCTTGATAGAAAAGGAGAAGTCCTATGCGATTTGTAAGACTGAGTTTAGAAAATCTCTAGCTAGAGTAAGTGTGAATACTAAAAAAGAATTTTCATGAGATTTACAAATAAACTCGACTCAAGCTAATCTTGCATATGACTGACGATGGGGTTTGATGTGTTCTCCATGATCTCCGTCAAGTTGGGACTCTCGATAGAGGAATTATATCATATGATAACTGTACCTAGAGGTTTACTTTTCTATTTTATTGGGTTACCACTACATGTTCTAGATGTCACTAGTGGATCGTGAGAACTCACTAAGATCATTTTTGGATCAACGATCTTTGTTGAGATGAGTTGGAATCATTTCAGCCCATCGAAAAGAGTTTCGATGATACTATGATGGAGATCATGGTATGTCTCATTACCAGATAGAATAAAATCTAAGGGGTCACACACAAAAGAAGTATGACTTGATCAATGGCTTAGATTATTTTGAATTATCAATTAGATTGATAGTTTAAATTTTAGAAACTGCTAATAGCGTTACAGTTTTGGCAGCTGCTAATTGTTAGCGCAGGGACTTAATTATAAGTGTTTTAATTTTTTTGGAGCTGATTAAATTATGAGTTAAATTTTAATTAATTTAAATCAAATTTAATTTAATTTAATTTAATTTAGTATTAATTAGATTCAATTATCCAAATTAGATTTAGATTTCAAGCCTGATTGGATCAAGCTTGACAGCCTTTTCGAATTTAGCTCATTTTGGACTCAATTTAAATCCGATTGAGATTCTATTTGAACTAGATGAACTATGATTCAAAGATTTCTAATCACCTAAGACTCTCCCTCCAAAATTCATGCCATGTAGAGAAGGGTGCATGTTGAAACTCAGCCCTTATTTGTTAGCACGCGTGAAGAGATGAGGGGCACCAATAGTTGGCGCCCCATCCTTTTAGGACTCTCTCTCTTTTAGGACATCCATCCAAATTTGATTTGAATAGATGCCTTATCAAGATAACTACCTAATCTAATTTGTTGGGGCATGGAAGAATTATTTTGTGTGACAAAATCTTGGAAAGGTATGGGTGTGCGCAAGAGATTGGTGTGAGAAGTTTTCATCCAATTTCTTTGGGTGCACAATTTATTTCCTTCCTATTTTTCATGCCATGGTTCTCTTATTTAGATAAGATTTGATCTTATCTATTAATGGGGTGTGAAGGCATTGTGTGTGTGACAAAAATTCAAGAGGAGAAGGGTGGCATGCATGAGATGTGAAAAACCTTTCTTTCTTACCACCAACTTCCTCTCCTAACGCCTCCATCTCTTTTCTTCCTTGCATCTTCCACATCCTAGATCTGATAGAGATCAGATCTAAGATAAGAAAAGAGAGAGAAGAAGAGAAGAAGGGTTCTTCTTCTCTTCATGATGATCTAGTTCAGATTCCATCGGATCTGCACGAAAGAGTTCACGCTGCGATCTGCTTCTTCAAGATCTGGAAGAAGAGATCAAGATCCATGGATGAGGAGCAAGATCTGCAAGGTGCTAGCACATCGGTGATCTCGATGCTCCAATCAGATGGCTCTATGTGGATACCAGCAGAGGTCGGGTGCGTGTGCGGCTACAATCAGAACCTGAGACATCCGCAGGATCCGACGTATGGAGATCTGATCTCCATTTTATTTTTTTAATAGTTTATTTTTCTATTTCAGATATCAGATCATGGGTATATGTTCGTATCAAGATTCATGCTATAATTTTTAGATTTGATCTAGTATATGTAAATTAAAATTATTTTAATTTATTTTTATTATGTAGGTGTTTAGAAAAAAAATTTAAACTACACGTACGAAATCATAGCATTCTCTAACAATAACATCTAATCTTAATGATTAAAATTATTTTAATTTGAGATAAAAAAAGGTTTAGATGTGATCTAAAAAGATTTTATGATTTAATGTAAAAATATTTACATGTGAAATAGCTTCAAAAACTTAATCTAAACCCATATTGATGCTGAACTTAATTAAGAATTAAGTGTAGAATCGATTACATATAGAATTGTGATTTAAGTTCTAATGATATTGCATAAAATATGAGGGTATGGATTAGCTCAAATCAGATCTTTTTAATTGGATTAGACTTAAGGTTAGAATCAAAGAGTTAATGAATCATATAGAGAAATTAATTAAATCTAACCAAATATTGAATTAGATTAAATCAGGCTTTCTCTAGTACCAATACAATAGTTATAGATAGTCAAGTTCATATCTTTGATTAAACCAAATGAATCATGATTGAGACTAGTGGTTGAACCTGAGTCATTAAGCTGGTCAAATCAAAACTAATTAACCAATTAGTGTCTAAGGTAAGTGTTGGGTATAAAATATCCCCGACCGAAGTATGTAAAGGACCGATCTTTCCAGGACTTTTCTGGCTTCCGACCTTGTGTGGCGTCTCTCTGGACCCTCTAGACTGTTCGAGCTTCCATAATACCATCCAGACTTCTCCAACAATGAGCTTCTCCATCCATCTACAGGGCCGCTCCAAAGGCTCTCTGGGCCTCACTATCAGCTGACCTTCTACAGTGATCAACTATTCTCTGAACTTCTTCCAGACTTCATCAATATTCGAGCTTCTCCGACAATGAGATTTTTACAGTAATCAGACTCCATCCAAATTTCTACGATGGTCGACCGCCTTCAGGATTCCAACCGAGCTCCTGCGAGAGTCGAACTTCTACTACGAGCGATCTACTCCGAACTTCTACTACGAGCGGTCTACTCCGAACTCCTACAGCGGGCGGTCTACCCCAGATATCTACCGTAAGCAAATTCCATTCGAGCCTCTACTGTAAATAAATTTCTTTCGAACTTCTATCACAGGTAGACTTCAATCGAGCTTCTTCGTAGTCAGATCCCGGATGAGCTTCTACAATGGGACAGGATCCACCGGTCAGGTCACTACTCTGAGCTCCCACGACAATCGATCTTCGATCGAGCTTCTACAATAAGCAGTCTCCTTTTAGCCTTCTACAAGAACCAGACTCCATCCGAACTTCCATAGCGAATGGATATCAAACGAGCTTCTACGATGAACGGACTTCGACAGCTGGATTACTACAACGGTCGATCGCCTTCGGTGTCTGCCGAACCTCCCCAACGCCATCCGAAGTCCACCGCCGGCCGACCCTCCACCAGATTCTTCATGAAATTGGACTTCTCCGGTGGATAATCTTCAGACGAGCTTTCACATCAGGCAAATCCTAGTTAGATTTCTCTAGCAATCAGACTCCTACCAGGTTTCACCAACAGACAGTCTCCATCCAAGCTTCTATAGCAGATGACTCTCACCTATAGCATCAGCGCCTGAGGCATCAACGTCGGAGGGTCTTACTGAAGCACCCCCAACTCCGATTTAGACTTCCCTTGCAGGTCTCGATGGCGGCCACAGTCATCTCAACTCCAGCAACTCCAGCTTCGACAGAATTCTGCACCAACAGAATTGACGCTAGAGGAAGGATGGCTGTGTCTTTGCAGTACCCTTGTTCTTAAAGGAGTACTCAATGAGACTGCCTCTAGTCATCTTCTCCGACATCCTCTTCTCCTTCTCCTACTGGACTCCACCTGATGCCTCCCCGAAAGGCATCCACCAGGCGATCCACGACCTCCGCGGCCAGATCTCAGTGATCTCCGCAAGACCCAGCCTCGCCTCCAGCTTTCCAAGCTCCTCCTCTGACAACGACAGTCGACGGATTCATTCGATGCCAACCTGAAGGTAGGAAAAATTGACCAAGGGCCCTGCCGCAACTAGAGCCACGAAGGAGGGAAGAACAGCTTGGAGATCGACCTCCAATCGAAAATCATCAACACCATCTCTGAAGAGCCCCGGAGGGGAGCGGCCAGTGGATCGACCGGACCGCTCAAGCGGCAAAGAACTGAAGGATCTATAACCTTTACTGAAGTAGATGCCCGAGAGATCCAATTCTCCCATAATGATGCGGTTGTAGTTTCTTTAAATATTGCTGATTATGATGTACGCCGCATTCTTGTTGATAGTGAAAGCTCGGTCGATATTTTATTTTACGATGCATTCTCAAAAATGTCTATCCCTGATGGTTGGTTAGGCCGATTAGCTCCCCGTTGGTAGGGTTTACTGGCGATGCTGTGCCAGTGGAGGGAGTAATAACCTTGACTGTAGTTGCAGGTCAGTATCCAAAATAATCTAGAGCACTAGTGGATTTTCTGGTAGTGAGGGCGCCGTCTGCCTACAATGCAATTCTTGGCCGACCTGGCCTCAATGCCCTCCGAGCTGTGGTATCAACCTACCATTTGAAATTGAAATTTCCTACTAGCCAGGGGGTCGGAGAAGTCAGTGGAGATCAAGCCCTGGCAAGACATTGCTATAATATAGCCCTTTAGAGAAAGGGACAATCCGACCCTTGCCCGGTTGATGGATTGGACACTCGCGATGACCTTGCTGAAGAATGGGGTGAGCCAATTGAAGATCTTATCTCAATTCCTTTAAATGATGGGGATGAAGAGCACATGGTGAAGATCGGCTCCAACTTGGAGAAAGAGGTGCGGACATAGCTCATCAATTTTTTACAAGAGAATACGGATGTTTTCGCTTGGGCTCCGACGGACATGTTAGGGATCGATGCTGAAGTTATGGAACACCGTCTGGCTGTTGATCCCAAATACCGATCGATGAAGGAAAAAGTTCGAAGTCATACGTCGAAAAGTCAAATGGCAATAGCTGAGGAAGTTGATAAACTCCTGAAAGCTGGATTCATCAAAGAGGTCAACTATCCGAGCTAGGTTTCCAATGTGATCTTGGTTAAGAAGGCGAACAGTAAATGGAGGATATGTATAGACTTCAAAAAGCTGAATAAAGCCTACTCGAAGGACAGTTACCCTCTGCCCAGAATCGATCAATTGGTGGATGCAACCTTGGGCCATGAGCTTCTCACTTTCATGGATGCATTCTCTGGCTATAATCAAATCAAGATGGTGCCAGAGGATGAAGAAAAAATTACTTTTATTACTAATCGTGGCCTTTATTGTTACAGGATCATGCCTTTTGGCCTAAAAAATGTAGGGGCGACCTATCAACGGTTGGTAAACAAGATCTTCAAAGAGCAGATCGGCCGCAACATGGAGGTCTATGTGGACGATATGCTCATAAAAAGTAAATCCTCGATGAACCACATCGTCGACCTTGAGGAGACCTTCAGCGCTCTCCAAAAATACAAGATGAAGCTGAACTCAGCCAAGTGCGCTTTTGGAGTAACCTCAGAAAAATTCTTGGGCTTTATGGTATCAGGACGTGGGATCGAAGCAAATCTAAAAAAAATTTGCGCCATCCAGGAAATGACCGTCCCGAAGTCAATAAAGGAAGTTCAACACCTTACTGGGAGAGTAGCGGCTCTAAATCGCTTCATTTCAAGATCGACCGAGTGGTGCCTGCCTTTCTTTCAGACTCTCAAGCAGCCGAAGAACTTCTGTTGGACCACCAGATGTCAGCAAGCGTTCGAAGAGCTGAAAAACTACCTCGACTCATCTCCACTATTGGCAAAGCCCGAGCCTGGAGAGGAGTTGTTCCTGTACTTGGCGGTCTCCCCTGTGGTCCTCACAGCAGTTCTGATTAAGGAAGAATCAAAAATTCAATGGTCGATCTACTACATAGGCCGAGTATTGAGAGATGCCGAAACTAGGTATACTAAGTTAGAGAAACTAACTTACGCCTTGTTGATTGCTGCTCGAAGGCTCCGACCTTACTTCCAAGGATACACCGTAACACTGCTCACCGACCAGCCGATCAAGGTGGTTCTGCATCGAGCGGATGCCTCTAGGAGAATAGCGAAATGGGAAGTCAAGCTCACAGAGTTTGACATTGACTATCGACCTCGGCCGGCAATAAAAGCCCAGATATTAGCAAACTTCATGGTGGAATGCACTATCCCAGAAGAGGCCGAACTTGGATAGGATGAAGCCGACAACCCAGGGCTCCAGTCGAACTCTCCTGAAGAAAGAACAGATCTCCCTGATGGTTTTTGGGCCCTCTACGTGGATGGTTCCTCCAACATGTCAGGTGCAGGTGCGGGCTTGATCTTGGTCAACCCAGATGGAATTATCGTGGAGTATGCACTGTGCTTCGAGTTCCCTGTGACAAATAACGGAGCAAAATATGAAACTCTGATTGCAGGACTAAAGGTCGCCAAAGAATTAGAAGTAGATCAGCTTCAAGCCTACAGTGACTCTCAATTAGTTGTGGGGCAGGTCAGCAAAAATTATGAAGCTCGAGAGGACAATATGGCCAAATATCTCGAAAAGGTAAAGGAGATCATCCCTACCTTCGACAGCTTCGACATCAGGCAGATCCCAAGAGCAGAAAATACCAGGGCCGACCTCTCCAAGTTAGCTACACTGGCCCCGGTCGAACTGCTTAAGAAAGTCTTCTTCGAAGTTTTGAAGCACCCCAGTACGGAAGAATCACAGCTTGTGATGGAGATCTGCCATGAACCCAGTTGGATCGACCCACTGGTTGCATATCTCAAGGATGGGGTTCTTCCTCCTGATGCAAAAGAAGCTTGGAAGCTTAAGAACCAGGCCTCCTGATATATCCTCTACGAAGGCAAGCTATACAAGAGGTTGTACTCTTTGTCCCTCCTGAAATATCTCTGGCCTTCTGAAGCCAACTTCGCCTTGAGGGAGGTACATGAGGGAGTCTATGGAAGTCACCTGGGGGCCAGATCTTTATCCCACAAATTGCTCCGACAAGGCTATTACTGGCCTACCATGTACCACAACTCCGTCGAATATGTCAGAAGGTGTGATCGGTGTCAGAGATATGCAAATATCCAAAGGCAACCTGCCTTCGAACTTACACTATTGAGTGTCCTATGGCCGTTTGCGCAATAGGAAATGGATATCCTCGGACCTTTTCCCATGGCATCCGGGCAGCGGAAGTTCCTCCTGGTGGCAATAGACTATTTCATCAAGTGGGTCGAAGCTGAACCTTTGACAAAAATCACAGAGGCTAAAGTGCAGGACTTCATCTGGAAGTCAATTGTTTGTAGGTTCGGCTTGCCCAGGATCCTCATTACTGATAATGGGCGGCAATTTGCTGGAGCAAAGTTTGCTGAATTTTGTGAGGACCTAAATATCTCCCATAACTTCACTTTGGTAGCCCATCCGCAGGAAAACGGTGAGGTCGAGGTGACTAACAGGCTCTATTGCAAGGTATTAAGGCGAGGCTTGAAAAGGCAAAGAGAACTTGGACAGACAAGCTTTATCATGTATTATGGGCATACCGAACTACTCAGAGATTGCCCACAGGGGAGACCCCCTTTACCTTAGCCTTCGGGACAGAGGCTGTGATCCCGATTGAACTCAAGCTTCCGTCGGCGTGGGTCGTGGCATTCGACGAGCAGCGCAACCCACAGGATCTCAAGGCCAATCTCGACTTGTTAGAAGAAAAGTGGGAGACAGCTTAAGTTCGGATGGCGGCTTACAAGCAGAAAGTAGCCTGCTACTACAATTTTTGGGTCAAAAGCAAAGCCTTCAGAGTGGGGGACCTGGTACTTCGGCAAGCCGCTGTCTCACAATCTCAGAATCAAGAAAAACTTGCCCCAAATTGGGAAGGCCCGTATGAAGTCAAGGAGGTAGTTCAGCCCGGAACATACTATCTAAAAGAGCTTGGAGGAGCAGAGCTTCCGCGATTATGGAATTCTAAAAATTTGCGAATGTATTACCAATAGCTTTGCCTTAAATAAAAGTTTCATATTTGCATAACGACAGGAAGTAACTCCCTCATACAATCGAAATTAAGCTTGTTAAGAACAGGAGGAGAACCTCATCCTAACATGAGCAAAGTCGAAGGCCCGGTTACTTAAAGACTGGATGGAGGGAGAGGCCCTTGCAATGGCCCTTATGTGCCCCCACAGTCTTGTTAGAAACAGGAGGAGAACCTCGTCCTAACATGAGCAAAGTCGAAGGCCCAGTTACTTAAAGATCGGATGGAGGGAGAGGCCCTTGCAACGGCCCTTATGTGCCCCCACAGTCTTGTTAGGAATAGGAGGAGAACCTCATCCTAACATGAGCAAAGTCGAAGGCCCGGTTACTTAAAGATCGGATGGAGGAAGAAGCCCTTACAACGGCCCTTATGTGCCCCCACAGCCTTATTGGGAACAGGAGGAGAACCTCGTCCTAACATGAGCAAAGTCGAAGGCCCGGTTACTTAAAGATCGGATGGGGAGAGAGGCCCTTGCAACGGCCCTTATGTGCCCCCACAGCCTTGTTAGGAACAGGAGGAGAACCTCGTCCTAACATGAGCAAAGTCGAAGGCCTGGTTATTTAAAGATCAGATGGGGAGAGAGGCCCTCGCAGCGGCCCTTACGTGCCCCCACAGCCCTGTTAGGAACAGAAGGAGAACCTCATCCTAACATGAGCTGAAACTGACTATCAGGAATAAGAAGAGAACCTCATCCTGACGCAAATAAAGACTCAGTCGATCAAGATTGGATGAGGAGGATAGCCTCCTCAATGGCTCCTCTACACTCTCACGACCCCGTTAAGAGCAGAGGAAAAACCCTCACTCGAACACAAAAAAAAGGGAGAGATGAAAAGGGAAAGCGACGAACTACATCGGCGATAAGTGAAAAACAAACTACATCGAAGACCTGAGGGACCTCGTCTCAACGAGGAAGGATACTCCTATCAAAAAACCCTCAGCCACTAAAAGGGAACTCGGCACAGGCCGAGAAGAAATCGACTTCCTTAAAGTAACGAGAAGTTCGGATCCCCAAGCTCGAGCACCGAGAGGAAGCGTCAAACTCAAATGGCCTCGAAAAGACCTACAGTCACGAACAAAAAAGATAAATCAACATGATGATGATCAGGAACCTTCAAACAACGTCGGCATCGAACAAGACAAAAGATAAAAGAAGTTCGATAAACAACAACTCAAAGCAAGAATAGATGAAGAATCACAAATAACATCGACGCCAAACAAGATGGAAGACAAAAGAAGTTCAATAAACAATAATTTAATACAATAATGGACAAGGTAATGAATTTTTTTTTTTTCATTTCATTAGTGAAGTGTACGTTACAAAGTCTTGAAGGCCAAAAAAGAGAAACAACAAGAAAGGAAAGGAATACAAGGCAAAAGAGCTTCAAGGAAGCTCGGTACCATCAGACTTCGAACTCTCAATTTCAGCCATCGTCGAGGATTGCTTTAAGTACCTGACTTCTTCTTTCGACCCTCTTTGGATTAACAATTACTCCAACATTATCTTTGAAGTACATATAGATGCCGTCCTTTTTACGCCATGGCTTCCACTGCCTCACAATGACGGCAAGCATGACCTTCTTTCTGAGATCAGGTTTCTCCTTCTTTCTGACTTCTTCTTCCAGTCCCCCTTTGGCTTCCCCCCTCTGCAGGATCGGGAAGTACTCGCGCTCGAAGATGTGCCAAAAGTGCGGGCTCTGGGCGATCAAGGTGAAATGCGGCCGGATCTGTCTTTTCTACCCTCGCCTTCTTCGCCAACCTGGAAGCTGCAGCACCTTCCCTCTTGTGGGCTTTGAGACTCTTGGCTGACATCCAATCTGTGTCTGCGTCCATATCAGCAACGAAGGAGGGATCGAAGAAACTCCCGTGCAAAGTGAGATCCCCGAAGGGGGGAGGCAGGTTTAAATAGGTGATAGGGTCTGGTGCATTAATGACTGCAGGACTCCTCTGGCCAGTCTATAATCACTACGTGGCCCACTCACTATGGCAAGCGGCTGGAGGTGGCCGACAGTTGGTAAAACCATTATTGCACCATACCTGGGGCAGCGCTCTAGCAAGAATTCTAAAAAGAAAAAATCTTTTTCGAAAAGGCTCCAGTACCAGCATGTCGAACGTCAAAATATCTGGCAACCATTGAGTGTGAAAATCGAGGGGGCCAACTTTGACCATGAGAATTTCTCTGTACTTCATTCAGAACCCGAACTCGGAAGTAGGGGGACTGGTGTTGGGTATAAAATACCCCCGACCAAAGTTTGTAAAGGACCGACCCTTCCAGGATATTTTCGGCTTCCGACCTTGTGTGGCGTCTCTCTGGACCCCCTCGACTGTCCGAGCTTCCATAATACCATCCGGACTTCTCCAACAATGAGCTTCTCCATCAATCTATCAGGCCGCTCCAAAGGCTCTCTGGGCCTCACTATCAACCGACCTTCTACAGTGATCAACTATTCTTCGAACTTCTTCCAGACTTCGTCAATATCCGAGCTTCTCTGATAATGAGATTTCTACAGTAATCAGACTCCATCCAAGTTTCTACGACGGTCGATCGCCTTCAGGATTCCAATCGAGCTCCTGTGAGAGCCAAACTTCTACTACGAGCGGTCTACTCTGAATTTTTACTATGAGCGGTTTACTTCGAACTCCTACAGCGGGCGGTCTACCCTGGATATCTACCGTAAGCAAGTTCCATTCGAGCCTCTACTGTAAATAAATTTCTTTCGAACTTCTAACACAGATAGACTTCAGTCGAGCTTCTTCATAGCCGGATCCCGGATGAGCTTCTACAATGGGACAGGATCCACCGGCCAGGTCGCTACTTCAAGCTCCTACGACAATCGATCTTCGACCGAGCTTCTACAATAAGCGATCTCCTTTCAGCCTTCTACAAGAACCAGACTCCGTCCGAACTTCCATAGCGGATGGATATCGGACGAGCTTCTACGATGGACGTACTCTGATAGCTGGATTACTACAACAGTCGATCACCTCTGGTGTCTGCCAAACCTCCCCAACGCCATCTGAAGTCCACCACCGGCTGACCCTCCGCCAGATTCTTCATGAAATTGGACTTCTCCGATGGATAATCTTCAGATGAGCTTCCACATCAGCCAAATCCCAATCAGACTTCTCTAGCAATCGGACTCCTACCGAGCTTCACTAACAGACAGTCTCCATCCAAGCTTCTACAGCAGATGACTCCCGTCTGTAGCATCAGCACCTGAGGCATCTGATAACAGTAGACTCGTCAGCAGCCTCAAAAATATCCGAGCTTCTCCTAGATCGATGGGATAGAGAGTCATTCCACTCCATCAGATATCCCAGCCGAGCTCTAGCCAATAGATCCGAACTCTCTGGCAAGTCACGATAATGGCCACTACCCTGCTCCACTCTCTGCAATGAATTTCGTGTGGCTCCACCACTCTCTGGCAAGTCGCGGCAACGTACACCACTCCACTCTCTGTAACAAACTTCATGTGGCCATGAACGACCCCTGACGCCACTACTCTCCGTAACAAACTCCATACGGCTCTGAACAGCCCACTACCAGGCGGTTACAGACGTCGCTGTCAATCAGTTATGCTCTCCGTCTATAAAAAGGGATCTCCAGATACATTCTTCTCTATGCTCTAAACTCTATCTCGAAACTCTGCTAAAATTCTCACTCGAGCACTCCATTTCTGTTGAAGCAGAGTACTGACTTGAGCATCAGAGGGTCTTACCGGAGCACCCCCAACTCTGGTTTAGACTTCCCTTGTAGGTCCCGACAGTGGCCGTGGTCATCTCAACTCCAGTAACTCCGACTTCGGTGAAATTCTGCACCAACAGTAAGTTTGGCATTTTGACCAGTGATTTTTAATTGGGAGCGACTTACCTAACCATTTGGATGGTGTCTAAGGCAAGCTTAGCATACCCTTCCACCGATCTCACTTATCTGATCAATTTGATGGATTATGTTTTGATTAGATCACTCAGTGATTCGAGTTGATCCATGCCATTAAGGTTGATCAGTGTGACTGATCTAGGTGCCATTTCAACCAGCATGATACTAATGCAATTCAATGACTTGGTGAAGTCAATAGGAGGATTATGGTTAACTGGTTGATCTCTTTTCTTCTCTAAATTCATAAATTGAATCTTCTAAATTATTAAATCTCTAAAATGGGATAGTTATGGTGATAACTAAATCATAGCCTCCCATTAAGTTGGATGATAATGGGTCCATTAGTATGATGATCATTGAAGGCCCAAAAGTTTGGTGCTCATCTACTATTGGAATTATCATTCATAATATGATGACTCAATCAAGTCTCTCTAGCAAGTGGTCAGATTGGCTGATCAAAGTCGGGCTTGATCATTTGGCAGTTAGATTCTTAAGTGTGATCATTTTAATGGTTGGACTTAACCAGGGCTTGCAAAGAAGGCCAAAATTAACTGAAAAATTTTTTGAGGCTAAATCAATTACTAAAAATTATTTGGTGAAATAATTGATTAAAGAACCTATCCATAGATGCACATGGGTGGGCCAGCCAAAGTCGAGCTCGTGTGCAGTCTGTGTAGATTCTAATACCTACTAAGGAATTAACGTAGTTCCTCAAATTAGAGGTAAAGGCTACCAATTCGTATAAAATAGTGGGAGAACCTTTAGACTAAAGTCCATATCTTTAGACTTAATTAATTCATATACTGATTAGGTTTTGATTTTTCTTTTGTATAGTTATGGCCACAAACTTGTCACTTTGATCACTATTGGATAGTAAAATATTGATGGGATCCAATTTTGATAACTGATATAAAAAATTAAAAATCATCCTAGAGCATGAGCAGATCTTATACATCCTTACAGATCCGACATATGAGGAGCCTGCTCCTAATGCTCGTGGTACAGTTCAAGATACTTACTTGAAGTGGTTCAATGATCACACCATGGTGCATTATATCATACGAGCTACTATGAATGATGAGTTCAGTCAAAAATTTGAGGAAGCTCAACCAGAAGACATGCTCAAGGTATTGAACAAGTCTTTTGGTACTCCCGATGATGTTGAGCAGCACAAGATCAGTTGTGCTATTTTTAAAGCTCAAATGAGGGAGGGAGTATCGATCATCGATCATGTATTGTACATGATCAAATAGATCGAGCATCTGAGCATGCTCAATTTTTTTTGTACGAACAGCTTGGGAAGGATGTGATCCTGAACTCCCTACCCAAATTTTACCTACCATGTCTTAGTTATTTTTGAATGACGAAGCCTGTAGTTAACTATCACAGTCTATTGGAGTTGCTACAGACTTTTGAGAAGGATCACTAACTCCATAAGGAGACAGTGAATGTAGTGGGAGGATCTTCTTCGGGTGGTCATCGTTCCTTTAAGAAAGAAAAGAAAAGAAAAATAAAAAGATGCAAAGTGCTGGGAGTCAGACCCAAAAGTCCAAGTCTAAGGCTGACCAAAGTCAAGCAGAATGCTTCTATTATAGGAAGTAGGATCATTGAAAGAGGAACTATCCTCAATACATAACTTTTCTTGACCCAAACATGCTAAAGAAGAAGAAGCAATCTGTTGCTAGACAAGGTAATTATATAATAACATCTTACAACTTCTCAATTTTTGATACAATAACCTAAGTATTGAATACTGGTAGTCCTATTAACATTTGCAATTCATTGTAGGGACTTCAGATCAGTAGGAGATTTGGAGACAACGAGAGATTGCTGAATGTTGGAGATGGAAGATCAGTTGCAGTTCTAGCTTTAGAAATTATCAAGCTTGTATTCAATTCTCATTCTATTATTCTTAGTGATTGTCATTTCTGTCTTAGTTTCTTATTGAATATAATTTTTGTAGGTCTTTTGGTCAAAACAAATTATGAGATTTCAATAAAGAAAAACTTTTGTGATATCATTTTGAATGGTGTTACTATAATGTATGAATGGTTAAACAATGGTATTTATATTGTATCATGGCCTAATGTAATTTACACGTCAAGTGAACATCATAGAATAGTTGATGTCATAGATGCCTATTTTTGGCATTGTAGACTAGGTCATATTAACAAGAACAGGATGAACAGGTTAGCTTAAGAGAAAATTCTTGATGACAATGATTATAAATTGTTGCCTACCTATGAGTCTTGTTTACTTGAAAAAATGATCAAATTACCTTTCACTGAAAAAGGTGAACGAGCCAGTGATGCTTTGGATCTTGTATATACTGATATATGTAGACCCATGAGTACTAGTGCTAGAAGAGGGTACCGCTATTTTATTATGTTCACAGACGATCTATCTAGGTATGGCTACGTCTACTTGATGAAACACAAATCTGAATCATTTGAAATGCTCAAACGATTCCGTAATGAGGTAGAAAAATAAACTAAAAAGAATATTAAAACTCTTCAATCTGATCAAGGAGGTGAATATCTTTCTGATGAATTTTTGATATATCTAGAAGAGAATGAGATTCTGTCATAATGGACACCTCCTGGAATACCACAGCACAATAGTGTGTCGGAAAGTAGAAATCGAATCCTGTTGGACATGATTTGATCCATGATGGACTTTTCTAGTTTTCCTATCTCCTTTTGGGGATGTGCACTCAAGTCAGCTTGCTATGTGCTTAAGAAGATTCCTAATAAATCTATGAATAAAATACCATATGAGATGTGGACGGGACGTAAGCTAGTGCTTTCTCACCTTAGGCTTTGGGAGTGTTCGGCTTATGTCAAAAATTTAAAAATGGATAAACTCAGAGCCAGGTTTGATAAATAAATTTTTATAGAGTATCCCAAAGAAACTAAGCGATATTATTTCTATTTTATTGAT
The DNA here is from genome assembly GCF_000442705.2 of Elaeis guineensis. Lineage (NCBI taxonomy): Eukaryota > Viridiplantae > Streptophyta > Magnoliopsida > Arecales > Arecaceae > Elaeis > Elaeis guineensis. The sequence continues at coordinate 7,163,646 of NC_026006.2, forward strand.
GAACAAAAGGTATTTGTCAGCCTTAGGGTAATTTTTTTGGAAAAAAAATTCCTTGGGGAAGGAATTAATACCTCTAAGGTTGAACTTGATAAAGTTCAACAGGTAGAATCGACATAATCTAGTGAACCTATAGAATCAAATTTGATGATGTCAAATCCAAAATCTATTGTAAAGGTATCATTAAGGAGATCTGATAGAGTATCGCATCAACTGAATAGATCCTATGATTTCTTAGTTCGGAACAGGGATCCTATTGAACTCGATGAAAACAATGAGAATCCGATCACTTATATGGATATACTGCAGAGGTCCGACTTTGATAAATGGCTTGAAGCTATAAAATTCGAAATGGAGTCCATGAAGTCAATGATGTGTGGATATTAGTTGACCCATCTAAAAGGGTTAAACCCATAGGGTGTAAATGGATCTTCAAAAGGAAGAGGGGTGCAGACGGGAAGGTGAAGATCTATAAAGTCTATTTGGTTGTCAAAGATTATCGTCAGTATTATGGTATTGACTATGATGAGATATTTTCTTTTGTGGCAACGTGTAAATCTATTTAGATTATTCTTACGATAGTAGCACATATGGACTATGAAATCTGATAAATAGATGTAAAAATAATTTTTCTAAATGAAGAGCTAGAACAAAAGGTGTATATAATATAGCCTAAAGGTTTTACATCCACAGATGAGTCTGAAGTGTACATGCTTTAGAGATCCATCTATGAATTGAAGCAAGCATCTAGGAGTTGGAACATGCATTTTGATAAGGTTGTCGAAATGTACAACTTCGTTAGGAATGGAGAAGAACCCTACATTTACAAATAGATAAATAATTCTATAGTTGTATTTTTTATTTTGTATGTGGATGATATTCTTTTAATCGAGAATGATGTTCCTGCATTACAAGAAATAAAGGTTTGGTTATTGTCTCATTTGCCTATAAAGGACCTAGGAGAAGCATCCTACATACTTGGGATGAAGATCTATAGAGATAGATCTAAAAGGTTGCTTGGATTGTTCCAATCTACGTATATAGACACCATGCTGAAACAGTTCAGTATGAAGAATTTTAAAAAGGCTATCTTCCAATAGGCTATAAAATTTTTCTCTCAAAGAGGGATTGTCAGATAACTCCTCAAGAGAAAGAGCGTATGAATAGAATGTCATATGCTTTGACAGTGGATTCTATAATATACACCAGGATATGTACAAGATCAGACATGGCATACTCACTAGGGATAGTGAGTAGATACCCATCTGATCCAGAAAAAAATCATTGGAAGGTCATAAAGACCATCCTTAAGTACTTGAGAAATACTAAGGATCAGTGGCTTATTTATGGAGAAACTAACTTGAAACTAGTGGGGTTCACCTACTCCAGCTTTCAGTCATATCATGATGATAGCAAGAGTGTGTTGGGATATATTTTTATTCAGAACATTAGAGTAATCTACTAGAAAAAATTCAAGCAGCACATTATGGTAGACTTTGTTTGCGAGGCGAAATATATCATAGCATCTGATATCATGAAGGAAGCTGTATGGCTATGAAAAATCATCGGTGAGCTTAGAGTCCCACCTTCCATTGATGGCCCCATCCTGTTATACTGTGATAGTACTGGAGCTATTGCTCAAGCCAAAGAGCCGAAGTCCCATCAGCGCACCAAGCATATTCTATGCCACTACCACCTTATCCAAGAGATTGTGGATCGAGGTGACGTCTTCCTTCAGAAGATTGATGGAAAGAAGAACCTAGCCTACCCATTTATTAAAGCTCTCAAAATCAAGGAGTTCGATGATCACAAGTCAAAAATGGGGATACAATACTGTGCCGATTGACTTTAGTCCAAATTGAAGTTGTTGGGAATTATGTCTCAAAGTCGATCGTCAGTCTGTTGACGATTGTGCTCATATTTGTACATTGTATATAAATTTTTTATTAATAAAAATTATTTGATTTTTTTTATCATATTTTGTCTATCTTCTTTGAACTCCTATATTGTGATGAAGTTCTTAGGACTATGTTTAATCGATAAAGAAGGATTTATTGTTTAGTCCTTAAAATATGCTCGTGACCAAATGATATGCTGTTAATAGAATGATAGCAATATCAAGTATAGATCATTGTGTACTATATGTGTTAGTTGTCCTCTTAACCAAGGAGTGTGGAGATACTGATATGGCATGCAGGTGGAATGTGAGAGTACATTCGCATCGAACATGACCAAATGCCGAGTACTCTACTGTCAAGAGTAGCTCGCGAAGGGTATGGGTATAAGTATTCCTTCAATCTGAGATCACCACGGTGACTTGTAAGCAATTTACTGTACTTTGGTGTCAGACTATCTAAATTTTTAATTCAATGATGGAAGATTTTTGGGTGCAGTCAAGTATTTATCAAGTCAGTATGTAAGTCAAGATAGAATTGATCTCTCTGAATAAGTAAGAGTTAATGCATTAGTGTATTTTAATTTAGTAAAACCTTGACCAGAGTAATCTATGTGATGAATTTGAAAGGTTGAAATACAATATGGCTGACTATTTTAGGGTTGACAGTTAAATCTTAGGTTACCTTGAGCATTAGGGTCAAAGAAATAAATTATACGATAACCATATGCTAGTAGGTTCTAGAATGTTGCTTTACAATCTTTCGATCTATCTGGATGTTGGGTCTCATTGCTAGATGGTTACATCAACTAGTATAAAAATTTATTCTTATACTACCAGCTTAGGTTCAAACCTATGGGGTCACACACATTAGAAGATTTGATCTGATCGGATAACTGAAGAGTCCCATTGGATTGGGACTCTAGTGAAAAGTCCCACTGGGTTGAGACTCTGGAGGAGAGTCCCACTGGACTTGGACTCTGTTGTTAATAGAAAATTTATTAGTAATTAGATTGTTAGTTGACTTAATTTGATTGAGCAAAGATGTTCAGATCAAGTCTAATTGAATTGAATTCAGTTTGACTTGGATTAGATTTGATTAGATCAAGCCTAATTGCAAGAAAAATTTGTTACTGATTTGATCAAGACTTAGATTCAGTTAATTTCTAATTAGGTTAGAAATTTATTGAGAAGATTCTGTTCCTAATTAGATTAGGTTCCTTCCTCTCATTGGGTCTAAACCAAATCTTATTTGGATTGAAATCAAATTAGAAATGAAGAGTTCCAGCCAACTAGGATTCTCTCCCTTGCATATGCCCTAGGTCCCACGCCATTCCTTACACACAAAAATAAGTTTGCATGAAATATTTTGGACATAAGAAGGGAGGGCACAAAGAGGGGTGGGCGGCACTCATAATGAGTCATGATCCTTATCTTTTTCTTGATTTGAATTTGATCCAAGTCAAAGATAAAGAGATAAGAAGGAAAGAAATCATATTTCTTGAGAAAGAATGGGGGTGCCAAAAATATTTTCCTAATGTGTGTTGAGATGTTGGTTGGTATGAGAAAGATCTAATTTCTTTCTCATGCCATCATATATTTTTACAAAAATGTGGGACGCCCCATATGGTGGTTGGCATGGGAATTGTTGGCACCTCCTTGTAACCCTAAACCCAAGCCCCATCTATAAAAGGGGGCCCAATAGTTGGATGCCCAAGATGTGAATTAGATGAAATTAGTTTCTTCTACATAGCCTCTCTCCTTTCTTCCTTCCTCCATTAATTCTTCTCCCTCTCTAGAGTGTCTAAGAGATTAAGAGAAGAAGAAGAAGGTCAGCTATTAAAGATCTTCGTGAGCTAGCACTCTCGAGGAAGCACTTTCGAGGAGACTGATCAGCAATCATTCTTCGTGTGGACATTCTGTAAAGGTCGGACATCTTTGTGCAGGTGCGAGTGATCTGAACGAACTCCAATCCATGCGATACAATTGCAGAGATCAGCAACCCGCACTTCAGTAATGAGTTCTGAACTCGTTAGATCAGGTTTGATTATATCTAAAGGTTAGATCTAATCTAGAGCATCGATATGATCGATGTAGATTTTTATTTTTTAGATCTTAATCATATGTTTAATCATATCATAGGTCTTGGCATGGTAGTTTAGATTAGATCTTCTGCATGTAATGTAGGTTAAATTATTTAATCTATCACAATCCACTGTAAAAATTTTAAAATTGCATGCATAGAACTGCCTATATTTCCATCAGTTTGGTCCTCTTTTCCGATGAAACCTCATGGTGGCTCTTGAAAATACTTAGCAGAAATCCAAGGAAATTCTATGGATTTCACTGGTGAAAGATTGGAGATGGGACACAATGCATAAGGGAAGGATTTGGGGCCCTTTTATAGGTTGTTTGCTAGGGCATTCGCTGGAATCCGACAAGCCCTAAGAGTCTTTCTTGTGATGGACTCGAAGAGAAAAATAGAGTCCAATCATGACTCTTTCTCTTGGATTTTTTTTTAACCTTTCCACCATTGCTTTAAGATTCATGGGGATTAAAGTTTTTAAAAAAATCTAGGTTCTTATAGAAAGAAAGGAAAAAGATGTTCCTAAGAAGGATGCTACAGTGCTAATGAAGTACCATGACAATAAAGTTACATGCTTCTTTTATGGAAAAAGAGACATATGAAGAAAAACTGCATAAAGTATAAGCAATGGTTTGAAGAAAAGGTACTGTTATACCTTTAGTATATCATGAATCTTTTTCTGTTGATGTTTCTAATAATACTTGATGCATTGATTCTAGTACTATAATTGATATTGCCAATACCATGTAGGACTTTATCAATCTAAGAAATTTGAAGGAAAGTAAATAAGGTATCTATTTAGGCAATCGGATACATTCATATGTGGAAGCTGAGAGAATTTTTAGATTAATTTTGAATTCTAATTTTATTTTAGATCTTAAAAATAATTTTTATGCTCTAAGTTTCCCTATAAATTTAGCTTATGTTTTCAAGTTAAAAAATATTGATTTTCATTTTCATTTTGAAAATTCTGTAGTAAACAATTTTAGAAATAAAAGTGTTGCTGGCACGATTTTCTTATGGATGGTTTATATAAATTAGATTTGAATCTGAATTATGAATGTAATCATTCTTCTATGCATAGTGATAATATTGGCATAAAAAAAATATTATTAAAGAGAACTCTTCAAGTTTATGGCACAAAAGATTGGTACATATTTTGTTAGAGAGAATAAAGAGATTGATAAATGATGGTATTTTAAAAGATATTGATTTTACTGACTTTGGCACTTATTTGTGTTGTACAAAAGGAAAGCAAACTAACAAGTCCTTTAAAGGTACTAAAAAAAGTTCTGACATTTTAGAAATCATACACATTGATATCTGTGAATCAATTTTTATTTTTTATTTTAATGGTTAGAGATATTTTTGAAGGAAACATGCAGTAGTACTATACATGCAATTTTAAAATTTTATGTAGTGGAATAATAAGATTAAATAATTTAATCTAAATTACGTACATAAGATCTAATCTAGACTATCATACCAAAATAAATAATATAAACTAAGATACACTTTAGATCTGAAAATAAAAACTTACATCGATCTGATCGATGTTGCAATTCTAGATCTAACTATTAGATCTAACAAAATGATCAAGAAAGCTTAGAAACTATTACCAAATTGAAAGAATCTTGATTTTTGCTAGTCCAATGCTTGGAAAGGCTCTCCTTCAGGTTGCTCAAAGCCACACAAAGTTGTCTGACCTCTACAGAAAGTCCACATGAAGATCGGTGTAAATCAGCCTCTTTGGAAGTGCTAGCTTGGAAGAAACTTGGAAGCTAATTTCTTCCTTCTTCTTTAAGGGCCATGGATGCTCCAAAGGATGAAGAGATCTATAGGAGGAAGAGAGGAAGGGGAGGAGCTCTGGAGAAAAAATAAAAACTAGCAAAGGAATTAAGATATGGCATCAACAATGGAAGCCCTCTTTTTATAGACAAGGACTAGGGTTTTGATCCAAGAGATGAGGTGCCATAGAGTCCACACCACAACCAACTTTGGGCATCCCAAAATTTCCAAAATTTTTTGGCATGGGGAAGAGATCTGGTATCTCACACATCCAAAAACTCTTCAAAAAAATTAAGAAAAAAATCATTAGGCACCAACTCTCTTTCCTTGTTTGAAAAATCCCTTTTCTTCTTATCTCTAATTTGGATTTCATTCGAATTAGACAGGAGATAAGATTATGACTCATTATGCTATGCCACCCACCCTTACTGAACCCACTCTAATCATACCAAAAATCTCAAACCAAATTCAATTTGATGTTGAGATATGGGCATGGGTCCAGGTGTGGTGTAAGAGATAAGGATAGAGTCCTTGCCGATTAGGACTCTTAATTTCTAATTCAATTCTGAATCAAATCAAATTAGATTTGAACCCAATGATAGAAATGAACCTAATTTAATTAGGAGCCCAATCATCTCAATAAATTTCTAACTTAATTAGGAATTAGCTGAGTCCAAATCTTGATCGAATCAGGATCAAATTTTTTTTGCAATCAGGCTTGATGATATCAAACCCAAACTAAGTTGAACTGAATCTAATTCAATTAGACTTGATCCAAAGCTCTTTATTCAATCAAATTGAGTCAATTAGTAATCTAATTACTAATTAATTTTTTATTAATAGTAAAGTTCCAATCTAGTGGGATTCTCCTCCAGAGTCCCAATCCCAGTGGGACTTTTCATCAGAGTCACAATCCAATTGGACTCTTCAGCCATCAGATCTGTCCGAATCTTCTAATATGTGTGATCTCATAGATTCAAATCTAAGCGAGGAGTATAGAAATACTTTTTTATACTAATCGATGTAACCATCTAGCAATGAGATCCGACGTCTGGATAGGTCAAAAGATTGTAAAGCAGCATTCTAGAATCTACTGACGTATGGTTACCGTATAATTCATCTTTTTGATCCTAATACTCAAGATGACCTAAGGTTTGACTATCAACCCTAATTTAGTCAATCACATTGTATTTTAACCTTTCAAATCTATCACATGGATTATCCTGGCCAAGATTTTACTGAATTGAAATACACTGATGCATATCTCCTACTAATTTAGAGGGGTCAATTCTTTCTTGATTCACACACCGACTTGATAAGTACTTGACTGCACCTAGTGTCCTTCCATCACTGAATTAGAAACTCAGATGATCCAGTGCTAAAGTACAGTGAGTTGTTTATAAGTCATTATGGTGATCTCAGATCTGAGGGACACTTATACCCATACCCTTCACGAGCTACTCTTGACAGCAGAGTGCTTGGTAAATGATCACATACGATGTGAATGTACTCTTATATTTCATCTGCATGCTATACCAGTATCTCCACACTCCTTGATTAAGAGGATAACTAACTTATATGGTACACAACGATCTAAACTTGATATTGCTATCATCCTATTAATAGTATATTATTTGGTTATGAATATTTTTAAAGACTAAATGATAAATCTTCCTTTATCGATTAATTATAGTCCTAAGGACTTCATCACAATATAGAAGTTCAAATAAGATGGATAAATTTATGACAAAAGAGTCAAATAATTTTTATTAATAAAAATTCATATACAATTATAAGTATGAGAAAAATCATCAATAGGATGATGATTGACTTTGGGACATATTTTTCAACAACTTTCACTTGGACTAAAGTCAATTGGTACAGTATCGTATATCCATCTTCGACTTGTGATCATCAAACTCCTTGATTTTGAGAGCTTTAGTAAATGGGTCAGCTAGGTTCTTCCCATTGATCTTCTGAAGGTCGACGTCACCTCAATCCATGATCTCTTGGATAAGGTGGTAGTGGCACAGAATATGTTTGGTGCATTGATAGGACTTCAGCTTCTTAGCTTGAGCAATGGCTCCAGTGTTATCGTAGTATAATAAGACAGGGCCATCAACAGAGGGTGCCACTCCAAGCTCGCTGATAAACTTTCACAACCATACAGCTTCCTTCGCAGCATCAGATGCTGTAATATAGTCTGCTTCGCAAACAGAGTAAGCCATAGTGTGCTGCTTAAAATTTTTTTAGCAGGTTGGTCCACCATTTAGGATAAAAATATAATCTGACACACTCTTGCTATTGTCATGGTCTAACTGAAAGCTGGAGTCGGTGAACCCCACTAGTTTTAAGTTAGTTTCACTATATACTAGCCACTGATCCTTAGTATTTCTCAAATACTTAAGGATAGTCTTTACGACCTTTCAGTGGTTCTCTCCTGGATCAGACTAGTATCTACTCACTACCCACAGTGAGTATGCTTAAAGAAGAGTGCCCTATAAGCCAATCGTAAGTGTTGCAACGAGATTTTTTTTTATGATTTTCTAACTCATGTAATGATATTTATTATTTGAAGTATTGATTCATCATATTAGCTGCATCTTATTATATCTAAAATTATGATGAACCCCAAAGATTAAGACAATGATTTTAGGAGACATGAATAGGTCATGCTAGTGAGATCTAAAATCTTAAAATCCTAATCTTAAATATTTTTGGTCGTAGGAGCATTGAGTCGGAGATCAATATTTCGGATAGACTGGCACATCCTATGTATGCTCGATAGAGAGGGTGGCAGATCTCACTAGCCACTTGTGTGGGATACTAATACAAGGATATGAGTGCTTATTTGAAAAATGAGTCCACTGAATTGACTCAATCAAAGTGAACATCTTATGGAAGCCTTACTTGCATGTCAAAGATGGTTCTCTAAGTGGGAGTTGTGCAAGTGATCCTTAGACCTGAGACCACCATGGAATCTTGTGCACATGAACCCATATTTTGGTTCATACCCAGGCATGGCATTAAGACATGCACAGGGTGTTCTGGATATGGTGGAGTGTGTATGAAGGTTGTGAGTAGGTCAACATGGAATCGATCACTCCTAGTAAGAGGAGATCGCATCCTATGTATTCTCAATCCTAGATAACTTAGGAAAAGTCTTTTGGCCAAAAGTAGGAAGGAGTTTAGAAAGAGTTTCTAATACTTTTTTATTAGAGTTATCATTGGTTAATTAAGAATCGTTATGAATATGTATTTGAGTTTGACATGATTCCATACTCATGAACATATTCAGGGTGCAGGGATGATCGAAGGATTGAATTGTACGATAACTTACCACTGAAGGATATATTTGGTATTTTTATCAAATTATACATCTTTTGGATAGTCATGATATATTGCTAGACATCAATCTTGACTTGTAAATTTTTTATCGAATTAAGGAGTTTAATTCGATCGCCAATTAGAAAGGATTCTAATTATTTAGCTCGGGTTAGCTCAATTGGACCTTAATCGATTAGATTAGAATCTAATCAAATTTGGTCAACCTGGATCCAGACCTACTGCTAGCTAGATATGGAACCCAATGGATCATATACATATAAAAATTGGCCAAGGACCTTTTTGAAAAAGGTTGATTGAAATTTTGGTTTCAATCAGGATTTCGATAAGCATGCTAGCACGTGTGGAACCCTTGATCCTTTGGAGATCAATTTGGTCTCATCCCTTGCTAATTAGCTAGCCCAATTTGGTGAAAATTTGGGTCAGATCATGCCACCTAGAAACAGCCTAAATTGGGGTGCCACATTCTATGTTAGCCACAATTATGAAGAGTCAAAGTTGTGAAGGACTCTTGGCGCAAAACAGGTTTTGCACATGCATGTTGGCGTGGGCAAAAGGAGGAGTCCTTTTGGCATGGGATTAAGATATGTGTGGTAGCTCACATCACCCTCCATTCTCTGATGCATATCTCAAAGCATGAGACATTTTTTTTTCCAGATTTTTTGGGGCAAAGAAAAAATTGGAAAAGGAAGGATGTCTCGCATGCGTGCAGAAGCGTCACATCTATCCATGATTTGGAGAGTCCTTCTCCTAATTAAATTCTTTCAAATTAGAACTATTTTTTTTAATAATATTTTTCATTTGATAAGATATTTTTTGTGATTTTTTGAAATTTTTTCAGACCTATTAGATGGCCAAACGGATGCTGGAATCTTCCTCGCATGCACGCGCATGGGGTGATCAGACTTCGCATGAAAGGATGTGAGTTCTCATCTCTTTGTGGATTGTTTGATCTCCTTATTAGATGATCTAATATCAATATTGAATCTCCTATCCACATGGATTTTTATGGATTTTTTTGATTTGAGAAGAGATGCAAAAATATCCCTTCTTTGGTCGCACGCGCAGAGCAGGGTGCTGATCGACATATCATTGATAAGAGTTCTTCTGCTTGAAAGAACTCTTATCTCTGATAATCAGATCAGATAGGCCTCTTGGATGGGTGTGTCCCTCTCTTTTGGTATCTCTCTGATGGCTATAAAAGGGCCTGGGCACTGGGAGTCTGTGGCATTCAGATCGGGTTTCCAATTTCTCTCCAGTTGCCCTCTTTTCTTTCTTACAAACTATCTATGTTTTAGGACAAGGCTTTGGGATTTAGGACAAAGCCTTATCTGGTCCTAACAAGAGTTATAAGGGTTCTAAAGAAGGAGAATCAAAAGTTTAGAGGAGGTTCTAAGATGGTGGAGTCAGGTTCTTGGAGAAACCTGACCAGTATGAGGCTAGTCGGGTTCTAGGGCCTTAAACTCTTGAAGCAAAGTGAAGAAGGAGCGCTGTCTTTGGTTCAATTTCTGTATGGATCACCATTGGAGGGCAGACACTTAGACATCTTATAGAAATCAAAATGAGCACTACAGGTATTCTTTTTATCCTAATTTATATTTATTGTACTTTGATTATTATAGTCATGGATTTCTGGGCACTGGGGTTTTTGGTGCATCAGGTATTTTGATTGAAAATTTTAAATACCTAAACTTTCTGCTGCACCACTGAAACTCAACAGTGTTATCAGAGCCTATCTTAATCTATATAATCAAAGGTTAAAATATTATCTTGATTATGATCCAGCATGGGTTTTTGGTTTGGTTCAAGTCGGGTCAATGGTTGAATCTGATTGAACGTCCAAACCCTCGCATGTCTTAAAGATATGTTTTAAATATAAAATGCATGATGTATATATAGAATCTTTCTTAGTAGTTTAGTACTCTAATTGAGTTCATCACCGGGCCATCCTGTCATAAGAGCAAGTAGGGTTCATAGATCCTCTCTTCCTATTCAATAGGGTACTCTTATGACATGTAGAGGTGCCACTGTGATGTCTTAAGAAGAAGAACCGCGAAAAGAATATTTTATATTCATGCATGTTATTAGAACTTCATGTATATGTGATATGCTTGAGATGCTTAGTTATAATCATGTTGTTTGATTATATTTTCATATCTTAGAGATATGATTGGATGTCATGATTAGTTGTTATGATTATTAAAATACAACTATAATAGTACATCATTATGAATGATTGAATTAAGATATGCTTAAGATCATTAAAGTCCTCATAAAAATCATATTAAGTCGTAGTGTTGTGAACCAAGAGCTAATCTATTTCTTGAATCGATTAATCAATTGATGTTTAAAGAGTGTTTCAAGTACGGTGGTTATTTAATTGGTTCTGTTGCTGGCCTGATCAATTTTATTGGCGTCTAAGAAAAGCAATGGGGGGACCCCCACCAATCTTAATACTTTTCTGACCAATTAGATTAGTTTGAATCTTGAATGAAGATAGCTCAGTATTTTGAATACTACATATGTCTTTCTTCATGCCTAGTCAATATCCTATCAAAATTCATAGTAGGTTTGTTGTGATATCCACAAGGCTTGCTATAGGGATTGATGTGGATTTGTCTTGGTGCATATTAGATGCTTTACGGTATATTTTAGATATATTATTTTGTTGTGATATCCATAAAGGCAGTATTTTTCAGATATGACTGTATGGAAATGAAGGGTTTGACTTAACTAAAAATACTATAGTTTGTTGTGATATCCACAAGGCTATGAGTATTTTTAGAGACAGGTTATGTTGAGAGTTGCATGAGATACAATTGATAGATTCGTTATGATATCCACAAGACTTCATTGAGGAATTAGGATCTCAACCCCATTAGAAAATCAAATTAGGATTTTTCATTTATCATAGGAGAGGGCTATGGTATCCGATAAAATAGTGAGAGATATAACTAGAATAAAAGACCTCATCTAGTTATGCATGTCAAACATGAGTGGTCTGCTTATACTATTATTCTTATTTATGTAGATTTAAGTCTATATTATGGCTTCTTTATTTTCACTACATGATACCATAAATAAAAATATATTGATCGATCCAACTATGTGGATTGGTTGAGAAACTTGCAAATTAGGTTTATATCGGAGAAGAACTCAGATGTTTTGAATATTTCTAACCTTGGGATGGTCAGTAATAATAAGAAGGCAATGATGTCCATATGGATATCATCTGTTCATTTCGTAGCAAATTTGGATATTGGAGGTATAATTGCAAGAATTATCTTGCAAAGTTTGAAGCAGGATGCAAGTGTAGCACTGAAAGGTGTGTATATGATATAGACCTATTTTTTATTGAGTGGTTCAGATTCTGATATTTAGATATTAGATACCACCTGTAGATCATATATTTATAATTAATTATAGTAATTACAAAATATCAAAGGTCTGAAAAGAGCTGATCTCGAGCTTTATGGTGCAAGTGGAGAGTCTATTAGTGCAGAGGCTGTGAAAACTTGTACACTTGATTTGCCTTCGGATAAAATTTTAGAATTAAAAGACTGTTATTACATGTCATAGGTCATTAGAAACATTATTTCTATACCTTTGTTGTTAAAACAAGATTATGAAATAAGGCTAATGAAAATGGATGCTTCATTTTCTTTTCTAAAGAATTTTATGGCAATAGTTATATTGATAACAATCTTTTAATTCTTACACTCAATGAAAATATTTTTTATATTAAAAAAAATATGAAAAGAAAGAGAGAAGATGTGAATGTCACATATCTTCGGTATTGTCGCCTCGGTCATATTAGTGAGTCAAGGATTAACAAGTTATACAAAAAAAAATTCTTTGACCTATATGATTATAAATTATTGGGAACTTGTGAATCTTGTCTCATGGGGAAGATGACCAAGACTCCATTTTTTAGACATAGAGAGAGGACGAATGAGTTGTTAGCCCTAGTACATACAGATATATATGGACTGATGACAAGTCAAGCCAGAGGATGATACTCCTATTTTATCACCTTTACAGAAGATCTATCAAGGTTTGGATATATGAATCATAAATTCGAAGCCTTTGATAAGTTCAAGGAGTATCAATGTGTGATCGAGAAATAAACTGAAAAAGATATCGAGGTTCTTTGATCTAATCAAGGAGGAGAATACTTATCCAGTGAATTTCTTGATCATCTTAAGAGTAAAGGTATTCTCTCTGAATGGATCCTTCCTTATACACCCCAGTTAAATAGTGTAGCAGAAAGGAGGAATCACATTTTGATGAATATGGTGCGGTTCTTGATGTACTTTACTAATCTCCCAATATCTTTCTGAGGATATGTCCTAGAGACTGCCACATATATTTTAAATAGAGTACCTTCAAAGTCTGTTGCAAAAATACCATATGAGATATGGAAGGAAAGAAAGTCTAATCTTAAACATCTTAAGACTTGGGGCTGTCTTGCTTATGTCAAAAATATTTTTGGATATAAGCTTAGTGCTAGATCAGACAGGTATAGGTTTATATGGTATCCTAAAAAAATTAATGGATACTACTTTTACCACCCTACTGAACAAAAGATATTTGTTATTAGGCATGCCATTTTCTTAAAAAATAAATTCATCCAAGAAGGAGGCAGTGGGAGGAATATTGAACTTATGAAAGTTCAGGATCTACAAATCAATCTAGAAATACCTATGGTTGGACCACAAGAAGATCTTCAATCAGAAGTACCCAAGGATGAGGTACATCCACAATACACACCTCCTCTCTGAAGGTCAGATAGAGTGCATCAAGCACCTCTGAGATATGATTTTGTCATTGAGAATGATAATTCGATCAACATCATTCAGGATGATGATCCACTGATCTATTCAGAAGTTGTCATGAGTAGAGACTTAGACAGATGGCTGAAAGTCATGAAATCTGTGATAGACTTGATGTATACTAACTAAGTGTGGACATTGGTTAATGCACCTGAGAGTGTGACCCCAATAGAGTGCAAGTGGGTCTTCAAGAAGAAGATTGGAGCAGATGGTCAAATAGAAACCTACAAAGCTAAGTTGGTGGCGAAGGATTTCAGATAAAGGCAAGAAATTAACTATGATGAAATCTTTTTACTAGTGGCTATGCTCAAGTTCATCCAGATTTTGTTTGCTATAGCAGCATACTACGATTATAAGATCTGGCAGATGGATGTCAAGATCATTTTTCTCAACAGTAATCTAGAAAAAGAAGTCTATATGACTTAGCCAGAGGGATTTATCTCAAGTGAGAAGATAAATCATGTATGCAAGAGATCCATCTAAGGATTGAAGCAAGCTTTGAAGAGTTGGAACATCTGATTTGATATGACAGTCAAAGAGTTTAGCTTTATCAAAAATAAGGATGAACCATGTGCATATAAGAAGACAAGTGGGAGTGCTGTTGTCTTCTTGATTTTGTATGTCGATGACATACTGCTTATTGAGAATGATATCCCAATGATGCAATCGGTCAAGATTTGGCTATTGAATAAGTTTTTCATGAAAGACTTGGGTGAAGCATCCTATATACTGGGTATAAAGATCTATAGAGATAGATCTAACAGGATATTAGGCTTATCCCAGTCACGGTACATAGATCTCATATTAAAGAGGTTTAATATGGAGGCAAGTAAGAGAGGTTACCTGCTTATAAGTCATGGTATGTATTTCTCTAAGAAAATATATCCTAAGACATTAGAGAAGAGAGGAAGAGGATGAATGAAATCATTTATGCTTCGGCTATGGGATCAATTATGTATGCCATGCTATATACCAGGCCTGATGTAGCTTATACTTTAGGCATAACTACTAGATCTCAGGCTGATCCAAGGAAGGATCATTGGAAAGCTATGAAAAATATTTTAAAGTACCTAAGAAGGATTAAAGATATTTTTCTCATATATGGAGGGTCAGAGTTGAAACTAGAGGGATATATAGATTCTAGTTTTCAATCTGATCTAGATGATAGTAAGTCAGTATCAGGATATGTATTTACTGACGTAGAATACATTATCACTAGTGAAGCTATTAAGGAAGTTATCTGGATGAAGAAATTCATCACGGATTTAGAAGTCATTCCTAAGATTGAAGGACTGGTGCTGCTCTATTGTGATAACATTGGGGCCGTTATTAAGTCTAAGAAACCTAGATCTCATCAAAAATTCAAGCACATCCTCAAATGCTTCCATCTCGTTAGAGACAAGATGTTGTCCTAGAACGAGTAGATAAAAAGAATAATATAGCAGATCTATTTACTAAGGCCATACCATAGCAGCTATATGATCGCCATCTTGTTTGTATGAGATACAAAGGTGATTGGCTATAGTGCAAGTGGAAGATTGAAAGAAGAGTGCCCTATAAGCCAATCGCAAGTGTTGCAATGGGATTTTTCTTTATGATTTTTTAACTCATGTAATGACATTTATTATTTGAGACATTGATTCATCATATTAGTTGTATCTTATTATGTCTAAGATTATGATGAACCTTAAAGATTAGGATAATAGTTTTAGAAGACATGAATGGGTATGCTAGTGAGACCTAAAATCCTAAAATCCTAATCTTAAATATTGCTGGTCGTCGGAGCATTTAGTTGGAGATCAATATTTCGGATAGACTGGCACATCCTATATATGCTCGATAGAGAGGGTGGTAGATCTCACTAGCCACTTGTGTGGGATACTAATATAAGGATGTGGATGCTCATTTGAGAAATAAGTCCACTGAATTGACTCGATCAAAGAGAACAACTTATAGAAGCCTCACTTGATGTCAAAGATGGTTCTCTAAGTGGGTTTGTGCAAGTGATCCTTAGACCTGAGACCACCATGGAATCTTGTGCACATGAACCCATATTTTGATTCATACCCAGGTATGGCATTAAAACATGCACGGGATGTTCTGGATATGGTGGAGTGTGTATGGAGGTTGTGAGTAGGTCAACATGGAATCGATCACTCTTAGTAAGAGGAGATTGCATCCTATGTATTCTTAATCCTAGATGACTCGAGAAAAGTCTTTTTGCCAAAAACAAGAAGAAGATTAGAAAGAATTTCTAATACTTCTTTATTAGAGTCATCGTTGGTTAATTGAGAATCGATATGAATATGTGTTTGAGTTTGACATGATTGCATACTCATGAACATATTCAGGGTGCAGGGATGATCAAAAGATTGAATTGCACGGTAACTTACCACTAAAGGATATATTTAGTATTTCTATCAAATTTTATATCTTCTGGGTAGTCATGATATATTGCTGACATCAATCTTGATTTATAAATTTTTGATCGAATTAAAGAGTTTAATTCGATCACCAATTAGAAAGGATTCTAATTGTTGAGCTCAGGTTAGCTCAATTGGACCTTAATCAATTAGATTAGAATCTAATCAAATTTGGTCAACTTGGATTTGGACCTACTGCTAGCTAGATATAGAATCCAATTGATTACACACATATAAAAATTGGCCAAAGACACTTTTGAAAAAGGTTGATTGGAATTTTGGATTTAATTAGGGTTCTGATAAGCATGCTAGCACGTGTGGAACCCTTGCTCCTTTGGAGATCAATTTGGTCTCATCCCTTGCTAATTAGCTAGCCTAATTTGGTGGACATTTGGTCAGGTCATGCCACCTAGAATAAGCTTAAATTAGGGCACCACATCCCATGTTAACACCAATTATAAAGAGTCCAAGTTGTGAAGGACTCTTGGCGCAAAATAGGTTTTGCACATGCATGTTGGCGTGGTCAAAGGAGGAGTCCTTTTGGCATAGGATTAAGATATGTGTGGTAGCCCACATCATCCTCCATCCTTTGTGCACATCTTAAAGCATGAGATACATTTTTTTTGGATTTTTTGGTGTAGAGAAAAAATTAGAAAAGGAAGGATGTCTCGCGTGTGTGTGCAAAAGTGTCGCATCTATCTGTGATTTGGAGAGTTCTTCTCCTAAATAAATGCTTTCAAATTGAAATATTTTTTTGTAATAATATTCCAAATTTGACAAGCTATTTTTGGTGATTTTTTTGGAATTTTTTCAGACTTATCAGATGGCCAAACGGATGCTGGAATCTTCCTCGCATGTGTATGCATGGGGTGATCAGACTTTGCATGAAAGGATATGAGATCACATCTCTTTGTGGATTTTTTGATCTCCTTATTAAGTGATCTGAGATCAAGATTGAATCCTCTATCCATCTGAATTTTTGTAGATTTTTTTAATTTGAGAAGTGATGCAAACACATGCCTTATCTGGTCACGCACGCAGAGCAAGGTGCTGATCGACGTATCATTGATAAGAGTCCTTCTGCTTGAAAGAACTCTTATCTCTGATAATCAGATCAAATAGATCTCTTGGATGAGGTATGTCCCTCTCTTTTGGTGTCTCTCTGGTGGCTATAAAAGAGCTTGGGCATTGGGTGTCTGCGGCATTCAGATCGGGTTTCCAATTTCTCTCTGGTTGCTCTTCTTTCTTTCTTACAACCTATCTTAGTTTTAGGACAAGGCTTTGGGATTTAGGACAAAGCCTTATCTGATCCTAATAAGGATTGTAAGGGTTCTAAAGAAGAAGAATCAAAAGTTTAGAGGATGTTTTGAGGTGGTAGAGTCAGGTTCTTGGAGAAACCTGATCGGTATGAGTCTAGTTGGGTTCTAGGGGCTAGAACTCTTGAAGCAAGGTAAAAAAGGAGCACTGTCTTTGGTTCAATTTTTATGTAGATCACCGTTGGAGGGTAGACACTTGGATGCCTTATGAAAATTAGAATGAGTGATACAGATATTCTTCTTATCTTAATTTATATTTATTATACTTTGATTATTATAGTCATGGGTTTCTGGGCATTGGGGTTTTCGATGCATCGGATATTTTGAATGAAAATTTTAAACACCTAATCCTTTCGCTGCACCACCGAAACCCAACATATGCCATGTCTGATCTTGTACATGTTATGGCGTACATTATAGAATCTACTGTCAAAGCATATGAAACTCTACTCATACACTCTCACTCTTGAGAGGTTGTCGGACAATTCTTCTTCGAGAGAGAAATTTTATGGCCTATCGAAAAATAGCTGTTGGGTATAAGATACCCTCAGCCAAAGTTCTTAACAGGATTGACCCTCCCAAGACTCCTCCAACTTCAACCGTCGGTAAGCTTCGTCCGGACTCCTACGGGAGCCGGACTCCGTCTCCAACTTCAACCACAGACAAGCTCCGTCCGGACTCCTACGGGAGCCAGACTCTGTCTCCAACTTTGACTGCAGACAAGCTTCGTCCGGACTCCTACGGGAGCCGGACTCCGTCTCCAACTTCAACCGCAGACAAGCTCCATCCGGACTCCTACAGGAGCCAGACTCCATCTCCAACTTCGACTGCAGACAAGCTTCGTCCGGACTCCTACGGGAGCCGGACTCCGTCTCCAACTTCAACCGCAGACAAGCTTCATCCGGACTCCTACGGGAGCCAGACTCTGTCTCCAACTTCAACCGCAGACAAGCTCCGTCCGGACTCCTACGGGAGCCGGACTCCATCTCCAACTTCGACTGCAGACAAGCTTCGTCCGGACTCCTACGGGAGCCGGACTCCGTCTCCAACTTCAACCGCAGACAAGCTCCGTCCAGACTCCTATGGGAACCGGACTCCGTCTCCAACTTTGACTGCAGACAAGCTTCGTCCGGACTCCTACGGGAGCCGGACTCCGTCTCCAACTTCAACCGCAGACAAGCTTCGTCTGGACTCCTACGGGAGCCGAACTCCATCTCCAACTTCAACCATAGACAAGCTCCGTCCGGACTCCTACGGGAGCCGGACACCGTCTTCAACTTCGGCTGCAAACAAGCTTCATCCAGACTCCTATGGGAGTCAGACTCCATCTCCAACTTCAACCGCAGACAAGCTCCATCCGGACTCCTACGGGAGCCAGACTCCATCTCCAGCTTCGGCTGCAGACAAGCTTCGTCCGGACTCCAATGGGAGCTGGACTCCGTCTCCAACTTCAACCGTAGACAAGCTTCGTCCGGACTCCTACGGGAGCCGAACTCCGTCTCCAACTTCAACCACAGACAAGCTCCGTCCGGACTCCTACGGGAGCCGGACTCCGTCTCCAACTTTGGCTGCAGACAAGCTTAGTCCAGACTACAACGGGAGCCGGACTCCGTCTCCAACTTCAACTGCAGACAAGCTTCGTCCGGACTCCTATGGGAGCTAGACTCCATCTTTGACTTTGATCGAAAGAAGACTCTGTCCAGACTCCTACGGGAGCCGGACTCCATCCTCGACCCCGATTGCTGCTAAACTTCGTCCGGACTCCTAAGGGAGCCGGACTTCACCCCTGACTTTGATTGCAGGTAGACTTCACCTGGGCTCCTACGAAAGCCAGACCTCATCTCCAGCTCCAGCTACGGGAAGACTCTGCCCGGACTCCTACGGGAGCCGGGTCTCGTTCTTAATTCCGACTGCATGCGGACTTCGCCCGGACTCCTACGGGAGCCGGGCTCCACCCATGACTTTGCTTACAGGTAAACTTCGTCCGGACTCCTAAGGGAGCTGGACTTCATCCCTGACTTTGATTGCAGGTAGACTCAGCCCGAACTCCTACGGGAGTCGGATCTCGTCCCCGACCTCGATTGCGGAAAGGCTTCGCCCGGACTCCTACGGGAGTCGGGCTCCATCCTCGATCCCGACTGATGGTAAACTTCGCCCGGACTCCTAAGGGAGCCAGACTTCATCCCTGACTTTGATTGCAGGTTGACTCAGCCTGAACTCCTATGGGAGCCAGATCTCGTCCCCGACCTCGACTGTGGAAAGGCTTCGCCCGGACTCCTACGGGAGCTGGGCTCTGTCCTCGACCCCGACTGATGGTAAACTTCTCCTATACTCCTAAGGGAGCCAGACTTCACCCCTGACTTTGATTGCAGGTAGACTCAGTCTGGACTCCTACGAGAGCCAGATCTTATCCCCGACCTCGACTGCGGAGAGGCTTCGCCTGGACTCCTACGGGAGTCGGGCTCCGTCCTCGACCCCGATTGCTAGTAAACTTCGTCCAGACTCCTAAGGGAGCTGGACTTCACCCCTGACTTTGATTGCAGGTGGACTTCGCCCAGGCTCCTACGGGAGCCAGATCTCGCCTCCAGCTCCAATTGCGGGAAGACTCCGTCCGGACTCCCACGAGAGCTGGACTCCGGGCTCCTCTAGAACGGGTAGCTAACCACCTCTCCCCGTCAGACACTCCAACCGAGCTTTGGCCGACAGGCCTGCACTCCCTGGTGTGGCCGCAGTAATGGCCACGACTCTACTCCACTTCCTGCGATGGATTCCACGCGGCTCCATTACTCCCTGGCCAACTGCTATGATGCCCACAATCCTGCTCCACTTCCTGTGACGGATGCCACATGATTCTTCCATCCTCTAGCAAGTCGCGACAACGGACGTCGCTCTACTCCCCACGACAGACTCCACGTGGCATGTCCCGGTGATAGCCACGATTCCACTCCACTACTCTCTGCAACAAACTCCTCCTGACTCTGGGCGGCCCACTGCCAGACGGTTACAGATATCGCTATCAGTCTGTTGCCCCCTCCGCCTATAAAAGGGGGGACCCCAGATACGTTATTCTTTAAGCTCTCATTTTTTACCTAGAAACTCTGCTAAAATTTTTGTTCGAGCACTCCATTCTTGTTGAGGCAGAGAACTGACTTGAGCATCGGAGGGTCTTGACGGAGCAACTCCACCTCCGGTTTAGACTTCTTTTGCAGGTCCCGATGGCGACCGCGACTCCCACGACTCCAGCTTCTCCGGCGCAAGCGAATTTTTGCACCAACAGGATTGGTGCTAGAGGAAGGGCCTTGTGTCTTCACAGTACCCTTGTTCTTAAAGGAGCGCTCAACGGGACCATCCCCGGGCATCTTTTCCGGCATCCTCTCTTCCTTTCTCCACTTGGTCTTTGCCTGATGCCTCCTCGCAAGGCATCCACATGACGATCCATGGCCTCCACGGCCAGATCTCAGGCTCCGGCCTCACCTCCAGTTTCCCAGCCTCCTCCTCCTCCTCTGGCAACGACAGTCGGTGCGGAGCAATTTGATCTGCTGGCGCAGCAGGTCAGAGGTCTCACTGAAGCTGTGCAGGCCATGCAGCAGCAGCAGCAGCCGCAGGCATCGGTGCACCTGGAAAGAGTGTCACCGGAACACCAGAATCCGACGGTAGGGTGGGCCACTTGGGCTAGCCACCCCATCTTTCCTGGGAAGACGAACCCGAGGGTGGAGAGCCCTCAGTCGAATCATGACTCCACCCCTGGAAGATCTCTACCCCCATTCTGTCAGAGGACCCTCGAGACCCGTAGTCGAGAGGATTTCCTGGACCAGAGGCTCCAGGAGATGAACCGACAGATCGAAGAGCTGCACCACGCTCCCCCCGCTTATGGTGAGGATATTTGCACTGACCCTCCCTTTTCTCAAATGATCATGCAGGAACCGATCCCGCCAAACTTTAAACTCCCCCAGTTCGAGAGCTACGACGGGACTTCGGACCCGATTGACCATCTGGAGGCCTTCCGGACGATGATGCTGCTTCATGGCACACCCGATGCCATTCTATGCCGAGCCTTCCCATCCACCTTGAAGGGAGCGGTGAGAAACTGGTACTCGATGCTGAAGCTGGGTACCATCTTTTCCTTCGATCAGATGAGCCACCAATTTGTGGCCCATTTTGTCAGCAGCCGGCACCCCCGGAAGGGTTCGAAGTCCCTCATCAATATCAAGCAGAGGGAGGGGGAGTCCATTCGGGCCTACATCAACCGTTTTAATGTCGCAGTGCTGGAGGTTCGGAATTTGGACCAATCGGTAGCAATGGCCGCTCTGAAGGGCGGCCTTCAGAAGAATGACCTTTTGTTCTCCCTGGAGAAGAAGTACCCCAGGGATTTTGCTGATCTGTTGGCTCGGGCTGAAGGGTACGCCCGAGTGGAAGAAGCCTTCAAAATGAAGGATGAGGGGACTACGAGAGAGTGGCAGGCGTGAGACTCGAGTAAGCCCACAGTTGAAAAAGGGCCGAGAGTAGCTCGGCCACATTCTCAAACTCCTCCTGGGCATAAGCGTGTCCATACTCCTCCTCGGGTATGTAGGCAGAGAAGTTCGGACCGTGGAGTTCGGCGGGGTTCTCCACCGGGAAGATTCTGCAACTACGCCCCCCTCAATGCCTCGAAGACCCAGGTACTGATGGAGGTCAGGGAGTAGCTCCCTAGGCCAGAGAGGATGCGCACACACCCCGGGAAGTGCAACCCCAACAAGTTCTGTCTCTACCATCGCGACCACGGCCACGACACGGAGGAATGCATCCAGCTCTGAGATGAGATCGAGGAGCTCATCTGGCGAGGTCGACTCGATAGGTTCATTCGACATCGGCCTGAGGGTAGAGAAGATCGGCCAAGGGTCCTGCCGCAGCCTGAACCACCAAGGAGGGGGGAGCAGCCCGAAGATCGGCCTCCAATCGGGACCATCGACTCCATCACTGGAGGGCCTCAAGGAGGAGCAGACCTTCCACGACCATGAGACTCAAGAAACCTGTAAATGTACTACTCACGACTTTGCTTTGAATCAAAATTTTTTTTGACTTTGCATGTGTTTCCCTTTTGGCATGGACTTGTTACGATTGGAGATAACCCCTTCAAACCATTAAAACAAGATCATGTTAGAAACGGGAGGAGAACCTTGTCCTAACATGAGCAAAATGAAAGTCTGATTATTTTAAGATCAGATCAGGGGAGAGGCCCATATAACGGCCCTTGAGCACCCCCATGGTCATGTTAGGAACAGAAGGAAAACCTCATCCTAACATGAGCAAAATGAAAGTCCGATTATTTTAAAATCAGATCAGGGGAGAGGCCCATATAACGGCCCTTGAGCGCCCCCATGGTCATGTTAGAAACAGGAGGAAAACCTCATCCTAACATGAGCAAAATAAAAGTCCGATTATTTTAAGATCGGATCAGGGGAGAGGCCCATATAACGGCCCTTAAGCGCCCCCATGGTCATGTTAGGAATAGGAGGAAAATCTTGTCCTAACATGAGCAAAATGGAAGTCCGATTATTTTAAGATCGAATCAAGGGAGAGGCCCTACAACGTCCTAATGTGCCTCCATAGCCATGTTAGGGATAGGAGGAGAACCTCACCTAACATGAGCAAAGTCAAAGGCCCGGTTCTTTTAGACCGGATGGGGGGAGAGGCCCTACAACACCCTAATGTGCCCCCACAGCCATGTTAGGGACAGGAGGAGAACCTCGCCTTAACATGAGCAAAGTCAAAGGCCCGGTTCTTTTAGACCGGATGGGGGGAGAGGCCCTACAACGCCCTAATGCGCCCCCACAGTCTTGTTAGAGACAGGAGGAGGACCTCGTCCTAACATGAGCAAAGTCAAAGACCCGGTTCTTTTAGATCGGATGGGGGGAGAGGCCCTACAACACCCTAATGTGCCTCCACAGCCTTGTTAGGGACAGGAGGAGGACCTCGCCCTAACATGAGCAAAGTCAAAGGCCCGGTTCTTTTAGATCGGATGGGGGGAGAGGCCCTACAACATCCTAATGTGCCCCCACAGCCATGTTAGGAACAAGAGGAAACCTCGTCCTGACATGAGCAAAGTCGAAGATCTAGTTCTTCTAGATTGGATGGGGGGAGAGGCCCTTGCAACGACCTTTATGTGCCCCCACAATCCTGTTGGGAACAAAAGGAGAACCTCATCCTAACCTGAGCTGAGATCGACTACGTCAAGGATAGAAGGAGGACCTCGTCCTGACGATGACAAAAATCTGATCACCCAACATAATCGGAAAAAGAGAAAGTCCCCTCAATGGCACCTCCACACCTCTACGCGACCCCGTGAAAAGCAAGGGGAGGACCCTCGCTCAGAAAAGAGAAGAAAAATTAAAAAGAAAAAATGACGAACTACATCGGCAATAGATGAAAAATAAACTACACCAAAAATATAGGGAACTTCGTCTCAACAAAGACGGGAGTTCCTACCAAACATCACCGGCCTCTAAGAAGGCTCTTGACATAGGTCAAAAAAATAACAACCCCTTCGAGGTAATGTGGAGTTCGGACCACCGAGCTCGAGCCTACGGCCATGGATGATAAGAAAAGCAAATCAGCGTGGCAACGACTGGGCACCTCCAAATGACATCGACGTCGGACAAGTCAAAAGACAAAAGAAGTTTGGCGGACGATAATTTAATACAATACATAGATGAGGTAACACAAAATCTCCTTTTCATTTCATTTACGAAATATACACCATGAAGCCCAGAAGGCTAAAGGAAGAAAAGCAAAACCACAAGAACCAAACAAAACAACAAAAGAGAAAATGTATGCATGGAAAGACGGAAGGCCAACAAGAGCCCTAGGGAAGCTCTGCTCCTTCCGACCTCGAATTATCTGCTTCACTCCTCATCAAGGACTGCCTCAGATTTTCAACTTCTTCTTCTAGCTCTCTATTTTTCAGCAGCATGTCCTTGGACACCCGACGGAGTCACTGGCTTTCATTCTCCGCCTCTCGATGCCTCTTTCTTAGGACCTCAGATTCTGCCTCTGCATCCTTGACGGCCTACTGCTCGCATGCCAGCTGGATCTTCAATTGCTGCAGCTCGACCGTCCTCCCCCCAAGGGCGATAGAAAGCTCTTCTGCAGTTCTTCTCAGGGATTGGAGTTCGCTGGAATCCCGAGAGGAAGCGAGCTGAGCCCTGCCAGCCAGCTGCCCTTGAAGATGGGCAACTTCATCGGTCGCCACCCTGAGTCTCCCCTTATATTCATCCACTTGCTTGCGCCAGCCAGCCCGGTATGGATCGTAGCTCGCCTCGGCATTTTGGAGCTGCTGCTAGAGGTCAGAGACCTTCTTCGACCACTCCCGGTCACTGTCGGCCTAAGTCAAAGGCCGGGATGAACTTCCCTCCAGCTGGCCAATCCTCTCCCGGGCAGCCGACAGCTCCACCTTGAGGGAACTGATTTTGGCGGCTTGAGCCCAAATTTGATCGCTGGCATGCTTCTTGTGTTCCTCAAGCTCCTTCTCAAAGTTCGCCTTCCTCCGGCTGTACTCTATGATCCCCTTCACATGGAGATTTCGAAAGTAGGTGGCCTCCGCGGTGGCTTCGGAATGACTCTCCCTCAACCTGCGAAGCTTGCCTTCCATCTTCTTCAACCTTTTTGTTAAATGGAGGACTTCCTTCTTCAGCCGCTGGATTGTAGACTTCAGCGGAATCCCCTGAGGCAAGGGAAGCGCTTCGACGGGGCGCTGCCATCGGGAGGTTAACATGTTAAAATGCAGCTTATTACAAAGAAGAAGAAAGAAAGAAAGAAAAAGAAGAGTAGAAAAGTCTCCCAAAAGGAGGAGACCAATTTTATTGACTAAACATTTCTTGAAGACAAAAGAAAGAAGAAAAATGGCAATAAAGGAAGAATACAAAGTTAGAGGTCTTGGACCTCTGGATCAACGGGGGGATTCGGCACCTCTGGGGGGTGGACCGCGGCGGCTGCAATGACGGTGGAGGGTCTGGCTTCATCCTCGGATGCCTCATCCAAGAAGCTGAGGTCGAGCTCGGGGAATTTTACGACCATCTTCTCTTGGCAGAGCTCGAACCCTTTATTGAATGCGGCTTGGCCGAACTCAACCTTCAACTTCTTCATTTCGATGGAAGTCTTGAACTCCTCCATCGCTTGACTCTTGGCCTCCGAGACCAAGGTCGGGATCTGTTCTGCCATGTTGGCAACCTCGGCCTCCGCCCTCCTCACCATCTCCTCCAGGTCGGCCTTCTATTCCGCTGAGGTCTGTCTCTCTCTCTCAAGCGCCTCTCGGAGACCAGCCACCTTGAGGGCCATTTCCTTAAGGCGGGCAGCCTCGACCTGCTGACCTTTTACCACCTTGTTTGTCATCTCGATGTTGGTGAGGAGTTGGTGCCCGAGCTGCAAGGGCGACCGGAGAATCAGAATGGGAGCTGGGAAGTTAATTAAATGAAGAAGCGAAAGGAAAAAGGAGGATGAATCTACTTACCTCGAGGAAGGCCCCCAGCGAGTCCCAGACTCATTGTGTAGGATCGACGCGGACGATCCTCTGGATGACTTCGGGCAGTGAGCACCCATCTACCAGCTTTTTTATTAGATCCCTGTCACTAAAGGGATCATCCCCCTGCTCCTCTTCAGAGCCGCGGGACTCTTCAGTGGCAGCCCGGCGACTGCCGACCCTGCGGGCCAAGGTCTTCCTCCTCTTCCTCCTCTCACCCCCTGGCACCTCCTCAGGATGGGTCTCTGAAGCGGGGACCTCGATAGGAGAACTCAAACCCCTCGGGGAAGCCCGGGCGATGGGATGCCCAGTGTCTGGAAGGACGTCGGCGGCTGAGGTCGCTTGGGCGGGTGCGGCCGAACTCGTCCCCTCTGCTCTAGCCCTCTTCGCCGGCCCGGAGGTCGCGGCGCCCTTTCTTTTGAGGGCCTTCAGGCCCCTGGCAAGCATCTGTGCTTCTTCAACGTCCATGCCTAAAAAAAAAAAAAAAAAGAAAGAGAAAAGAAAAGGAAGGCGTGAAAAAGAAGAAAAGAAGAGAAGTAGGAGAAAGAGAGGAAGGGAAAAGAAAAAAAAAGGAGAGATGAAATACTGGCGGGATCCAGGGGGCTCAGGCTGATGTTGAACAGAAACTGCTCCTTCAGGAGGTTGGAGAGAGAAAGAGTTGGATATTTAAGGAGTTTCTGGGAGGCTTGATGGTCGTCTCCCTCCAGGCTGGGTGCCCGATGGACGGAGTCCCTCAGGGAGCCCCAAGGGGGCAACTATAGCCTCAAGGTCGGGCATCGAACATAAAGAAACTTCCCCTTCCAGTTATGGATAGAAGAAGGGGCACCCTTCAGTAACCCCTTTCTACCAAACTGAGGAGAGAAGTACCACCAATCTTTCACCGTGGGATGACGCTTGAAGGTGTAAAAGTATCTAAACAAGGAAAGGGTGGGCTAGACTTCGACTACATGACAAAGAGAGAAGAACCCTATCAAAAACCTAAAGGAGTTCGGTGCAACCGAAGCTAGAGAAATGTCCAGAAATCCAAAAAGAGCAATGACAAAAGGCGGCAGAGGAAGCCAGAGTCCGGCACGGAAGGTCTCCTGGTACAGGCAGAAGCAACCGGGGGGAGGGGCACTAGCCCGGTCGGACGGGCCAGGAAGTTCTAGTTCGTACTCTGAAAGAACCCCATATTGAACTCTTATCAGTTGGAGTTCGTCCGGAGTCAGAGAACAAGGAATGGCATCCGGTGCAAAAATCGGACGAGGTTCAGCTCTACCTACCGGTTCATCTACCGCCTGAGGACTCTGGGAGACCGAGACAGACGAACTCCTAGAGCCGCTAGAAGAAGAACCCCTGGAAGACATCTAGAATCACACGAAGACCACTTACAGAGGCGAAATCCCTAAAAGTCAGGGAAAATCATGGACAAGGCCTCGGGGGACTGATGTGCAGAGCAAGAGGAAGAAAGATCAAACGGCAAAAGGAAGAACAAAAAGAGGAAGGAGTTTCGAGACTAATCTAGGCGATTCAGAGAAGTACGAAGGTGCGAAAATGGGGACGGCTCGAGGAACGCCTAAGGTTGGAAAGGGCGCTGAGAAAAATCGAAGTTCTCAGGAAGAAGAAGGATGCCAGAACGAGACCGTTAGATTGAGTGGGACTCTTGGAGGAGTGCAGGTTTAAATAGGCCCTGAGATCCGGCATAATGATGATTGCGAATCCCCTCTAGCCGGTCTCTTTTCACCGCATGTCCCACTCACCACAGCGGGTGGTTAAAAAGTGGCAGACGGCTGACAGTGCCTTTATTGCGCCATGCCTTGAGCACCGTTCCACTGCAGGTTCCAAAAGAGCCTCTTCGAATCGTCTCGATTTGAAAAGACTCCGGTGCACGTGCATTAAATACCAAAATATCTGAGGACGATCGCGTGCAGACATCGAGGGAGCAACTTCGGCTGTGACAATCTTTCTGTACTTCCTTCATTCAAAATTCAAACTCGGAAGTAGGGAGACTGGTGTTGGGTATAAGATACCCTCAGCTGAAGTTCTTAACAAGATTGACCCTCCCAAGACTCCTCCGACTTCGACCGCCGGTAAGCTTCGTCCGGACTCCTATGGGAGCCGGACTCCGTCTCCAACTTCAACCACAGACAAGCTCCGTCCGGACTCCTACAGGAGCCAGACTCCGTCTCCAACTTCGACTGTAGACAAGCTTCGTCCGAACTCCTATGGGAGCCGGACTCCGTCTCCAACTTCAGCCGCAGACAAGCTTCGTCCGGACTCCTACGGGAGCCGGACTCTGTCTCCAACTTCAACCGCAGACAAGCTCCATCCGGACTCCTATGGGAGCCGGACTCCGTCTCCAACTTTGGCTGCAGACAAGCTTCATCTGGACTCCTACGGGAGCCGAACTTCGTCTCCAACATCAATCGCAGACAAGCTCCGTCCGGACTCCTACGGGAGCCGGACTCCGTCTCCAACTTCGACTGCAAACAAGCTTCGTCCGGACTCCTACGGGAGCCGGACTCTGTCTCCAACTTCAACCGCAGACAAGCTTCGTCCGGACTCCTACGAGAGTCGGACTCCGTCTCCAACTTCAACCGCAGACAAGCTTCGTCCGGACTCCTACGGGAGCCGGACTCGGTCTCCAACTTTGGCTGCAGACAAGCTTCGTCCGGACTCCTACAGGAGCCAGACTCTGTCTCCAACTTCAACCGCAGACAAGCTCCGTCCGGACTCCTACGGGAGCCGGACTTCATCTCCAACTTCAGCTGCAGACAAGCTTCGTCCGGACTCCTAGGGAGCCAGACTCCGTCTCCAACTTCAACCGCATACAAGCTTCGTCCGGACTCCTACGGGAGCTGGACTCCGTCTCCAACTTCAACCGCAGACAAGCTCCATCCGGACTCCTACGGGAGCCGGACTCTGTCTCCAACTTCGGCTGCAGACAAGCTTAGTCCAGACTCCTACAGGAGTCGGACTCCATCTCCAACTTCAACTGCAGACAAGCTTCGTCTGGACTCCTACGGGAGCCGGACTCTGTCTTCGACTTTGATAGAAAGAAGACTCTGTCCAGACTCCTACGGGAGCCGGACTCCGTTCTCGACCTCGATTGCTGGTAAACTTCGTTCGGACTCCTAAGGGAGCCGGACTTCGCCCCTGACTTTGATTGCAGGTAGACTTCGCCCGGGCTCCTATGGAACCCAGACCTCGTCTCCAGCTCCAGCTGCGGGAAGACTCCGCCTGGACTCCTACAGGAGCCGGGCCTCGTTCTTAATTCCGGCTGCATGCGGACTTCGCCCAGACTCCTACGGGAGCCGGGCTCCACCCACGACTTCGCTTACAGGTAAACTTCGTCCGGACTCCTAAGGGAGCTGAACTTCATCCCTAACTTTGATTGCAGGTAGACTCAGCCCGGACTCCTACGGGAGTCGGATCTCGTCCCTGACCTTGACTGCTGTTGCTCCTAGATTGATTTTGATGATTACAAAGCAGATTGAAGGGATACAAATAATTTTAAAATGAAAAAGTCCTTATGTTCTTCAAGGGCAAAATTATAATTTCACTAAAATCCTGATTTGATAGTACCATTTGGTAGAACAAATGATTTGAAATCTATTGGTGAAAATTTCATTGTGTTTGGACTTATATTTTTGAAGTTATGAAGGTTTGAAGTGCATGAGTCGACTCATGAGTCAACTCATGGCACTATGAGCTGATTGGCACGCAAAAATTCTCCTTGGCATGCTAGTTTTCTGGCTTGGCACGACCTGTGAGTCGACTCATGAGTCGACCCACAAGGCATGAGTCGACTCATGAGTCGACCCCTGCTAATTTGAGCCAAGAATTTCCAGAAACGCATTCTCTGGTTTTTGCAACAGAGGTCGACTCATGAGTCGACCCCTGAAGCATGAGTCGACTCATGAGTCGACCCCTGTGACAGAAAATATCAGCAACGGCTATTTTTTTGCCCATTTTAATTGCCTTTTATGCTTCCTAAAATTGCTCTAACGGCTCTTTATCTGCCTAAATTGTTTTCTCTTACTTCTAATGTCATAAAATGCTTTAAATAGTGAAAGAAATTGCAGATTAAATAGCAGATCAAACGTGAAATCAAAAATGAGAAAAATGAAAGAGAGGATCCGAAATCTGCACGAAAAAGCCTGAGATCAACGAAATATCCAAAAAAAAAGAAAAAGAGAGAGGATCCACAATATACAAGGGAGATTGTGAAAGAGAAAAGCAAGAGCATTCAAGAGGATCTTTCAAGCCTATTGTTCAAACTTGATCTAGAGACCTTCCAAAGCTTTCAAGAGATCTTCAATCAACGATCATCCTCTTCTCAAGCATTCGTTCCAGCGTTCATCCATCTTGAGAAAATTCAAAAAGGGTTTCTTCATTTGAGTAAAGTGATTTTATTGTTATATTCGCTCATTTAAAGGAGCTGTTATTGTATTAATCTGTGCTCAAAATTTTCTAACTCTTTGTGAGTTTTTGTTCTTGTTTTTGGAGGATTTCCAAAACAAGGAAAGGTTGATCCGAACCTGAAATCGGAGTGTTTTGGGTTTACTTGTATCCGGAAAATAAGTGATCTAGCTTGGGATAGCTAGTGTCGGAGTTTCCGACGTTTTGTATTCGGGTTGAATACAAAGGATAGTGGATTGAAATTCCCAAGTAGGAGCTTGGGGAGTGGATGTAGGTGCAAGGTTGGCACCGAACCACTATAAATCCTTGTGTTTGTGGTGTGCTTTATCGCTTTACCTTATTTCTTTATTATATCCTTGCAATTCAGCTTCAGGTAATTAATATTGAATTAAAATCTTTGTCTTGTTCATCATAAGTTATAAATTAAGTCTAAATTTTTTAGAAACCTAATTCATCCCCCCCTCTTGGGTTGCATAGCTGGGCAACAACTGCGAAAAGGCTTCGCCTGGACTCCTACGGGAGCCAGGCTCCATCCTCGACCCCGACTGATGGTAAACTTCGCCCGGACTCCTAAGGGAGCCGGACTTCATCCCTGACTTTGATTGCAGGTAGACTCAGCCCGGACTCCTACGGGAGCCGGATCTCGTCCCTGACCTCAACTGTGGAAAGGCTTTGCCCGGACTCCTACAGGAGCCGGGCTCCATCCTCGACCCCGACTGATGGTAAACTTCGCCCGGACTCCTAAGGGAGTCGGACTTCACCCCTGACTTTGATTGCAGGTAGACTCAGCCCGGACTCCTACGGGAGCCGGATCTCGTCCCCGACCTCGACTGTGAAGAAGCTTCGCCCGGACTCCTACGGGAGCCGGGCTCCGTCCTCAACCCCGATTGCTGGTAAACTTCGTTCGGACTCCTAAGGGAGTCGGACTTCACCCCTGACTTTGATTGCAGGTGGACTTTGCCCAGGCTTCTACGGGAGCTAGATCTCGCCTTCAGCTCCGACTGCGGGAAGACTCCATCCGAACTCCCACGAGAGCCGGACTCCGAGCTCCTCTAGAACGGGTAGCTAACCACCTCTCCCCGCCAGACACTCCAGTCGAGCTTCGGTCGACAGGCCTGCACTCCCTGGCGTGGCCGCAGTAACGGCCACGACTCTGCTCCACTTCCTGTGACGGATTCCATGTGGCTCCATTACTCCCTAGCCAACCGCTATGATGCCCACGATCCTGCTCCACTTCTTGTGACGGATGCTGCGCGATTCTTCCATCCTCTGGCATGTCGCGACAACGGATGTCGCTCCACTCCCCACGACAGACTCCACGTGGCATGTCCCGGTGATAGCCACGATTCCACTTCACTACTCTCCACAACAAACTCCTCTTGACTCTGGGCGGCCCACTGCCAAACAGTTACAGATATCGCTATCAGTCTGTTGCCCCCTTCGCCTATAAAAGAGGGGACCCCAGATACGTTATTCTTTAAGCTCTCATTTTTTACCTAGAAACTCTGCTAAAATTTTTGTTCGAGCACTCCATTCTTGTTGAGGCATAGAACTGACTTGAGTATCGGAGGGTCTTGTCGGAGCAATCCCACCTTCGGTTTAGACTTCTTTTGCAGGTCCTGGCGGCGATCGTGACTCCCATGACTCCAGCTTCTCCGACGCAGACAGATTTTTGCACCAACAATAGCCTTTCTTAAAATTCCCCATGCTGAATCGTTTCAATACAGTGTCTATGTACATGGATTGGGATAATCCAAATAATTTTTTCAATCTATCTGTATAGATCTTTATCCCAAGGATTTAGGATGCTTCTCCCAAATCTTTCATAGAGAACTGAGATGATAATCAGACTTTTATTCCTTGTAATACAGGGATGTCATTCCTGATTAAAAGAATATCATCCACATACAGAATGAGGAATACAACCACAGAGTTATTTACCCATTTGTAAATGCAAGATTCTTCTTCATTCCTAATGAAACCATACGTTCTAATAACTTTATCAAAATGCATGTTTCAACTCCTGGATGCCTGCTTCAATCCATAAATGGATCTCTGAAGTTTGCACACTTTAGACTTATCTATGGATGTGAAACCCTCAGGTTATATTATATATACCTCTTCTTGTAGCTCTCCACTTAGAAAAGCTATTTTTACATCTATTTGCCAGATTTCATAGTCCATGTGTGTCGTTATTGCAAGCATAATCTGAATGGATTTGAGCATTGCCACAGGAGAAAATGTTTTGTCATAGTCAATACCATAATGCTAACGATAACCCTTGGCAACCAAACAGACTTTATAGGTCTCCACCTTCCCATCTATGCCCCTTTTCCTTTTGAAGACCCACTTATACCCGATGGGTTTAATTCCTTCAGGTGGGTCAACTAATGTCGATACATCGTTGACCTTCATGGACTTCATTTCGGATTTCATGGCTTCAAGCCATTTATCAAAGTCAGACCTCTGTATTGCATCCATATAGATGATCAGATCCTCATTGTTCTCATCGAGTTCAATGGAATCTCCATCCCGGATCAAGAAACCTAAGTATCTGTCTGGTTGATACGGTACTCTACCAGATCGCCTTAAAGATGTCTCTATAACAGGTTTTGGGTTTGACATCGTTCAATCTGGTTCTAGGGGTTCACTAGACTGTGTCAGTTCTTCTTCCTGTCGAATTTCGTCAAGCTCGATTTTAGAGATACTTATTCCTTCACTAAAAAAATTTTTTTCCAAAAAATATGCCTTACTACTAACAAATATCTTTTATTCAGTAGAGAGGTAAAAGTAATATCCTCTTGTTTCTTTGAGGTATCCTATGAAATTATACTTATCGGACCTAGGTCCGAGCTTGTCAGTTTGTAATCATTTAATATAAGCCGGACACTCCCAGATCTTAAAGTAAGTGAGGTTCGGCCTATGCCCTGACTATATCTCATATGGTGTTTTACTAACTGACTTGCTTGAAATATTATTGAGCACAAGACAGGCTGTCTCGAGTGCATATCTTTAAAATAAGATCGGCAGACTTGTAAACCCCATCATGGATCGAACCATATCTAACAAGGTTCAATTCCTCTTTTCTGAGATGCCATTATGCTGTGGTGTCCCTGGAGGGGTCCATTATAAGAAAATCTCATTCTCTCCAAGATATGTCAGAAATTCACTAGAAAGAGATTCACCTCCTCGATCTGATCGAAGAGTTTTAATATTCTTTTCAGTTTATCTCTTTACTTCATTACGAAACTATTTGAACATTTCAAACGATTCGAACTTATGTTTCATCAAGTAGACATACCTATACCTAGATAGGTCATCTGTGAACGTAATGAAATAGTGATACCCTCCTCTGGCACTTGTGCTCATGGGTCCACATACATCAGTATGTACTAGACCCAGAACATCAATAGCTCATTCATCTTTTCCAGCAAAAGATGACTTGATCATTTTTTCAAGCAAACATGACTCATAGATTGGCAATGATTCATAATTATTGTCATCAAGAATTCCATCTTGAGCTAACCTGTTCATCCTATTCTTGTTGATATGACCTAGCTATGATGCCAAAAGTAGGCATCCGTGACATCATCTATTCTAGGATATTTATTAGAAATATACATTACATTAGTTCTAGAAATAACATAGATTCTATTGCTCAACTGTCTATGCATTATAGTAACACCATTCGAAATGATATCACAAAAATTTTTCTTTATTGATATTTCATAATTTGATTTAGCTTAAAAGCCTACAGAAATAACATTTAAAAAAAAATTGGGACAGTAATGATATTTATTTAATAAAATGAGACTCGAATATAAGCTTGATAATTTCTAAAGCTAGAACTGGAACTGATCTTCTATCTCCAACATTCAGGAATCTCTCATCATCTCTAAATCTCTTACTGACCTGAAGATCTTGCAATAAATTGCAAATATTAATAGGGCTACCGATATCCAATACCCAGATCATTGTATCAAAAATAGAGAAGTTACAAGATGTTATCATATAATTACTGTTGGATATAAAATAACTCCCCAGCCAAAGTTCGTGTCAGGAGTGACCCCTCAGGGATTCCACCGACGTTCGACCTTCGACGACATCTCTCCGACGGTCGAGCCTCCTCGACATTCCCAAGTTCTGCCGATGGATAAACTCCCACCAGCGTCGACTGGATTCTTCACGACGGATGGACTCTACCCAAGTTTCCAGCTGCTAGGCCTCATCCGGACTCCTACAGGAGCCGGACTTCGTCCCCAACTCTGACTGCAGGTAGACTTCATCCGGACTCCTACGGGAGCCAGACTTCATCCCCGACTCCGACTGCGGGTAGACTTCATCCGGACTCCTATGGAGCCGAACTTCATCCCCGACTCTGAATGCAGGTAGACTTCATCCGGACTCCTATGGGAGCCAGACTTCGTCCCCGACTCTAACTGCAGGTAGACTTCATCCGGACTCCTACGGGAGCCAGACTTCATCCCCGACTCCGACTGCGGGTTGACTTCATCTGAACTCCTATGGGAGCCAGACTTCGTCCCCGACTCCGAATGCAGGTAGACTTCATCCGGACTCCTCCGGGAGCCGGACTTCATCCCCGACTCCGACTGTAGGTAGACTTCATTCAGACTCCTACGGGAGCCAGACTTCATCCTCGACTCCAAATGCAGGTAGACTTCATCCGGCTCCTACGGGAGCCGGACTTCATCCCTGACTCCGAATGCAGGTAGACTTCATTCGGACTCCTATGGGAGCCGGACTTCGTCTCCGACTCCGAATGCAGGTAGACTTCATCCGGACTCCTACGGGAGTCGGACTTCGTCCCCGACTCTGACTATAGGTTGACTTCATCCGGACTCCTGCGGGAGCTGGACTCCGAGCTCCTGCTACAAGCGGTCTACTTTAAACTTCCACTACGAGCGGTCCGCGCTAAATTTTCACGGTAAGCCTCCACCCGAGCTTCCATTGTGGATGAATTCCTTCTGGATTTCTATTACAGGCAAGTTTCGGCCGAGCCCCCTCGACAAATGACCCCCATCCGAGCTTTTATGGAGATCGAACTCCGACCGAACTCCTATAGCGGACAGATCCCAGACGGACTCCTACGATGCACGGACTCCAGCAGCCGGACCCCTCCAGCGGATGAACCTCTTCAGTGCCATCCGACACCCACTGACCGATCGACCCTCCATCGAATTCTGCGTAAGATTGAGCTTCGTCTGTGAAAAGCCCCCAGACCGAGCTCCTGCAGCAAATGACCCTCGCCTGTAGTATTAACGCTCAAGGCACCCAACGGTAGAAGGCTCGCCAGCAACATCCGAGCTCCTCTCAGATGGATAGCTACCTCTCTCTACCAGGTGCTTCGATCGAGCTTCGACCGACAGGCCTGGACTCCCTGACAGGCCACAGTAATGGCCACGACTCTGCTCCACCTCCTGCGACAGATTCTGCACGGCTCCACCACTCCCCGCAACAGGCTCCATGCGGCAGGCCGCAGTAATAGCCACGATTCTGCTCCACTTCCTGCGATGGATTCTGCATAGCTCCACCACTCTCTGGCAAGTCACGATAATGAATGTCGCTCCACTCTCCGCAACAGGCTCCACATGGTGGGTCACGGTGATAGCCACGACCCCACCCATTTACTCTCCATAACAAACTCCTCTTAGCCCCGAGCGGCCCACTACTAGGCTGTTACAAATGTCGCTATCAATCCATTGCCCCCTCGGCCTATAAAAAGGGGGGTCCCAGATACATTATTCTCTAAGCTCTAATTTCTATCTCAAAACTCTGCTAAAATTTTCGTTCGAGCACTCCATTCTTGTTGAGGCAGAGAACTGACTTGAGCATCGGAGGGTCTTGTCGGAGCACCCCCAACTCCGGTTTAGACTTCCTTTGCAGGTCCCGACGGCGACCGCGACTCCCTCAACTCCCGCTTCTCCGACGCAGGCAGATTTTTGCACCAACAGGATTGGCGCTAGAAGAAGGGCTGTGTCTTTACAGTATCCTTGTTGTTAAAGGAGCGCTCAACGGGACCACCTCCGATCATCTTCTCCAACATCCTCTTCTCCTTCCTCTGCTAGATCTTCGCCCGATGCCTCCCCGCAAAGCATCCACTCGATGATCAACGGCCTCCATGGCCAGATCTCGACGAGCTCTGCAAGCCCTGACCCCATCTTCGGCCTCCCAGGCTCCTCCTCCTCCGACAACAGCAGTCGACATGGAGCAGTTCGATGATCGACCTCCGACAGATTTCGTCAACACCATCTCGGGAGAATCCCGGCAGGAAACAATCGGTGTATTGGCCGGACCTCCCAAGCGACAAAGGATTGAGGAATCCATAACCTTTACTGAAGAAGATGCTCGGGGAGTTCAATTTCCTCATAACGATGCAGTTGTAGTTTCTTTAAATATAGCTAATTATGATGTCCACCGCATTCTTGTCGATAATGAAAGTTCGGCCGACATTTTATTCTACGACGTCTTCTCAAAAATGTCCATCCTTGACGGTCATTTGGGGCCGATTAGCTCCCCTCTGGTAGGATTTATCGGTGATGCTATCCTGGTGGAGGGGGTAATAACTTTGACTGTAGCTGTGGGTCGATATCCAAGACAATCCAGGGCTTTGGTGAATTTTCTGGTGGTGAAGGCACCATCAGCCTACAATGCAATCCTCAGCCGACCTGGCCTCAACACTCTCCGAGCCGTGGTGTCAACCTATCATTTGAAATTGAAATTCCCTACCAACCAGGGGGTCGGAGAAGTCAAGGGAGACCAAGCCCTGGCCAGACACTGCTACAACATAGCCTTGCAAAGAAGTGACCAATCTGACCTCTGTCCGATTGATGGATTGGATGCCCGCGACGATCTCGCTGAGGAAAGGGGCGGCCCAATCGAAGATCTGGTTTTGATCCCTTTGAACGATGGGAATACAGAGCATATGGTGAAGATCGGCTCCAACCTGGGGGAAGAGGTGCGGATGCCGCTCATTGATTTCCTACGAAAGAATGCGGATGTTTTCGCTTGGGTTCCAGCAGACATGCCGGGGATTGACGCAGAAGTCATGGAACACCGTCTGGCCGTCGATCCAAAGCATCGACCGACAAAAGAAAAAATCCGAGGTCATGCACCAGAGAGGCAGAAAGTGATAGCCGAGGAAGTGGATAAACTCTTGAAAGCCAGATTCATTAGATAAGTCAATTATCCTGACTGGATTTCCAACATTGTCCTAGTCAAAAAGGCAAACGGCAAGTGGAGGATGTGTATAGACTTCAAAAAGCTGAATAAAGCCTACCCAAAAGACAGCTACCCTTTGCCCAGAATTGATCAACTGGTAGATGCAACCTCGGGCCATGAGCTTCTCACCTTTATGGATGCATTCTTCGGCTATAATCAAATCAGGATGGCATCAGAAGATAAAAAAAAGACTGCTTTCATTACTAACCATGGTCTTTACTGTTACAGGGTCATGCCTTTCGGCCTTAAAAATATAGGTGCGACCTATCAGCGGTTGGTGAACAAAATCTTCAAGGAGCAGATTGGCCGCAACATGGAGGTCTACGTGGACGACATGCTCGTGAAAAGCAAATCTTCCATGAACCACATCGCCGATCGAGGAGACCTTCGGCACCCTCCGAAAATATAAGATGAAGCTGAACCCGACTAAGTGTGCTTTCAGAGTGACCTCGGGGAAGTTCCTGGGCTTCATGGTATCGGGGCACGGGATTGAAGCCAATCCAGAGAAAATTCACGCCATCTAGGAGATGGCCATTCCGAAGTCAATAAAAGAGGTTCAACGCCTTACAGGGAGGGTGGCAGCCCTGAATCGCTTCGTTGCGAGGTCGGCCGAACGGTGCTTACACTTCTTCCAAACCCTCAAGTGACCGAAGAACTTCTGTTGGACCACTGAGTGCCAACAGGCATTCGAAGAACTAAGGAGCTACCTCAGCTCACCTCCGCTGTTGGCGAAGCCTGAGCCTGGAGAGGAGCTGTTCTTGTACCTAGCGGTCTCTCCTATGGCTCTCGCAGCAGTTCTTGTCAAGGAAGAAGCAAAAATTCAACGACCGATCTACTACATCAGTCGTGCATTGAGAGACGCTGAAACCAGGTATACTAAATTAGAGAAACTAACTTACGCCCTGTTGATTGTAGCCCGGAGGCTCCGATCCTACTTTCAAGGGTACACTGTAACGTTGCTCACCGACCAGCCAATCAAGATGATTCTGCATCGGATAGATGCCTCCGGGAGGATAGCGAAATGGGTGATCGAGCTCACAGAATTCGACATCAACTATCGACCTAGACCAGCAGTGAAAGTCCAGATATTGATAGATTTTATAGCAGAATGCACTATCTCGGAGGAGGCCGAACCTGAACAGGGTGAAATTGATGGCCTGGAGCCCCGACCGAACTCCTCCGAAGAAGAAGCAGACCCCCCTGATTGCTTTTGGGCCCTCTACATGGACGGATCCTCCAACATGTCAGGCGCAAGCGCGGGCCTGATCTTGATCAGTTTGGAGGGAATCATCGTGGAGTACGCTCTGCGCTTCGAATTTTCTGCAACAAACAATGGAGTGAAATACGAAGCTCTGATCGTAGGATTGAGGATCGCCAAAGAATTGGGAGTAGATCGGCTCCAAGTTCACAGCGACTCCCAATTGGTAGTGGGACAAGTCAGCGAAAACTATGAAGCACAGGAGGACAGCATGGCTAAGTATCTTGAAAAGGTAAAGGAGCTCGTCCCCACCTTTAGTAGCTTCAACATCAGGCAGATTCCAAGAATGAAAAATACCAGGGTCGATTTTCTCTCCAAGCTGGCTATGCTGGCTCCGACTGAATTGCCCAAGGGTGTTCTCTTTGAAGTTCTGAAGTGCCCAAGTACGGAAGAATCGCGGCCCGTGATGGAAATTGACCATGAGCCCAGTTGGACCGACCCACTGGTGGCATATCTCAGAGACGGGGTTCTCCCTCATGATGCAAAAGAAGCTCGGAAGCTCAGAAATCAAGCCTCCCGATACATCCTTTATGAGGACAAATTGTACAAGAGATCATACTCTTTGCCCCTTTTAAAATATCTTCGGCCTTCGAAAGCTGACTACGCCTTGTGGGAGGTGCATGAAGGAATCTGCGGAAGCCATCTGGGGGCTAGATCCTTATCCTACAAGTTGCTCCGCCAAAGGTATTACTAGCTGACAATATATCGTGACTCCATTGAATACGTCAGAAAGTATGACCGATGTCAGAGGTATGCCAACATCCAGAGACAGCCCGCCGCCGAGCTTACACCCTTGAGTGCCCCATGGCCGTTTACGCAATGGAGAATGGATATCCTTGGACCCTTTCTCGTGGCGTCAGGGCAGAGGAAGTTTCTCCTGGTAGCAATTGACTATTTCACCAAGTGGGTCGAAGCCGAACTGCTGGCAAAAATCACAGAAGCTAAAGTGCAAGACTTCATCTGGAAGTCAATCATTTGCAGGTTCGACCTGCCGAGAATCCTAATTACTGATAATGGACGGCAATTTGCGGGAGCGAGATTCATCGAATTTTGTGAAGACCTAAATATCTCCCACAACTTCACATTGGTAGCCCATCCTCAGGCGAACGACGAAGCCGAAGTGACCAACAGAACTTTGCTGCAAGGGATCAAGACAAGGCTCGAAAAAGTGAAAGGAACTTGGGCAGACGAACTTTATCATGTTATGGGCGTACCGAACTACCCAAAGACTATCCACGGGGGAGACCCCCTTCGCTCTAGCCTTCGGAACGGAGGCTGTTATCCCAATTGAGCTCAAGCTCCCGTCGGCATGAGTCGTGACATTCAACGAACATCATAATTTGCAAGGTCTTAAAGCCAACCTCGACTTGCTAGAAGAAAAGTGGGAGGTAGCTCAAGTTCGGATGGCAGCCTACAGATAGAAAGTCGCCCGCTATTACAATTCCCGAATCAAAAATAAAGTCTTTAGAGTAGGAGACCTAGTGCTTCGACGAGCCGCTGTCTCGCAACCTCAGGATCGAGGGAAGCTTGCCCCAAATTGGGAAGGTCCATACGAAGTCAAGGAAGTAGTCCGGCCCGAAACTTATTACCTCAAGGAGGTCGGAGGAGCGGACCTCCCGTGACCATGGAGCTCAGAAAATTTATGAATGTATTACCGATAACTTTATTTTGAATAAAAGTTTTATATCCACATGTCTTCTCTCATGGCACGAGCCTATATCGACAGGACAATCAAAACAAATCATGTCGGGAGCAGGAGGAGAACTTCATCTCGACACAATCGAAGGCCCGGTTCTCCTTAGACCGGATAGGGGGAGAGGCCCTGCAACGCCCATATGTGCCCCCACAGCCCTGTTAGGGACAGGAGGAGAACCTCGCCCTAACTTGAGCGAAGTCGAAGGCCCGGTTACACTTAGACCGGATGGGGGGAGAGGCCCTGCAACGCCCATATGTGCCCCCACAGCCCTGTTAGGGATAGGAGGAGAACCTCGCCCTAACTTGAGCAAAGTCGAAGGCCCGGTTACACTTAGACCGGATGGGGGGAGAGGTCCTGCAATGCCCATATGTGCCCCCACGGCCCTATTAGGGATAGGAGGAGAACCTCGCCCTAACATGAGCAAAGTCGAAGGCTCGGTTACACTTAGACCGGATGGGAGGAGAGGCACTACAACACCCATATGTGCCCCCACAGCCCTGTTAGGGATAGGAGGAGAACCTCGCCCTAACATGAGCAAAGTCGAAGGCCTGGTTACACTTAGATCGGATGGGGGGAGAGCCCCTGTAACGCCCATATGTGCCCCCATGGTCCTGTTAGGGACAGGAGGAGAACCTCACCTTAACATGAGCAAAGTCGAAGGCCCGGTTACACTTAGACCAGATAGGGGAGAGGCCCTGCAACGCCCATATGTGCCCCCACGGCCCTGTTAGAAATAGGAGGAGAACCTCGCCCTAACATGAGCAAAGTCGAAGGCCCGGTTACACTTAGACCGGATGGGGGGAGAGGCCCTGCAATGCCCATATGTGCCCACGGCCCTGTTAGGGACAAGAGGAGAACCTCATCCTAACATGAGCAAAGTCGAAGGCCCGGTTACACTTAGACCGGATGGGGGGAGAGGCCCTGCAATGCCCATATGTGCCCCCACGGCCCTGTTAGGGATAGGAGGAGAACCTCGTCCTAACATGAGCAAGGTCGAAGGTCTGGTTACACTTAGACCGGATGGGGGAAGAGGCCCTGCAATGCCCATATGTGCCCCCATAGCCCTGTTAGAGACAAGAGGAGGACCTCGTCCTAACCTGAGCTGAAACCGATTACGTCAGAAATAAGGAAAGAACCTCATCCTGACACTAATTAAGGTCTGGTCATTCAAGACCAAATGAGAAAAAGAGAACCTTCCCAGCGACCCCTCTGTGCTCCCGTGACCCCACTTAGAGCAGGGGGAAAACCCTCACTCGAGAAAAGAAAAAAAAGAGAGAGGGGTTAAAAAGGAAAGC
Organism: Elaeis guineensis; assembly: GCF_000442705.2. Lineage (NCBI taxonomy): Eukaryota > Viridiplantae > Streptophyta > Magnoliopsida > Arecales > Arecaceae > Elaeis > Elaeis guineensis. Next base: position 7,205,710 of record NC_026006.2, read on the forward strand.
GACGAACTACATCAGCGACAAATAAAAAACAAATTACATTAAAAATACAGAAAACCTCGTCTCAGCGAGGATGGGGGTTCTCATCAAAATCCCCGATCTCCAAAAGAGCTCTCAACACAGGCTAAGGATAAGACGGCTTCCTCAGGGCGACGAGAAGCCTAGACCTCCGAGCTCAAACTCTGAAAGGAGGCGTCAAACTTGAGTGGTCCCGGATAAATCAGCGGCCATAAACAGAAGGATGGGTCAATGCGACGGCGATCGGGTACCTCCGAATGGCATCGATATCGAGCAAGGCAAAAGCCGAAGAAAGCTCGGCAAACGATAATTCAACACGTGAGTAAAAGAGGTAGCGAAAAATTCCCTTCTCATGTTATTTACTAAATATGCATTACAGAGCCCTTAAGGCTGAAGAAGAAAGATGACCGAAAAAGCGAGCCGACGCGGTAACGACCAGTAACCTCCCGACGACATCAGCAAAAAAAAAAAAAAGGAAGAAGAGAGAAAGAAGACGAAAAGAAAAAGAGGAGGGGAATACAACAATAACAATAGTGAATGAAAGAAGTTCGGTAGGCGATAATTTGATGCAAAGTGCAGACAAGGTAATGAAATCTCCTTCTCATTCTCGATTAACAAGATGTACGTTACAAGATCCTGAGGGCCGAGGAAAAAGAACATTACTACAAGACTCGAAAGGAACATATTAGGGACCACTTCAAGCTTTCGACTTCTCCTTCCGGATCCATCCTTCTCAGTAGTATTTTTCAGTGTGTGTGATAAACCCCTCGGCTCTTGCCCCCCGCCTCGTTCTGCTCCATTGCCGAAACCCCAACCCTAGGGGGAAAAGGGGGGATAGAATTCAAGGGGCAGCGACGGCGATGGCAGCGGGGACGACGACCTGCATCGGGAAGAATCGGAAGTACCCCGGAGGCCGTGATGACGTCGGAGGCATGCACCACCACCGTGTGCTCCATGACAACCACCATCCTAGGTACTTCGGCAAGGTCGGTATGCGCTACTTCCACCGTCCTAGCAATAAGTTCTACTGCCCCGCCGTCAGTGCCGACCGCCTCTGGTCCCTCGACCCCGACGACGTCAAGAAACCCACCACAGCTTATGACGACAACTCTACCCCCTTGACCGGTGTCGTCCTGTTCAACTACTCCGAAATTTTCGGGCGGAACGCGCTCACCGGTTGGTTCCGTTATTAAATCCCTGTTGTTGAAGGAATTCTCCCTCGAGCCCCCTTCGAGGCGGTGGGAACCCTTAGTGACAGTTCGGCAGCCGCTGAACTCGCAGGCCACTGTCTTTTCTCTCCTACTCCTCTCGATCCGTAACATCCTCTCGAGATTGGCCTCCGAGGTAGAAGCCTCGGCAGGAGAACTCAAAAGGGCTCAAAAGACTGAAGGCGGCGGGGAGCCGATGGAGATGGTGAAGATTGGTGCGAAGAATGCTCAGAGTCGAAAAGGGTACCGATGGGGTGGCTAAACTCTCAGGCAGAAGAAAGGCATCGACTCTCAGGCGAAATGAAGTCCCTGGAGGGAAAGAGGGGGCTTAAATAAGCGATGGGGCCTGGCACAGTTATGGTGGCGGATATCCCCAGGTCAACCAGTGCCCGCCACGTGTCCCACTCACCGTGGCGTAGAGCTGACTTCTGGCGGGACCATTATGGTGTGGCGCTTAGGACTATGCTCCGGTGGGAATTTCGAAAGGACTCTTCGGATCGCCCTAATTGGAAAAAGACTCCAGCACGCGCGCATTAAATGCCAGGATTTCCAAGGATGGACGCGCGCAGGATTCGAGGGGGCAACATTGGCTGTGAAATTTTTTTATACTTTCTTCATTCAAAACTCGAACTCGAAAGTAGGGGGACTGGTGTTGGGTATAAAATACCACCCCAGCCGAAGTTCGTGTCAGGAGTGACCCCTCAGGGATTCCACCGACGTCCGACCTTCGGCGACATCTCTTCGGCGGTCGAGCCTCCTCGACATTCTCAAGTTCTACCGACGGATAAACTTCCACCAGCATCGATCGGATTCTTCACGACGGACGGACTCCACCCAAGTTTCCACCTACTAGACCTCATCCGGACTCCTACGGGAGTCGGACTTCGTCCCCAACTCCGACTGCAGGTAGACTTCATCCGGACTCCTACGGGAGCCGGACTTCATCCCCGACTCCGACTGTGGGTAGACTTCATTCGGACTCCTACGGGAGCCGAACTTCATCCCCTACTCCGAATGTAGGTAGACTTCATCCGGACTCCTACAGGAGACAGACTTCGTCCCCGACTCTGACTGCAGGTAGACTTCATCCGGACTCCTACGGGAGCCGAACTTCATCCCCGACTCCGACTGTGGGTTGACTTCATCCAGACTCCTACGGGAGCCGGACTTCGTCCCCGACTTTGAATGCAGGTAGACTTCATCCGGACTCCTACGGGAGCCGGACTTCATCCCCGACTCCGACTGCAGGTAGACTTCATCCAGACTCTTACGGGAGCCGGATTTCATCCCCGACTCTGAATGCAGGTAGACTTCATCCGGACTCCTACGGGAGCCAGACTTCATCCCCGACTCCGAATACAGGTAGACTTCATCCAGACTCCTACGGGAGCTGGACTTCATCCCCGACTATGACTGCAGGTAGGCTTCATTCGGACTCCTACGGGAGCCGGACTTCATCCCCGACTCCGAATGCAGGTAGATTTCATCCGGACTACTACGGGATCCGGACTTCATCCCCGACTCCGACTGCAGGTAGACTTCATCCGGACTCCTACGGGAGTCGGACTTCATCCCCGACTCCGAATGCAGGTAGACTTCATCCGTACTCCTATGGGAGCCGGACTTCGTCCTCGACTCCGAATGCAGGTAGACTTCATCCAGACTCTTACGAGAGCCGAACTTCATCCCTGACTCCGACTGTAGGTAGACTTCATCTGGACTCCTGCGGGAGTCGGACTCCAAGCTCCTGCTACAAGCGGTCTACTTTAAACTTCCACTATGAGCGGTCCGCGTCGGATTTTCATGGTAAGCCTCCACCCGAGCTTCCATTGTGGATGAATTCCTTCTGAATTTCTATTGCAGGCAGGCTTCGGCCGAGCCCCCTCGACAAATGACCCCCATCCGGGCTTTTACGGAGATCGAACTCCGACCGAACTCCTATAGCGGACAAATCCCAGACGGACTACTACGACGTACGGACTTCAGCAGTCGGACCCCTCCAGTGGATGAACCTCTTCAGTGCCATCCGACACCCACTGACCGATCGACCCTCCACCAAATTCTGTGTAAGACTGAGCTTCATCTATGGAAAGCCCCCCGATCGAGCTCCTGCAGCAAATGACCCTCTCCTGTAGTATTAACGCTCAAGGCACCTAATGGTAGAAGGCTCGCCAGCAACATCCGAGCTCCTCTCAGATGGATAGCTGCCTCTCTCTGCCAGGTGCTTCGATCGAGCTTCGACCGACATGCCTGGACTCCCTGACAGGCCACAGTAATGGCCACGACTCTGCTCCACCTCCTGCGATGGATTCTGTGCGGCTCCACCACTTTCCGCAATAGGCTCCACGTGGCAGGCCGCAGTAATAGCCACGATTCTGCTCCACTTCCTGCGATGGATTCTGCGTGGCTCCACCACTCTCTGACAAGTCACGACAACGGACGCCACTCCACTCTCCTTAACAGGCTCCACGTGGCAGGTCACGGTGATAGCCACGACCCCACCCATTTACTCTCCATAACAAACTCCTCTTGGCCCCGAGCGGCCCACTACTAGGCAGTTACAAATGTCGCTATCAATCTGTTACCCCCTCCAACTATAAAAAGGGGGGTCCCAGATACGTTATTCTCTAAGCTCTAATTTCTATCTCAAAACTCTGCTAAAATTTTCGTTCGAGCACTCCATTCTTGTTGAGGCAGAGAACTGACTTGAGCATCGGAGGGTCTTGCTGGAGCACCTCCAACTCTGGTTTAGACTTCCTTTGCAGGTCCCGACGGCGACCGCGACTCCCTCGACTCCAGCTTCTCCGATGCAGGTGGATTTTTGCACCAACAATTACCTTATCCGGCAACCAATTGCTTCTTCTTCTTTGGCCTGTTTGGATCAAGAGAAGCTATATATTGGGGACAGTTCCTCTTCTAGTGACCCTGCTTCTCATAATGGAAGCACTCTGCCTGACTCTGGTTAGCCTTGAACTTAGGCTTCTGACTCCCAGCACTTTGCACCTTTTTATTTTTCTTCCTTTTTTTCTTTCTTAAAGGGATTACGCCCACTCGAAGAAGATCCTCCCACTGCATTCACCATCTCCTTGTGGAGTTGATAATCCTTCTCAAAAGTCTCTAGCAACCCCAATAGATCATGGTAGTTGACTACAGGCTTTGTCATTCTCAAATGACTGAGAAATAGTAGGTAAGATTTGGGCAGAAAGTTTAAAATCTCATCCTTCCCCAGCTGTTCGTGCAAAGAGAAATCGAGCGTGCTCAGTTGCTCGATCTGTTCGATCATGTACAATACATGATCGATGATCGACGTACCCTCCTTCATCCGAGCATTGAAAATAATGCAACTAATCTTGTATCGCTCAACATCGTCGGGAGTACCAAAGGACTCTCTCAACACCTTGAGCATGTTCTCTAGCTGAGCCTCTTCAAACTTTCGGCTGAACTCATCATTCATCGAAGCCTACATGATATAATGAACTGTGATGCGGTCGTTGAGCCACTTCAAATAAGTATCTTGGATCGTGCCACAAGCATTGGAAGCAGGCTCCTTAGGTGTCAGATGTATAATCACATACAAAATTCGCTCGTGCTCCAGGATGATTTTCAATTTTTGATATCAGTTATCAAAATTTGGTTCGGTTAACTTTTCACTATCTAACAGTGATCAGAGCGACAAGTTTGAGGCCATATTTGCACAAAAAAAAATATAGACCTAATTAGTATATGAATTAATTAAGTCTAAAGATACAGATTTTAGTTTAAAGATTCTCTTACTATTTTATATAAATTGATAGCCTCTACCTCCAATTTGAGAAATTACCTTAATTTCTTAGCAGATACTAGAATCCACACAAACTACATATAGGCCTGAGTATGGCTCTGCCAACCCATATGCACTTATATGTTGGGTTTCGATGATGCAGTGGAATATGAATTTAAAAAATTTTAACATACATTCAACAATTGAAAATAAAGTTTAACATTTAAACTAGTCTACCGGAGCACAGAAGCCCTCGGAACCCCTTGATGATTACAATCAAATGATCAAAAATATACATATCAGGAAGAGACCAAAAGTTTTATACCAACAAGAAGATCATGATCTTGTAATTTTGAAACCTACATGAGACTCCAAAGTAGAAGTCCTCCAATGGTGATCCACAAGGGACTGATCAGGGTCCTTCCCAATTCACCGTGGCACTGCAGCCTTCTTCGCAAGCTCGCTGCCGACCATCCTTCGTAAGAACTAGTTGCATCATTACTTGTATGCCTTCATGATCTCTACTAGAACCTCTTTAGGAATTCTTTTCCAAAAGATCTCACCACACATAAATCAGATTTTATGTTCAACACATGAACAATCTGATTTTTGGACAAGCATCTCATGCCTTCCATTTTCACTCTTCCCTTTCTATTTTTCTCTCCCTTTTTCCTTGTGTTCTTCTCAAATTTTTCTATCATTTTTCTCTCATTTCTATGCCAACTCTCAGCCCAATTTGGCACACTAAGCCTGGTTGTAGCGCCCCCTATTTATAGGAAATAAGAGGCGACACCATGGGATGCCAACTCTTGGCATCCCTTTATTCTGACACACCTTCATTTAATTTTTGGCATGGAATACAAGAAGATGGCATGGAAAAGGAAGTGATTGATCAGTAGAAGGACTCTTCCTCTACTAAGAAAAATTAATACACAATCATATTATGCATGAGAAAAGAAATTAACGTGAGAAACAAATAGTCCATACCATTAAGGACTCTTCCATAAACTCAATGCATATATGAAAGGCTATCCAATTTATTTGGCGATCAAACTCCTTGCTAGAGAAGGACTCTTCCTTCTCTTCTGTGCCCTATAATCCCAAGAGGCATCTTATGTCATGAGGATTTAAGAAATGCATGGAGAATATGGAAAGAATTAAGAGTTTTAAGAGAATTGGACTCTTCCACTTCTCATCACATAAAAGTGTGGTGTCCCAACTTATTTTGGCATGGAGTTCCTTCTTGGTGAAGGACTCCACCTCCTCTTCTACGTCCATATGTCCCAAAGTCCCATCTGATGGTGCACAAAATTAAAGGATGTGTGGAAGTTGGTAAGAGTTTTAAGATAAATAAAGGAGAAGGACTCCTCTCCTTAACTCCCAAAATAAATGTGATGCCACATAATTATTTAGCATGGTGAATGGCATGCAGGTGGTGGATTCATATGAAACTCTTTCTTAAAATCCAGATAAACCAACTAATAAATAGATGGTTCTAACCCAATCACATTAGGTGAAGGCAACAAGCAAAGGGTTAGCACAAACGCATTTGCACTGAACCCAATTGGAAACTTGGGTTAATTCACTACAACAAAATAAGTTATTAGTGATGAAAAATTTTCGTCACTAATAACCAATTTTCATTGCTAATATATATTAGCGACACAATTTTTATCACTAATATTTCATCATCAATAATTGCATCATTGATAATATTTTACGATGAAAAAAAATTACGTCGCTAATAAAAGATATTTATGATGAATATTTTTATCGTTAAAAATAAAAGATAAAAAAATTTAATTATAAAAAAAGATATTTATGATGAATTATATCATTGCTAATAAATAAAAAATTAATGGTGATAAAAATATTTTCATCACTATTAATTTCAAAATTTTAGCGACTAAAATTTTATGTTGCAAAAAATATTTTTTACAATGAAAAAGTTTCATTGCTGTTAATTTAATAAAAAACTTTTAGAAAATAAAATTGAATAATATTAGTGATGAAAAATTACATCGTAAGTGATTCAATTTATGACAAATATTTACGTCACTAATAATTATTTACGATGAAAAGTTTTTCATTGCTGTTAATTATATATTTATGAAAAAATTAAATTATGTTAGTAAAATATTTCTGATGATGAATCTTTCATCATGAATAATTCTGTCACTAATAATTTAGTCATATTTTTTTTAAAAAAATTATGAATATATATTTTTAATTTATATATATAATATTTTTTATAAATTAAAAAAAAATTAAAATAAAAAATTTACATAATAAATTGATAAATAAATTTTATTATTTTATTATATTAAATTAAAATTATAAGAGATTTAAAATAAAAAAATATATCAATATGCTGTCAAATATCAACATCTGGAGAATGAGCTGGGGATAAGGAGTGCTCGATGCAGCTCGGACCGATCTGCTGCTGTCTCATCAGCTATATTGTTTGCTCCATCCATGCCATCCACTCCATTATCTGGATCTAGAGCTACTGATACTCGTCGACGCATGCAGCCAACTCCTGAGTTCAATGCTCAGTTGCTGTCGATCTATGACAGTCTGCTGTCGATCCTCGATAGTTTACCTCTGTACTTCCATCAGTCGAGCCTCGCATGCAGAATGGATGTCAGTCCTAGATATGTGTGAGGATGAGGGAGGAGTGATCCCATACCCCAGATCCCTAACATAACAGAGTCTCATACTGAGTACCTGATCACAGATCTCATCATTTGTGGGTGTGGTCGAGCCCTTAAGGATAGGCTGGGATCTCATGTCTGTCATATGATTTTGAAAATTAAAATTAGAGTTATTTTAATTTTTTAATAAAAATCAGACTGTGAATGAAAAAATAATTGAAAAAACTTATAAAAAGCTCCTAGCTCCCCATCGTCCACTCCCCCGACCATCACTGGTGGGTCCACTGGTAGATATCGATCCTATCAGGAAGCTCGCTACTCTCAGCATCTCTCTGTAATTTGAGAATTAATTAAAAAAATTTTAAATAACTAAAGAATTATATGCTAATTAAAAATTAAAAATTACCTACCATGCTTCCATGTGACGAGCGAACGATCTCGAACTCTCACAATGCGACACGGTTTGTCTCGCCCGATTCACCGCATTCTGGGCACATCATCTTTGTAAAATTACCAATCAAATTAATAGATAATAAATTTAATTTAAGAATAAATGATTTAGTCATTAAACTCTAAAAAAAAATTTAGATATGTAACCTGATATGTCGGATCCTCGTACTGCCGGCATATGGCAGTCCAATCGTCCATGGTGATGCTGTCATAGGGCTGTTGCCATGCTACCTCCTCTCCATGATTCTGCACCACCTGGTACCAATGCTGATGCATGCTGTTGGGTATAAAATGTCCACAGCCGAAACCCTCAGCGGAATCGATTACAGGACAGCTCCGCCCGGACTCCTACGGGAGCCGGGCTCCGTCACCAACAACTCCAACGGTTAAGAACAGGACAGCTCCGCCCGGACTCCTACGGGAGTCGGGCTCCGCCGCCGACATCGACTACAGGACAGCTCCGCCCGGACTCCCACGGGAGCCGGGCTCCGCCGCCGACATCCACTACAGGACAGCTCCGCCCGGACTCCTACGGGAGCCGGGCTCCGCCACCGACATCGACTACAGGACAGCTCCGCCCGGACTCCCACGGGAGCCGGGCTCCACCGCCGACATCAACTACAGCACAGCTCCGCCCGGACTCCAACGGGAGCCGGGCTCCGCCGCCGACATCAACTACAGGACAGCTCCGCCCGGACTCCTACGGGAGCCGGGCTCCGCCGCCGACATCGACTACAGGACAGCTCCGCCCGGACTCCCACGGGAGCCGGGCTCCGCCGCCGACATCAACTACAGCACAGCTCCGCCCGGACTCCCACGGGAGCCGGGCTCCACCGCCGACATCAACTACAGGACAGCTCCGCCCGGACTCCTACGGGAGCCGGGCTCCGCCGCCAACATCCACTACAGGACAGCTCCGCCCGGACTCCTACGGGAGCCGGGCTCCGCCGCCAACATCCACTACAGGACAGCTCCGCCCGGACTCCTACGGGAGCCGGGCTCCGCCGCCGACATCGACTACAGGACAGCTCCGCCCGGACTCCCACGGGAGCCGGGCTCCGCCGTCGATATCAACTACAGGACAGCTCCGCCCGGACTCCGACGGGAGCCGGGCTCCACCGCCGACATCGACTACAGGACAGCTCCGCCCAGACTCCCACGGGAGCCGGGCTCCGCCGCCGACATCAACTACAGGACAGCTCCGCCCGGACTCCCACGGGAGCCGGGCTCCGCCGCCGACATCAACTACAGGACAGCTCCGCCTGGACTCCTACGGGAGCCGGGCTCCACCGCCGACATCGACAACAGGACAGCTCCGCCTGGACTCCTACGGGAGCCGGGCTCCACCGCCGACATCGACAACAGGACAGCTCCGCCCGGACTCCTACAGGAGCCGGGCTCCGTCCTCAGCGTCGACCGCTGGTAAGTCTCGTCCGGACTCCTACGGGAGCCGGACTTCGCCTTTGACTTTAATTGCAGGGAGACTTCGCCCGTACTCTTATGGGAGCCGGGCTTCATCCTCGATGCCAACAACCGCAGCCGCAAGCAGACTCCGCTCAGACTCCTACGGGAGTCGGGCTCCGTCCTCAGCGTCGACCGCTGGTAAGTCTCGTCCGGACTCCTACGGGAGCCGGACTTCGCCTTTGACTTTAATTGCAGGGAGACTTCACCCGTACTCTTATGGGAGCCGGGCTTCATCCTCGACGCCAACAACTGCAGCCGCAAGCAGACTCCGCCCGGACTCCTACAGGAGCCGGGCTCCGTCCTCAGCGTCGATCGCTGGTAAGTCTCGTCCGGACTCCTACGGGAGCCGGACTTCGCCTTTGACTTTAATTGCAGGGAGACTTCGCCCGTACTCTTATGGGAGCCGGGCTTCATCCTCGACGCCAACAACTGCAGCCGCAAGCAGACTCTGCTCGGACTCCTACGGGAGCCGGGCTCTGTCCTCAACAACGACTGCTGGTAAGCCCCGTCCGGACTCCTACGGGAGCCGAACTTCGCCTTTAACTTTAATTACAGGAAGACCACGCCCGGACTCCTACGGGGGCCGGACTCCGACCGCTGCCGAACTTCAGCCGATGGATCTGCACCCCCTGGCAGGCCACCATAATGGCCACGATCCTGCTCCACTTCCTGTGGCGGATTTCGTGCAGCTCCATCATTCCCTGACAGGCCGCAGTAACCATCGCAGCTCTGCTCCACTTCCTGTGGTGGATTCCGCACGGCTCCACTACCCCCTGGCAGGCCACAATAACGGCCACGAACCTGCTCCACCTCCTGCGACGGAAATCGGGCGATTCTCCCATCCGCTGGCAAGTCACGACAACGGATGCTGCTCCACTCCTCGTAACTGATTCCACGTGGTGAGCTGCGGTGATAGCCACGATTCCGCTCCACTACCCTTCGCAATAAATTCTCCCTGACTATGGGTGACCCACGACCAGACGGTTACAGACGTCGCCATCAATTTGTTACCTCCTCCGCCTATAAAAAGGGGGATCCAGATACGTTATTCTCCAAGCTCATTTCTTATCTCAAAACTCTGCTAATTTCTCCGCTCGAGCACTCCATTCTTGTTGAGGCAGAGAACTGACTTGAGCGTCGGAGGGTCTTGCCGGAGCAACCCCACCTCCGGTTTAGACTTCCTTTGCAGGTCCCGGCGGTGACCGCGGCTTCCCCGACTCCAGCTTCTCCGACGCAAGCAGATTTTTGCACCAACAGGATTGGCGCTAGAAGAAGGGGGTGTGTCTTCGCAGCACCCTTGTTCTTAAAGGAGTGTTCAACGGAGCCGTCTCCGACCGTCTCCCCGTCACCCACTTCTAATCTTCCCCCGCGAGATCGACACTCGATGCCTCCGCGCAAGGCGTCCACCCGGCGGTCCACGGCCTCCACGGCCAGATCTCAGGCTCCAGCCTCCCCTCCAGTTTCTCAGCCTCCTCCTCCTCCCCCTCCGGTGGCGGCGGTCGGCACGGAGCAATTAGACTTGCTGGCACAGCAGGTCAGAGGCCTCGTCGAAACCGTACAAGCAATGCAGCAGCAGCAACCGCAGGCGTCGGTGCATCCGGAAGGGGCATCTCCGAAATGCCAGAACCCGGTGGTGGGGTGGGCCACCTAGGCCAGCCGCCCCGTCCTTCCCAGAAAAATAAATCCGAGGGTAGAGAGCCCTCAATCGGATCATGACTCCACCCCTGGAAGATCCCTACCCCCGTTCCACCAAAGGACCCTCGAGACTCGAAGTCGAGAGGATTTTCTGGATCGGAGGCTCCAGGAGATGAACCGGCGGATTGAAGAACTCCGCCACGCGCCCCCCGCTTATGGTGAGGATATTTGCACTGACCCTCCCTTCTCCCAAATGATCATGCAGGAACCGATCCCGCCAAACTTCAAGCTTCCCCAGTTCGAAAGCTACGACGGGACTTCGGACCCGGTTGATCATCTGGAGGCCTTCCGGATGATGATGCTGCTTCACGGTGCTCCTGACGCCATCTTATGCCGGGCTTTTCCGTCTACTTTGAAGGAAGCAGCGAGGAACTGGTACTCGGCTTTGAAGCTGGGTACCATCTTTTCCTTCGATCAAATGAGCCACCAATTTGTGGCCCATTTTGTCAGCAGCCGGCATCCCCGAAAGGGTTCAGAGTCCCTCATCAACATCAAGCAGAGAGAAAGGGAGTCCATACGGGCCTACGTCAACCACTTTAACATCGCGGCGTTGGAGGTCCGAAACTTGGACCAGTCAGTTGCCATGACCGCCCTGAAAGGTGGCCTTCAGAAGAATGATCTTTTGTACTCCCTGGAGAAGAAGTACCCCAGGGATTTTGCCGATTTACTGGCTCGGGCTGAAGGATACGCCCGAGCGGAAGAAGCCTTCAAAATGAAGGACGAAGAGACAGCAAGGGAGCGTCAAGCGGGAGATTCGAGTAAGCCCGCAGTTGAGAAAAGGCCAAAGGAAGCCCGGCCGCGTTCCCGATCCCCTCCTGGACATAAGCGCACCCATACTCCACCCCGGGCACGCAGGCAGAGAAGCCCGGACCGCGGGGTTCGGCGGGGCTCCCCACCAGGGAGATTTTGCAACTACGCCCCCCTCAACGCCTCGAAGGCCCAGGTATTAATGGAGGTCAAGGAGCAGCTCCCTAGGCCGGAAAGGATGCGCACACATCCCGGAAAGCGCAACCCTAACAAGTTCTGCCTCTACCACCGCGACCACGGCCACGACATCGAAGAATGCATCCAGCTCCAAGATGAGATCGAGGAGCTCATTCGACGAGGTCGACTCGACAGATTCATCCGCCGCAGGCCTGAGGGTAGAGGAGACCGGCCAAGAGCCCTCCCACAGCCTGAACTGCAGAAAGGGGAGGAGCAACCCGGGGACCGGCCTCCCATCGGGACCATCGACTCCATCACCGGAGGGCCTCAAGGAGGAGCGGAAAAACTGTAAATGTATCACTTACGATTTCGCCTTGAATCTAATTTTCTTTCTACCTAACGTGCTCTTCCCACCTGGCATGGATTTGTTACGACTAGATACGACCCCTCCAAAAACCACAGCCGTGTCAGGAACAGGAGGAGAACCTCGTCCTGACATGAGCAAAGTCAAAGACCCGGTTCTTTTAGACTGGATGGGGGGAGAGGCCTTACAATGCCCTAATGTGCCCCCACAGCCCTGTTAGGGACAGGAGGAGAACCTCGCCCTAACTTGAGCAAAGTCAAAGGCCCGATTCTTTTAGACCGGATGGGGGGAGAGGCCTTACAACGCCCTAATGTGCCCCCACGGCCCTGTTAGGGATAGGAGGAGAATCTCGCCCTAACTTGAGCAAAGTCAAAGGCCCGGTTCTTTTAGACCGGATGGGGGGAGAGGCCTTACAACACCCTAATGTGCTCCCACAGCCCTGTTAGGGATAAGAGGAAAACCTCGCCCTAACTTGAGCAAAGTCAAAGGCCCGGTTCTTTTAGACCAGATGGAGGGAGAGGCCTTACAACGCCCTAATGTGCCCCCACAGTCATGTCAGGAACAGGAGGAGAGCCTCGTCCTGACATGAGCAAAGTCGAAGGCCCGGTTCTTTTAGACCAGAGGGGGGAGAGGCCTTACAACGCCCTAATGTGCCCCCACAGCCCTGTTAGGGATAGGAGGAAAATCTCGCCCTAACTTGAGCAAAGTCAAAGGCCCGGTTCTTTTAGACCGGATGGGGGGAGAGGCCTTACAATGCCCTAATGTGCCCCCACAGCCATGTCAGGAGCAGGAGGAGAGCCTCGTCCTGACATGAGCAAAGTCGAAGGCCCGGTTCTTTTAGACCGGATGGGGGAGAGGCCTTACAGCGCCCTAACGCGCCCCCACAAGCCTGGCTGGTAACGAGAGGAGAACCTCACGTCGGCTCGAGCAAAATGGAAGGCCCGGACTCCTACGGGAGCCGAGTTCCAATGCCAAGGAAGACATCACCTGGACTCCTACGGGAGTCGGGTCCCAACGACAAGGAAGACTTCACCCGGACTCCTACGGGAGCCAGGTCCCAACGCCAAGGAAGACTTCACCCGGACTCCTACGGGAGTCGGGTTCCAACGACAAGGAAGACTTCACCCAGACTCCTACGGGAGCTGGGTTCCAACGCCAAGGAAGACTTCACCCAGACTCCTACGGGAGTCGGGTCCCAACGACAAGGAAGACTTCACCCAGACTCCTACGGGAGCCGGGTTCCAACACCAAGGAAGACTTCACCCAGACTCCTACGGGAGCTGGGTCCCAACGCCAAGGAAGACTTCACCCGGACTCCTACGGGAGCCGGGTTCCAACGACAAGGAAGACTTCACCCGGACTCCTACGGGAGCCGGGTTCCAACGACAAGGAAGACTTCACCCGGACTCCTATGGAAGCCGGGTTCCAACGCCAAGGAAGACTTCACTCGGACTCCTACGGGAGCCGGGTCCCGATGCCAAGGAAGACTTCACTCGGACTCCAACGGGAGCCGGGTTCCAACGACAAGGAAGACTTCACCCGGACTCCTACGGGAGCCGGGTCCCAACACCAAGGAAGACTTCACCCGGACTCCTACGGGAGCCAGATTTCAACGCCAGGGAAGGCTTCACCCGGACTTCTACGGGAGCCGGGTTCCGCCTACAAAGAAGACTTCACCCAGACTCCTACGGGAGCTGGGTTCCGCCTACAAGGAAGACTCCACCCGGACTCCTACGGGAGTCGGATTCCGTCTACAAGGAAGACTTTGCCCGGACTCCTACGGGAGCTGGGCTCCATCCACGACTTCTGCAGCGGGGGTTAATGGTGGCGAAACCCGGCTGCCTAACAAGATCGGATGAAGAGAAAAAGCCCCCACCCCTCGACGACGTCTACATCAAACAAGTCAAACGACAAGAAAAGTTCAGCAGACAACAATATCAGTGCGACGCGTAGATGAGGTAACACAAAACGCTCTTCTTTCCATTTCCGATATACACACTACAAGGCTGGAACGGCCAAGGAAAGAAGGACAAAACGATAAAAAGGAAGTAACTACATGATAAGACATAAAGACAAAAGAGCTCTAAGGAGGCCCTGCTCCCTCTGACCTAGGGTTATCTACTCCATCCCTCAACCAGGACTACCTCAGGTTCTCTATTGCTTCTTCTAGTTCTTCCCTCTTTCGCAGCGCGTCCTGGAGTGCCCGACGAAGTTGCTGGCTCTCATCCTCCGCTTCTCGACGCCACTTCCGCAAAACTTCGGACTCCGCCTCCGCGTCTGCGATGGCCTGCCGCTCGAGTGCCAGTTGGATCTTCACTTATTGCAGCTCGGCTGTCTTCTCCCCGAGGGAGACAGAAATCCCTTCAACAGTGCCTCTCAGGGCTTGGAGCTCTTCGGAATCTTGGGCGGAAGTAAGCTGCGCCCTATTAGCCAGCTGCCTCTGGAGACGGACGACCTCGTCAGCCGCCGTCCGGAATCTCCCTTTATACTCTTCCACTTGCCGGTGCCAGCTGGCCCGCTGCACGTCGTGGCTCATCTCGGCATCTTGGAGCTGCTTTTGAAGGTCGGAGACCTTCTGCGACCACTTCTGTCCATCATCGACCCGGGCCAAGAGCCGGGATGATTTTCCTTCCAGCTGGTCGATCTTCCTCTTCGCAGCTGACAACTCCACCTTAAGGGCGCTGATCCTGGCTTCTTGAGCCCAAATTCGGTCGCTGGTGCTCTTCTTGCATTCCTTGAGCTCCTTCGTGAAGTTCGCCTTCCTCCGGCTGTAATCCATGATCGCCTTTACATGGAGACTCCGAAAGTGGGCAGCCTCAGCGGCGGCTTCAGAATGGCCTTCTCTTGATTTGCGGAGCTCGCCTTCCGTCTTCTTTAACTTCTTCGTCAGGTGAAGGACCTCCTTTTTCAACCGCTGGATTGTTGATTTCAGCGGGACCCCCAGGGGCAAGGGGAGTGCTTCAGCAGGGCACTGCCATCAGAAGATGCAAGCATCAAAGATCGACTCATTACAAGAAGAAAAGCAGAAAGAAGGAGGAGGGGGAAGGAGAAGCCATCCACAACAAGAAATTCGACTTTATTGATTGAATAATTTTGAAAACAAACAGAAAGAAAATATGGCGACAAAATAAGGGCACAAGATCAGAGGTCTCAGACCTCAAGGGCAGGAGGTGGAGAACTCGGTGCGGGGGGTGCGACTACGGTGGCGGCAGACGAGGGGCCGGCCTCGTCTTCAGACTCCTCAAGAAAGCCGAGATCGAGTTCGGGGTATTTGATGGCCACCTTCTCTTGGCAGAGCTCGAACCCCTTGGTGAACGCCTCCTGACCGAACTGGACATTCAGGTCCCTCATCTCCGCGGAGGCCTTGAATTCCTCCACCACAAGGGCCCTGGCCTCCGAGACCAGAATCGGAGTTTGCTCGACCAAATGGGCGACCTCGGCCTCCGCCTTCCTCGCCGACTCCTCCAAAATCTGTCTCTCCTCTTCCCGGGCTTGCCTCTCTCTTTCCAGGGCCTCCTGGAGGGTGACTACTTCGGCCATCTTCGCTTGGAGGCGAGCAACCTCGGCTTGGCATCGTTCCTCCGCCTGAAGGAGATCCCTCCTCATGCGGCTCGTCGCCTCGACATAGGCGAAGAGCTGGTGCCCAATCTGTAAGGACGGATAGAGAATTACGACAAAGGCCGAGTGACCGTGTAAATAAATATCTGCTTACCTCGAGGAAGGACCCCAAAGAGTCCCAAGCCCGCTGCTCAGGATCGGCGCGGTCGATCCTCTCCACGACGTCGGACAGGATGCAGCCGTCGAGCAGCTGCCTGATCAAGTCCCTATCGTTGAAGGGGTTCTCCGATCCCTCCTCGGAGCAGACGGACTCGTCTGCAGCAGCTCGGTGGCTACTCACCCTGCGAGCCACCGATTTCCTCCTCCTCCCCACGGCGGGCGCCTCCGTGGGGCGAACCCCCAGAGCGGGGGCCCCAGTCGGCGGGCTCCTCGAGGAAGCCCGGGGAGCCACTGGCTCGGCATCTGAAGGAATGTCGATGGCCGGGGCCGCCTGGACGGGCGCAGCCAAGCTCGTCTCCTCCGCCCTGGCCCTCTTCGTCGATCCGGAGGCCGCCGTGCCCTTTCTCTTCTGAGCTCTCATACCCCTGGCGAGCATCCGCGTTGCTTCGGCATCCATTGCTAAAAAAAAAAAAATGATGAGAAAAGAAAAAAAGAGAAGGAAGAAGAAAAAAGGGAAAAAGAAGCAACACCGATCAATCAAGAGTCAAAAAAAAAAAAAAAAAAAGAAAGAAAAAAGAAAGAAAAAGAAGAGAGTGGGAAGGAAAAAGAGGTAAAGAGAAGAAGAAGAGGAAGGCAAGAAAAGAAAAGATAAGATGAATACTCGCTGGATCCTGAGGGCTCAGGCCGATGTTGAAAAGAAGCTGCTCCCTCAGAAGATTAGGAAGGGAAGGAGCGGGATAAGATAGAAGCTTCTGGGCGGCCTGGAGGTCGTCCTCCCCCAGGCTGGGAGCCTGGCGGACGGAATCCCTCAGAGAACCCCAAGGGGGCAGGCCCAGTTCCAGGGTCGGACAGTGGACGAAGAGGTATTTCTCCTTCCAATTGTGAATCGAAGAAGGGGCGCCCTTCAGCAACCCCTTCTTATCGAACTGGGGGGAGAAGTACCACCAGTCCTTCGCCGAAGGATGGCGTTTGAAGGTATAAAAATGCCTAAACAAGGAGAGGGACGGCTGAACCTCGACTATGTGGCAGAGGGAGAGAAACCCTATCAGAAACCTAAAGGAGTTCGGGGCCACAAAAGTGAGAGAGATGTCCAAGAAGCGGAAGAAGGCAGCGACAAAGGCAGAAAGCGGAAGCCGGAGTCCGGCACGGAACGCTTCCTGATACAAACAGAAGCGACCGGGAGGAGGAGTGCTGGCCCGGTCAGAGGGGCCAGGTAGCTCCAGATCATACTCCGGAGGAACTCCATACCGAACCCTTATCAGAAGGAGTTCCTCCGAAGTCGTCGAACATAGAATAACGCCCGATGCGAAAATCGGGCGAGGCCCAGCCCCGGACGCGGGTTCGTCTGCAGAGACATGGACCTGGGGGTTTGAAGCAGAAGAACTCTCGGAACTACCGGGAGCAGAAGAGCCAGAGGACATTTTGAGTAGTTTCGAAGGGAGGATCTAAAGGACCCTAAAAAGATGGACCAAAAGGGGAACGAGAGGCCGAAGGCTAACTCGGAGGGAGGCACAAAAGTAATGGTGAGAGGAGAAGCCCCTAGGCGGTGAGAGGAAGGTTGGCACTAACCTATATTACTCTGAGGGACTTGGGGGATGAGAAACAGGAGGCGCTTACGGCTCGAGAAGACGCTCACTAAAGCAGGGCTCTCGAAGAGAAGACAGACACCAGAGAAAACTCAGGAATAGAGTAGGACGCCTAAAGGAGGGAGGACGGGTTTAAATAGACCCTGGGATCCGGTGCCATAATGATCGCGAATCCCCCGGGCCAGTCCACATCCAACACGTGTCCCACTCCCCCTGGCAGATGGCTAAAAGCGGCTGACGGTTGGCGGGATCATAATTGCGCCGTGCCTAGGCCAGGGTACCTGCAGGATTTTCGAAGCATCCCCTCGTACCGCTCCAATTCGAAAAGACTCCGGCACGCGCTCATTTAATGCCAAAATATCTGAAGGCGACAGTGCGCAGGATTCGAAGGGACGGTTCTGGCTGTAACCATCTCTTTCTGTACTTCCTTCGTTTGAAATCCAAACTCGGAAGTAGGGGGACTGGTGTTGGGTATAAAATGCCCACAGTCGAAACCCTCAGCGGAATCGACTACAGGACAGGTCCGCCCGGACTCCTACGGGAGCCGGGCTCCGTCACCAACAACTCCAACGGTTACGAACAGGACAGCTCCGCCCGGACTCCTACGGGAGCCGGGCTCCGCCGCCGACATCGACTACAGGACAGCTCCGCCTGGACTCCCACGGGAGCCGGGCTCCACCGCCGACATCAACTACAGGACAGCTCCGCCCGGACTCCTACGGGAGCCGGGCTCCGCCGCCGACATCGACTACAGGACAGCTCCGCCAGGACTCCCACGGGAGCCGGGCTCCGTCGCCGACATCAACTACAGCTCCGCCCGGACTCCCACGGGAGCCGGGCTCCGCCGCCGACATCAACTACAGGACAGCTCCGCCCGGACTCCTACGGGAGCCGGGCTCCGCCGCCGACATCAACTACAGGACAGCTCCGCCCGGACTCCTACGGGAGCCGGGCTCCACCGCCGACATCAACTACAGGACAGCTCCGCCCGGACTCCTACGGGAGCCGGGCTCCACCGTCGACATCGACTACAGGACAGCTCCGCCCGGACTCCCACGGGAGCCGGGCTCCGCCGCCGACATCGACTACAGGACAGCTCCGCCCGGACTCCTACGGGAGTCGGGCTCCGCCACCGACATCGACTACAGGACAGCTCCGCCCGGACTCCCACGGGAGCCGGGCTCCGCCGCCGACATCAACTACAGGACAGCTCCACCCGGACTCCCACGGGAGCCAGGCTCCGCCGCCGACATCAACTACAGCACAGCTCCGCCCGAACTCCCACGAAAGCCAGGCTCCGTCGCCGACATCAACTACAGGACAGCTCCGCCCAGACTCCTACGGGAGCCGGGCTCCGTCGCCGACATCGACAACAGGACAGCTCCGCCTGGACTCCTACGGAAGCCGGGCTCCATCCTCAGCGTCGACCGCTGGTAAATCTCGTCCGGACTCCTACGGGAGCCGGACTTCGCCTTTGACTTTAATTGCAGGGAGACTTCGCCCGTACTCTTATGGGAGCCGGGCTTCATCCTCGACGCCAACAACTGCAGCCGCAAGCAGACTCCGCCCGGACTCCTACAGGAGTCGGGCTCCGTCCTCAGCGTCGACCGCTGGTAAGTCTCGTCCGGACTCCTATGGGAGCCGGACTTCGCCTTTGACTTTAATTACAGGGAGACTTCGCCCGTACTCTTATGGGAGCCGGGCTTCATCCTCGACGCCAACAACTGCAGCCGCAAGCAGCTCCGCCCGGACTCCTACGGGAGCCGGGCTCTGTCCTCAGCGTCGACCGCTGGTAAGTCTCGTCCGGACTCCTACGGGAGCCGGACTTCGCCTTTGACTTTAATTGCAGGGAGACTTCGCCCGTACTCTTATGGGAGCCGGGCTTCATCCTCGACGCCAACAACTGCAGCCGCAAGCAGACTCCGCCCGGACTCCTACGGGAGTCGGGCTCCGTCCTCAACAATGACTGCTGGTAAGCCCCGTCCGGACTCCTACGGGAGTCGGACTTTGCCTTTAACTTTAATTACAGGAAGACCATGCCCGGACTCCTACGGGGGCCGGACTCCGATCGCTGTCGAACTTCAGCCGATGGATCTGCACCCCCTGGCAGGCCACCATAACGGCCACGATCCTGCTCCACTTCCTGTGGCGGATTTCGCGCAGCTCCATCATTCCCTGACAGGCCGCAGTAACCATCACAGCTCTGCTCCACTTCCTGTGGTAGATTCCGCACGGCTCCACTACCCCCTGGCAGGCCACAATAACGGCCACGAACCTGCTCCACCTCCTGCGATGGATACCGGGCGATTCTCCCATCCGCTGGCAAGTCACGACAATGGACGCTGCTCCACTCCTCGCAACTGATTCCACGTGGCGAGCTGCGGTGATAGCCATGATTCTGCTCCACTACCCTTCACAATAAATTCCCCCTGACTATGGGCGGCCCACGACCAGACGGTTACAGACGTCGCCATCAATCCGTTACCTCCTCCGCCTATAAAAAGGGGGATCCAGATACGTTATTCTCTAAGCTCATTTCTTATCTCAAAACTCTGCTAAATTCTTCGCTCGAGCACTCCATTCTTGTTGAGGCAGAGAACTGACTTGAGCGTCGGAGGGTCTTGCCGGAGCAACCCCACCTCCGGTTTAGACTTCCTTTGCAGGTCCCGATGGCGACCGCGGCTTCCCCGACTCTAGCTTCTCCGGCGCAAGCAGATTTTTGCACCAACACATGCGATGGTGATAATCCTTGAAATGCAAGGATAGATGAGTGTCGATAGCTCACCTCACACGATCCTCCTTAAAATCAATGATGTCGAATACACCTTGCTAATAACAAATATTAGAAGAATACTATGCAAATTAAATATTCATAATATAATTTATTTTATCTATAAGTGGGTGTAGAAAATCTCTCCCTAAGCCGATAAAATGTGACGCCAATCGAAGAGCATCATGGAGGCATAACTGCGGCATATGATGCCCAGCTCAGTCTACCATAGCTCGCACCATCCGCTAATGGGTCTGGTGTAGCCGGCTGGTATCTCGATCTAGAGACATAATCCCGGGTGCTTGCGTCTCCAATGCTCTAGAGCGAGATTCTTCGATGGACCTCATCCTCCCCTCACTACCGATGAAGACTGACCTGAAATAATAATAAATAAATCATTAGTATGATTTAAATAAAAGAATCAAATTTTATTATATAAAAAATATAATAATACCACTGGGACCCACCTCACTGGGATCGATCTTACTAGGACTCACCTCACTGGGACCCTCTGACAGTGGAGTCGGTGTGGCAACGAAGATTGAAAAAGGCATCTCAACCTCCGGGTAGACTGTGAATGCGAACGTCATCGTCTGTCTCCTGGTGCCATATCTGCAATAATTGAGATATAAATAAATATAATATTAAATAATAATAATAGAAATTAAATAATATTCTAATGAATACAATTATATCGCATACCATTATTGCAAGATAAGATTGAATGAAGAATATAGATCTACTCATCAATATTCGTATCTTCCTCGATGTGTAGATCCTCCTCCGAATCACAATAATCGATATATGTGTCATCTTCTATCTCATTGTCATTTATGAACTGATCGTTGCCCTCTGACTCATCAAGATTAAATACAAAATTAGCTTCAACTTTATTGGACGGTAGATCAGCCTTATTCAAAGGTGCCGTTACAAGTTCTTCATCAACCAAAAGCTCGGCTATATTTGTTCTTCTTGCTGAAAAGCTTCCTCTTCATGTAAATCTGAATTTTCATCCATCTCTAATTGGGTTGGTATGTCATATACGCCTCTAAATGTTATTTTTTGTACAACATGCCAATTACCTCAATACTTTAGATCCTTCAAATATATTACTTGTTTCGCTTGAGTTGCTAATATATATGGCTCATTTTGGTCCCATGTTCGTGCAAAATTTATACTGATAAATTATGAATTGATATGAATACCGATCTTTTTATTACTAATATCCCACCATTCATATTGAAACAAAAATATAGAATTACTAGACTTATACTTCAGTTCTATGATATCTACCAGTACACTATAATAATCAATCTCTTCTCCTTCATATCCTGTTGTTGCAATCTCACTATTCTGAGTCCGACGTTGCATCTCAAGCTTCTTTATGTGAAATCTTATTTCTCCAATGATATAGGATATATAGTAATTAATCCTTCGATCAGGACCACATGCTAAATCATGCAACTCATCAGTCGCACCCACTTCTTTATTGAAATACTTATGTTTCATCTACATTATAAGATAAAAAATTATGTTGGTTCAAATAATATTATTTATAAGTAAATAAATAATGTATCACTAATGTAACTTACAAGATCATCAAATTATTTTGCAAATTCTCTTCTATGTCGATCATCGACATCCATATTATTCTCTCTATATAGTATACTCTTGTGCTCACTGCAAGAAATTATGATTTTTAATTTTATATCGATATAATTTTTTTTTAAAATATTAAATAATATGGTAAGATAGTACTTACTCAATAAAATCTTCAATTTCTTCACAATTATTTAGAATATAAAAGTGTGCCTTGGATAGCTCATTTATATCCATAAATTTATATATCCTTGCACCAATAGGTCAAATCGTTTGTTTAAATATAGATAATGTCGGTTCATTATCACCCCATTCACGGTCTGCGTTATAATTTGTACGATTGAATCTTGTTTCGATATTGTCAAGATATATCAAGCAAAATGTGACAAACTCGATAGCTACATATACTTCCGCTATAGACCCTTCAGGCCTTACTTTATTGCACACATACTTTTTTAAGCTGTACAAGAATCTATAAATAAAATAAATTTAAATTTTAAAAATATATTTATATCTTATAATTGATATGATAAAGTACGTATAATTTTTTTATCTTTCAATAGGATACTCCATCGATAATGTACCGGTCTGGCCAAAAGGGCTTCCTTTGAAAAATGAACAACCAGATGCACCATAACATCAAAAAATGATAGTGAAAATATTTTTTCTAACTTACAAAGAATGAGTACGATATCCTTCTCTAATTTTTTAAGTAAGTTAATCTTTAATTTTTGACAACACAGTTTTCAGAAGAATACTCCCAGCTCAATCAATGCAGTTGGAACATCACCACCCAAATAGCTACACATGACCATAGGAAGCAAACGTTACATCATCATATGGGAGTCATGACTTTTCATGTCAGAGATATTGCCGTCATTGTTCCCAACACACCATGATATGTTTGAAATATATGCATCAAAAAATTTTATGATTTTGAACCATCCATAAAAATTTTTCTTTTCCTCACCAAATAGCGAATAACATGCAGGTGGCATAAAAAATCTCTCACCGCGATGAACTAAATACAACTCCGATCAGATTTCCATTTCTTGCAAATTACGATGAGCTTTTGTACCATCTTTTATTTTTTTTGGGATGTTCAATATAATACCGATGATATTATCATAAATATTCTTTTTAATGGGCATTACATCTAGATTATGATGAAGTAGTAGCTGCTTTCAATATGGTAGTTCGAAAAAGATGATTCGCTTCATCCAATTCAGCTCAGCTTCAGTATGCTTCCACTTGTGAGGACCCGATGTTTTTTCAAATTGGATATTTTGAATGACTTCAAGTTGTTCTAAAATTTTTGCTCCACTTAACTCCTTAGGTGGCGAATGCCGGTCGGACTTACCATCAAAATATTGGTTATAATAAGTCCTTCAAGAATGGTTAGCAGGAAGAAACTGTCAATGACCCATGAAACATATTTTTTGTCTGTACTTTAAATGTAAGGAGGATGCATCTCTATTGCATATTGGATAAGCAAGATATCTTTTAATGCTCCATCCAGATAAATTTTCATATACAGAAAAATCATTTATGGTCCATTGAATCGAAGCATGCAATTTAAAATTACTTCGACTCATGGAATCATATGTCTATACCCTATTTTCCCATAGCTCCTTCAGATCATCGATTAAAGGTCGTAGATATACATCAATTTCATTACCTAGTACTTTTGGACTTGAAATCAATAGTGACATAAAAATAAATGGTTCTTTCATGCACTTTCAAGGTGACACATTATATACAACTAGCATCACAGGCCACATACTGTAAGCGGTACTTAGATTGCCAAAGAGATTAAATCCATCTGTCGTTAGACCAAGTTGGATATTGCATGGGTCACTCACAAAGTGTGGATGCTTTGCATTAAAGTCTTTCCATACTAAAGAGTCAGCCGGGTGGCTAAGTATGTTCTCTTCTGGAAGCCGCTGCTCATAATGCCATCTCATTTCTTCAGCTATGTTTGTGGACATATATAACCTTTGAAGTCTTGGAATCAATGAAAAATATCTCAAAATCTTTTAAGATATCTTATTTGCTCTTCTATTATCGATTTTGTATCTAGGCTCACCGTATTTCAGACATTCAGTTGCTTGTTTGTTATTCTTATAAAATAATATACAGTCATTTTTGCAGGCATATATAGAAATATAACCAAGTTTAATTTTTCGTATGTATATTTTTGCTTCAGAATATGATTTCAAAAGTCTCTCTCCATCGAGAAGAGCTATTTTAATCAATGTTAAAATTTGATTAAATGACTTCTGACTCCATTGGTTCATAATTTTAATATGAAATAATTTTATCAAAAACTCTAACTTAAAAAACTTTATACAATTTGGATAGAGTGGCTCTCATGCGTCCCTTACAAGCTTTGCAAACTGTTCAAAAATCCCTTCTACCTCAAGCTGGATATTATGTTTATGATCAAAATTGCTTTCAGATGCAGTAGTACTCATGCATACATTTGAATAAGCACCTTGATGTAAATCATCTAATAATTCTTCTATACCACTATGTTCGATAGATCCACCAGCATCACTATCATCTTCAGCATCATCATCGTCACACACCACTTCATTCGAATCACCCTCCCCATGCCATATCCAACAAGTATACTTCTTATCCATACCATATTGTAGCAGATGCTCCTCCAAGTGTTATGTGATGATATACCAAATTGACACATCTCTTACATGGACACTTTATCCGACTAGCACTATCAGCCTTATACCGTGCAAACTCAATAAAATCTCGAACTCCTTTTCGATATTTAGATAAAAAAATACCTCTAGCATTCATCCAATTTTTGTTGATATCCATCTAATAACAAACACAAAATTATTAACAACCAAAATAAAGTTCAATGATATTCTGGATCTTGATCTAAATTTTGGACTGAATCGCATTTCAAATTCCAGCCAAAATCCTAATCCAGATCCAGATTCAGATTACTTTATACAAAACAACACATATTAAAAAACACAGACTGAATAGTAACACAAAAGATATGTTATATCAATTTAATAAAATAAAAATGCATGATCCTATCCATTCCAAGTCATTACTAACAAGTATGGCCCTATCCCTTTCAAAAAAGTAATAAACTCATTATTGTTATTAGTGGATATTTTATCTCATTTTTGTAAAAATTTTGGCAAATTTCAACAGTATTTCCCCATGGTTCTCCAAGTATACGATGTGGATATGATGCCTATGCACCCTATCCACCATATACCCAGAGAACAATGGATAGATAACTACTGAATATCATATAATAAAATAAAATATTAACTATTAACAATAATAATATTATTACTTTTTTAAAAAGCTTGAATACGGAACATCCAAGATTCGATCTCGATGAAGATTGATTCTTAAACAAAAATCTACGGCTCAATGTAATTTAACTACCATCTTTGAATATGTATTCGAAGATGGATTTCTAATTTATCAAAAAAGAATAACTTCATATTGAAATTTCTTCATCAAAAATTTTAATAGTGTTTTCTCTAAAATAGAAATACTTTTTATATTTATAATTTCAGCAGCATACAAAATAGCACATAAAATAATTAAATTGTAACAAGTAACAGCAATGTGTATTGTGTTAGTAAAAAAATAATTAATCAAATAATTAAATAATTTCAATAGTAATACTAAAAAATAATATACAATAAATATAATTAATCAAATAATATGCATCCCCCTCCACGCCGGCCCGACCCGACCTAGCCCGCCCGACCCAGCCCAGCCTGCCCCATCCCCACTGGCCTCGGCCCATCCATGCTGGCCTAGCCCTAGCCCCATCCCCACTGGCCTCGGCTCGACCCAGACCCATCCCCGCAGGCCCCGACCCGACCTGAAATCGACCCAGCCTGGCTCGACCTAACCCGACCCGACCCGCTGGACCGGCCCGACCCGACCCAGCCCGGCCCGACCCACCCCACCAGACCTACCTGACCCAGTCCCCAGACCCATCCCCGGAGGCACTAGCCTGACTTAGAATCCACCCGACCCAACCTACCCCAGCTCGGCTCGGCCCATCGGATCGACCCGACCCCGTCCCAGCCCCAGCCTCATCTCTGCCGGTTGGGCTCCGTCCGTGCTGCCCCAACCCGACCGGACCTGGCCCACCCGTCCACCCTGACCCGACCAGGCCCACCCATCCCCAACCCTGTCCCCATGCTCGCCAGCCCCAGCCCACTTGTCCCCATCCCTGTGCCCACCAGCCCCGGCCCCGTCCACGCCGGCCCGACCTGGCCCACCCATCCACGAAGGCCCACCCATCCACCCCGGCCCAACCCGACCAACCCGTCTCCATCCCCGTGCCCGCCAGCCCCGGCCCACCCGTCCCCATCCCCGTGCCTGCCGGTCCTGGCCCAGTCCATGCCGATTCGACCAGGCCCGACCCGGCCCATCCGTCCACGCCAGCCTGATCGGGCCTCAGCACCATCCATGCCGGCCCGATGGCCCGATAAATGAACAAAAAAAAATAAAGATGGATTATCGATGGTGGATGCAGGCCCCGTCGGCCCAGTCTGTCCCCATCGACCTCTCCCCCATCCTCGACAGCCCACTGATGGCCCGAGAAACCCCCCCCCCCAAAAAAAAAAACAAAGCTTACCTTATCGACAGACACGACTGCGATGGCGATGGCAATTGAGGACGACGGCGGTAGCGAATGCGACGATCGGGAGAAGGGGAAGAGCAGAGAAGGGGATGCGGGGGGGGAGTGTGCGAAAGCACAGTGCGGGGGCATCAGAGAAGAAAATGGGTTTCAGATGGGACTTGACGGGATGCGATGTATTAGCGATAAAAATTTTTGTTGCTAATAAAAATTTTTATCGCTAACAATATAAACAAAAAAATAATTTACGATGAAAATAATTTTTTTATCATGAATATCTTATTGATGATGTAACTATTTTTCGTCGCTAATGATTCCTGCCAAAATAAAAAAAAATACCCACTGAAAAAATTATCCCCCCCCCAAATATTATTTGTGACAAAAACATAGGTATCGTCGCTAATAAATTTTTAACGACGGAGACTTTCCATCGCTAATAGTTTAATTTTCATCATTAATTAAATTATTAGCAGTAGAAAATCTTTTTCATTGATAATAATTACTAAAAAAAATTTATTTTTTTAAAAATTTATGTTAATTTTTTTTAAAATATTGTGGTAATTTCAAAAGGTTCTAATGGTCGACAGATATAAGGATATTTAAAAGTTTCGAGGAATAATATTAAAGCATACAGCTTGAGATCCCCAAATTTTATGTTATAGATAAGATGAAGATGGATAGAATAAAGTAATTATAAATGTAAAACTCTTTTTCTAGCATCCAACCTTGCTGTTCAAGTACATCGACAGTAGAAGATTATTTTCAGACATTGTTGCCCTTCTAGGGTAATGATGCTGCCGTCTTCCATAATATAGATCCACCTTAATCGGCCATGCCTACTATTAACTAAAACCTTATCAGGGATAGTGTTGTTTAGCTTGACTACTTGTTTTGTTGTTTATGTCTAATGTAGGTATTTTTCTAGGCTTCAGAACCATGAATTAGATAAGGAACCAGATCATCAGTTTGGGATTTTTCATGTTAAAATTTTGATTAGATTCCTAGTATTTTAAATTGTGTATAATTAGGCACATGTGGGTTGGATGATCCCATTTAGGCCTTGAAGTAACCAGCATGTGCTTGTGGCTTGCAACTTTGAATTCAATTAAGCATTTATTTAGATAGTTGGGCCTAAAATTCTATGAGATGCATGAGCCAACCACCAAATATATAGAATTATAAGCTGAGCTTAGTCTATTTTACTATTGTTTAGGACTAATTTTTAAGTTTCATAATATTTTGGATCTAACCATTCAAATAGATCCTAAATTGAAATCAATTAAGTCTTTATTAAAAAAAATATTTTTTTAATTTTATTTTTTTCTTATATTACTACATATTGATCTTAATATTCTACATACTTTTTTTGTGCACATATTATTTTTTAAAAATTATCTAATATTTATTTTTTTAAATATAAAAAAATTTGCTATAATATATCTAAATATCCTTTAATAAAAAGATTTTTATCGTTAATAATATGTAATTTATAAATTTTTAAAACTTTTTATTTTTTTCAAATATTAGCGATAAAAATTTTTCATCGTCAATAGTGGCTTATTGGTGATGGAAATCGATGTTTCATCATCAATACTATATTATTTATGATGTAATATTTTTATCATAAATAATTTATAATTTTTAAATTTTTTATTTTTTTCTCATGTTTTAGCAACAAAAAATTTTCATCATAAATAATATAGTATTTATGATGAAAATTTAATTTTTATCATCAATATTCTATTATTTATGATGTAAAATTTTTATCATAAATAATCTATAATTTTAAATTTTTTAATTTTTTTATTTTTTTTCATATGTTAGTGATGAAATTTTTCATCATAAATACTATGAGTATTTACGACAGAAATTGATATTTTGTCATCAATTCTTCATTATTTATGATGTAATATTTTTATCATAAATAATTTATAATTTTTAAATTTTTAAAATTTTTTATTTTTTCTCATGTATTAGTGATAAAAAAATTTTATCATAAATAATGTAGCATTTATGATAGAAATTTAGTTATTATCGCCAATACTCATTATTTATGATGTAACATTTTCATCCTAAATAATCTATAATTTTTAAATTTTTAAAAATTTTTATTTTTTCTCATGGATCAGTGATGAAAAATTTTCATCATAAATAATTTAGTTGTTATCATCAATACTCCATTATTTATGATGTAATATTTTTATCATAAATAATTTAGAATTTTTAAATTTTTTATTTTTTTCACATATTAGAGATGAAAAATTTTTATCATTAATAATTAGGTATTTACAATAAAAATTTAATTTTTATCATCAATACTCGATTATTTATGATGTAAAAATTTTATTATCAATATCTTTTAATTGTTAAATTTTTAAAATATTTTTTAAATATTGGTGACAAAATTTTTTCATCATAAATAACAAGTATTTATGATGAAAATTGATTTTTCATTGCAAATACTTCTATTATTTATGATGAAACTATTTTCATCATGAATATTTAAAAATATAAAATTAAAATAAATATTTTATTATTTATGATGATTAATTTTATCATAAATATTAATTATGATGATTATTTATGATGATTATTTGAAAGATATTTCCATCGCTAATAAATTCATCGCAAAAACTCTCTTTTCTTGTAGTGATTCATGTGCTAGCAATTTAATTAATCTATTGAATTTATAATAAATTCAAATAGATTAGTTCAAAATTAAATTCTTATTGTGTGTGATCCATTGGGTTCTAAATCTAGCCAGTAGTGGACTAAAACTCTCGACGTAATCTTAATCCGATTGGATTAGGTCAGCTCAAGAGTCCCAATCAACTAGGACTCTTCCTAATTGATTCTTGAATTAAATTCTTTTAATTCTGATGAGTCCACAAGTCAAAATTGATGTTTAGCAATATGTCATAACTATCCGAAAGATTTAAAATTTGATAAAAATACTAAAATTATCCTTTCATGATGAGTTACCATATAATTCAATCTTTCAATCACACAACATCCTGAAAAGATCATGGGTATAAAAATATGTCAAACTCAAATATCTATTCATATGTATCTCGATCTGAAGATGATGACTCGATTGATGAATTAGTAGAAATCATTTCTACTATTCATCTCTGCTCTGGTCAGAGACTCTCAGAGTCATCATCCTATGAGATCACATAAGATGTTCTCTCTCCTCCTACAAGGAGTGATCGATTCCTTATTGACCATTCACAACCTCCATGCACACTTTACCATACCCAGAATATCTCACACACATCTCAAAGTGGTGTGTTAGGGAATAAACCAAAGTAAGGGTCTATGTACACAAGATACCATGATGATCTCAGGTTAAAGGATCACATGCACCACTCCCACTGAAGAACCATCTATTGACATACTGTAAGGCTCCATCAAATATTCTTTCTGTGGGTCAGTTCAGTGAACTCATTCTTTAATGAGCACCTATATCCTTGTATTAGTGTCACCACACAAGTGGTTGTGAGATTAACCACCCTCTCCATCGAGCATACATAGGATGTACCAGTCTTATCGAAATCATTGATCCCCGACTCGTTGATCCAACGACTGAAAATATTTTAGATTAGAACTATCAAGATTTTAGATCTCACTGGTATGATCTCATCATGGCCCTAAAATCATTATCCTAATCTATGGAGTTTATCATAATCATAAAAATATGATACAGCAAATGATAAAATATATACCTCATGAATAATTATAACTAATGTCATGCAAATGAGTAGGAAGAAAATAAAGAAAAGTTCCTTCGCATCTCCATATGATTGGCTTGTAGGACATTATTCTTTCAATCTCCTACTTGTGCTAAAGCCAATCGTCCCTGTTCCTGATGCCCATGCAATCAGGATGGTGATTACATTGTTGCTATGTAAGGCTTAGTGAACTGATCTATTATGATGTTCTTAATACTTACTCATTTTATGATCATATCATGAATGAGGTGAAAGTGCCTAGGATGTACGTGGGTTCCTAGTGAGACCACACCCAACTCAGTGATGAACCCTTTCATCTGGCAATTTTTCTTAGCAATCTTTACTAATAACATTTAACTGAAACAAATACAGTTAGCTGTTTGAAACTTTTTTAATTCATTGCTCCTCTAGTACTTCTCAAGTACTTTGAGAATGCTTTTCACAGTTTTCAAAAAATCTTATCATGGACCTACCTAAAATCAATGATTATGCATAAAGCATAAATCATATCAGGCTTGGTACACTGAATATATAGGTAAGTAAACTCTTTTACACCTATTCATATTGAATCCCTTCAACATAAATTTTATGTACCTAGACTAGGACAAGCCCAACATCCACTTACATCTATCCCTATAGATGCCCAGTATATTGGATGCTTATGTTGGAAAATGTATCCTAAAATCAATCATTAGACGATTGTGCTCATCTTATAAATTATATATAAATTTTTATTAATAAAATTTATTTGATATTTTCATTATAAATTGATCATCTTTGAACTCCTGTGTTGTAATGAAGTCCTTAGAACTATTATTAATTGACAAAGGAGGATTTGTCGTTAAGTCCTTAAAAATGTTTGCGACCAAATGATACGCTATTACTAGGACGATAGTGATATCCAGTGTAGGTCATTATGTACCATATGAGTTGGTTGTCATCTTAACTAAGGAGTGTGGAGACACTGTTATGGTATACAGATGGAATGTAGAAGTACATTCACATTGAACATGACATGTACCGAGCACTCTGCTATCAAGAGTAGCTTGTGAAGAGTATGGATATAAGTGTCCCTTCGACCTGAGACTACTACGGTACTTGTAAATAACTCACTGTACTTTAATACTGGACCATCTAAGTTTTTAACTTAGTGATGGAAGAATACTGAGTGCAGTCAAGTACTTATCAAGTCGGTGTGTGAGTCAAGATGGAATTGATCCCTCTGAATTGGTAGGAGATATGCATCAGTGTATTTCAATTTAGCAAAATCTTGGTCAGGATAATCTATGAGATGGATTTGAAAGGTTAAAATATAATGTGATTGATTTAATTAGGGTTGACAGTTAAACCCTCATCATCTTGAGCATTTGGGTCAAAGGGATGAATTATACGGTAACCATACGCCAGTAAGTTCTAGAAGGTTGCTTTACAACACTTCGACCTATCCGATGGTCGGTTCATCATTACTAGATGGTTACATCGATTAGTGTAAGAAGTTGTTACTATGCTACTAGCTTAGGTTCGAACTTATGGGGTCATATATATTAGAAGATTTGGTTAGATCTGATGGCTGAAGAGTCCAATTGGATTGTGACTCTGATGAAGAGTCCTACTTGGACTAGGACTCTGTGGTAGAGTCTCACTGAGACTTGGACTCTATCATTTATGAAGAATAAATTAGTAATTAGATTACTAATTGACTCATTTGATTGAGTAAAGAGTTTTGGAATAAGTCTAATTGAATTAGATTCAATTCGACTCAGATTGGGATTGATATGATCAAATCCGATTATAAGAAAAATTTGATCCTGATTCGATCAGAATTTGGACTCGGTTTATTCCTAATTGAGTTAGAAATTTGATGATATATTTAGATTTTTAATTAGATTAAGTTTATTTCTATTAGTAGTTTTAATCTAAATTTGATTTGGATTAGAATTGAATTAGAAATGAAGAGTCTAAGTTAGATTAGGACTCTATCTTTATCTTTTGCGCCATATCTGGATCCATGCCAATTTCTCCATGTCTAATTGAATTTGGGTTGTAATTTTTAGTGTCATGAGAGAGGACCCAATAAGGGTGGTTGGCTATAGCTAATGAGTCATAATATTATCTCTTGCTTAATTCAAATGCGATCCAAATTAGAGATAAGATGCAGACTAAGAAAGAGATTTTTCATATATGGTATATTATTAGAATTATATTATTTTTTTCTCTTATTTTTCTTAAAGAATTCTTTAGTGTGTGAGACTTTAGATTCTTTCTCCACTTTTTAATAATTTTTTTGGAATTTTTTGGGATGCCAAAAGAAGGTTTTGGCATTGATTCATGGCACTCTTTCTTGGAAAGTTTCAATTCTTAGTCTATAAAAAGGGGACCCCTCTCTTGGACGTCCCATAATCAATTCTCTTGTGGATTTTTTATATTTAGAGCCTCTTCTTTTCTTTTTCTCTCCCTTTTTCAGATTCTCTATCACTTTGGAGTGTCCAAGATACTTGTAGAAGAAGAAAGAGATCTGCTGTCGAAGTTGTTCGTAGACTAGCATCTCCGAGCCCCTGATCTGTGCCAGTCTTCACGTGGATTTTCTTATAGAGGCCAGATGACTTTGTGTGGCTATGAATGACCTGAAGAACATCCTCTCCAATCATTGAACTAGAGGATATCAAGATCAAAACTTATTTGGTAACAATCTCTAACTTGTTTTGATTCTTATGGTAGATCTAATAGCTAGATCTAGAATTTTAGCATCGATGAGATAGATGTGATTTTTATTTTTAGATCTAAAATATATATTTTTTATATCAAAGATATTAATATGATAGTCTAAGATTAGATCTTATATATATGATTAATATTAAATTATTTAATCTATTATTTCCACAGTATAAAATTTTAAAATTGCACGTACTGCACTACCATAAATTTTCTTCAACTGGTATCAGAGCCAGATAATTTTGATATGAATTAATATGATTTTAGATCTAATTTTTTATTTTTAGATATAATTATTTATGATTTAGATTAAATCTAAATTAGTTTATTTTTAGATCTGATTATTATTTATTTAGATTAGATATTCTGAGTAGTAAAGTACTCGAATTGGATAATCACCAGACCGTCCGGTCATAGAAGCAAATAAGGTTTCATGACCCTCTCCTCCCATTCAATGGGATGCTCTTCATGGCGTGTAAGGGTGCCACTGTAAGGTCCCATGAAAAAGAGAGCAAAAAGAGAAAACTTACTTTCTTGCAAAATCCTAGATCTTGAAATCCTAGGTGTTGTTGTATGTGATGCAAGTTGCGAAGATGGTTAGTTACATCTAATTTTATTTAATCAAAATTATTTTGATTTAAAATCATAAACAAAAATTTAGATTTGATCTAAAAGATTTTATGATTTGATGTAAAAAGTTTACATAAAAAATTATTTTCGAAACCTTAACTATGTTGATGCAAAACTTAATTGAGAATTAAGTATCAAGCTGATTGGATCTAGAATTATGATTTAGATCTAATGACATTGCATAAAATATGAGGCATTTATTAGCTCAAATCAGGTCCTTCTCTTTAATTGGATTAGACCTAAGGTTAGAATCAACCAATTGATTGACCATGTAGAAAAATTGATTAAGTCTAACCGAATATTGAATTAGATTAATCAGGATTTTTCTAGTACAATAGTTATAGATGGTCAAGTCCATGTCTTTGATTAGATCAAATGGACCTTGATTATGGCCTAGTGGTTGAACTTGAATCATTAGGGTGGTCAAATCGAAACTAGTTAACCAATTGGTATCTAAGATAAGTTTGGTATTTCGATCGATGGTTTTTAATTGGGAGCGGCTTATCTGATCATTTTGATGGTGTCTAAGGCAAGCTTAGCAGACCCTCCCATCGATCTCACTTACCTGACCAATTTGATGAACTAGATTTTGATTAGATCGCTAAGTGATTTGAGTTAGCCCATGCCATTAAGGTTGATCAGTATGACTGATCTAGGTGTCAGTTCAATCAGTATGACCTAACCCGATTCAGTGACTTGGTGAAGTCAGTGGGAAGATTATGGTCTACTGATTGATCTTTTCTTCTCTTCTCTCTTCTCTAAATTAATTAAATCCTCTAAATTTTTAGGTCCCTAAAATGAGCTGGTTATGGTGATAACTAGATCATAACCTTCCATTAAGATGAGTGATAATGGGTTCATTATTTCTGATTGACATTGCAGGCACCATCTGTCTGGTGTCTTCTCTGAATGATGGAATTATCATTCATCATATAATGACTCTGTTGAACTATCTGATGATCGTTGGATTGATTGAGCCATCCTCGGGCCTGATCACTTATTAGGTAGAATTACTGAGTAGGTTCATGTTAATAGTTTGACCTAACTGAAACTTTTAGTAGAGGCCCATCGTCTACTGAAATAAAATTTGGGGCTAAATTAAATACTAAATATTGTCAGTAGAAATAATTGATTGGGAACCTACCCATAGATGCATATGGGTTGATCGAGCCATCCTCGGGCCTATATGTAGTCTGTGTGGATTCTAGTATCCGCTAAGAAATTAAGATAATTTCTCAAATTGAAGGTAGAGGCTACCAATTTGCATAAAATATTGAGAGGACCTTTAGACTAAAGTCTAAATCTTTAGGATTAATAAATTCATATACTAATTAGACTTTGCACTTTCTTTGTGTGTGCAGATATGGCCTCAAACTTATCGCTCTGATCACTGTTGGACAGTGAGAAGCTTATCGAATCAAATTTCGATAATTGGTATCGAAAGTTAAAGATTGTCTTGGAGCACGGGCGGATCCTTTATGTGATAATAGATCTGGTGCCTAAGGAGCCTACTCCTAATGCCCGAGGAGTGGTCTGAGACACTTATTTGAAGTAGCTCAATGACTGCACCATGGTTTGTTGCATCATGTGGGCCTCCATGAACGATGAGTTCAGCCAAAAATTTGAAGAAGCTCAGCCAGAGAAAATGCTTCAAGTGTTGAGGGATTCCTTTGATACTCCTGATGATGTTGAGCAGCACAAGACTAGTTGTATCATTTTCAATGCCTAGATAAGGGAGGGTGCATCTGTTACTGATCATGTATTGTACATGATCGAGCAGATTAAAAAATTGAGCAAACTCGGCTTCCCTTTGCATGAACAGCTGGAAAAGGATGCGATCTTGAACTCTCTACCCAAGTCCTACTTGCCGTTCCTCAATCCTTTCAGAATGATGAAGCCTGTAGTCAACTACCACGATCTATTGAGGTTGCTATAGACTTTTAAGAAAGATCACCAGCTCCACAAAGAGATAATGAATCTAGTGGGAGGATCTTCTTCGGATAGTCATCATCCCTTTAAGAAAGGAAAAAAGAAGAAGAATAAGAAGGTGCCTAGTACTGGGAGTTAGTCCCAGAAACCCAAGTTCAAGACTGATCAAAATCAGACAGAGTGCTTCTTTTGCAAGAAATAGAGTCACTGAAAGAGGAACTGTTCTCAGTATATCGCTTCCCTTGATCCGAACAGATTAGAAAAGAAGAAGCAATCAGTTGCTAGACCAAATACTTATGTGATAACATCTTGTAACGTCTCTCTTATAGATACAATGACCTGGACATTGGATACCGAAAGCCCTATTCATATTTGCAATTCATTGCAGGATCTTTAGGTCACTAGGAGATTTGAAGAAGGTGAGAAATTTTTGAATGTTGGAGATAGAAGATCAGTTCTAGTTCTAGCTTTAAGAATCATCAAGTTTGTATTCGAGTCTCAGTATATTGTTCTTAATGAGTGTCATTACTATCCTAATTTTCTTTAAAATATTATTTTTGTCGACCTTTTGAGCAATTTCAATTATGAAATATCAATAAAAAAAATTTTTGTGATATCATTTTGAATGGTATTATAATTGTATGTGGACAGTTGAACAATAGTATCTATATTGTATCTAGGCCTAATGTAATGTACATTTCAAATAAACGTCCTAGAATAGATGATGTCAAGGAAGCCTACCTTTAGCATTATAGGCTAGGTCATATCAACAAGAACAAGATGAACAGGTTAGCTCAAGAAAAAATTCTTGATAAAGATGATTATGAATCATTACTTACCTGTGAGTCTTGTTTACTTGGAAAGTTGATCAAGTCATCTTTTACTGAAAAAGATGAACGAGCCAGTGATGTGCTGGGTCTGATACATACTGATGTATGTAGACCTATAAGCACATGTGTCAGAGGAGGGTAGAGCTACTTCATTACGTTCACAAATGATCTATCTAGGTATGGGTACATCTACTTGATGGAAAACAAGTCTAAATCATTTGAAATGTTCAAACAATTTTGTAATGAAGTAGAGAAACAAACTGGAAAGAGTCTTAGAACTCTTCGGTCTGGCCAAGGAGGTGAATACCTTTCTAGTGAATTTTTGAAATATCTAGGAGAGAATGAGATTCTCTCACAATGGATCCCTCCAGGGACACCACAGCATAATGGCATCTCAGAAAGGAGGAATCAAACCTTATTGGACATGGATCGATCCATGATGGGGTTTGCAACTCTGCAAATCTCCTTTGGGGATATGCACTTGAAACAGCCTATCTTGTGCTCAATAATATTTTGAGCAAGTCAATTAGTAAGATACCATATGAGATATGATCAGGACATAGGACGAACCTCTCTTACTTTAAGGTCTGGGGGTGTCCGGCTTATGTTAAACGATTACAAACTGACAAGTTTAGTTCTAGGTTCGATAAGTATAAGTTTGTAGGATACCTTAAGAAAATGAGGGGATATTATTTTTACCTATATACTGAACAAAAAGTGTTTGCCAGTAGTAAGACACACTTCTTGGAAAAAGAATTCCTTAGTGAAGGAATAAGTGCCTCTAAAATCGAGCTTAACAAAGTTCGACAGGTAGAAAAACTGACACCAATCATTAAATCTAAATCAGATTTGATGAGATCAAACCTAAAGCCTAATGAACAAACATCCTTAAGATGATCTGGTAGAGTACTACGTCAGTCAGACAGATACTTAGATTTTTTGGTTCGGGATGGAGATCCTATCGAACTCGATGAGAACGATGAGGATCCGATCACCTACGTGGATACGATGTAGAGGTCTGACTCTGATAAATGATTTGAAGTCATAAAATTCAAAATGGAGTCCATCAAGGTCAATGATGTATGGACATTAGTTGACCCACCTGAAGAGGTTAATCCCATAAGGTGTAAGTGGGTCTTCAAGAGGAAGGGGGTGTAGACGGGAAGATAGAGACCTATAAAGTGTTGGAAAAAGTGCAGGATTTCATGCATGAATTTTAAAATATTTTTAAAATATAACATAGCAGAATATATAAATAAAATAATTTAATATATAAATGCATGTAATCAGATTATTAAACCCTATAACTAGGACCTATAACATGTCATATTACATTTATAAGTCAGAAAATAAAAGTTTTGGTATTGATCAAATCAATACCCTAGATCTAAAATAGTTTTAGATCTGAAACCTAGATCACATCTAGGTAAGAAAAGAGATCAGATCTTCTACCTTCGCACAGGTCGAGAATTCTATGGTTGATTTTTTTTGTTGTCTTTAGAGCCGCACATGCGTCTGACCTCTACAGGTGATCCACGCGAGGCTGCAACAAAATCAGAGGTTCGTCGAACGAAGATCCGCTCGAAGTGCTAACTTCTTGCGGATCCCTCCGGATGGTTAATCTAAAAATATTCTTCAAATCTCTTGGACATTCCAAGAGATGAAGAATATGAGGAGGAATGAGAGAGAAGTCAAACCCTTTGACCTCCCTAAAATCAGAAATAATATATAATAGAAAAGGTTCTAAGAGAAGATAGTTCTTCTCTTTCAGGACATCAACAATTGATGTCCTGAGAACATCTTTATGCTAGGACATGAGAAGACCTTCTTCTCTAGATATTTTTCAAACTTTCAGATCTTATGCTATAAGATTTTTTTCATAGAAAAATCTTATAATTGATGGAGAAGAAGAGTTCTAAAAGAAACCTTAAAAGAAGACCTTTTCTTCTTCTTCTCTCATCAGGACATGATCAGATCATGTCCAAAATCAGATCACCATGCCCCAACTCATTAGAGCATAGATCCACCATGCCATCTCTCTTTCTCTCTCATATTTTTATCACATAAAAATATAAAAATAAAGAAAAAATAAACTAAAAAAAAAATAATAAGAGAAAACAATCTTCTCTCTTACCTTTTGTCTCTACAAGACATCAACTTTTGATATCTTGATAGAAGACTCTCCTCCAAGAAAATTGATGCCTCAAAACACCCATGCCATCCTTTTTCTTCTCTGCTTTTTCTATGAAAAAACCATAGATTTTTGACTCCCTAAAATCATCATATAGGAGGCACCACTATATAAGGTAGACTAGGTCAAAAGACCTAGTCAAACAAGGAAACTATGGGGCGTCCAACTCTTGGACGCCCCTTCTCTTATTTTCTGTGTGGAGAGCAGGAAACCATGCACAAAAGAGGCATCATAAAGAAAAGGTAGGCATGGAGAAAGTTGGCGCAAGAGAGGGGAGAGGAGTTCTTGTGAAGAGAGACTTTTCAAAAGGAAATAAACCCAAACCACTATTCATAATAAACCCAATCACTTTCCATAATGAACCAAATCAAATCTGATTCAAATCTCTAGAATAAATGGTGTGAGATTACTTTTCTTAGATGTGAATATCACATAAAAAGTATCTAGAAATAAATATGTGGGTGTGGGCTTTCTTAGGTGGTGCAAGGGAGAAGATGGAATTCTAGTCTAACTAGGATTCTCATGTAGACTAGGTCAAACTCTTTGAACCCAATCTAAATTAATTGTAACCTAATTAAAGGTGATCTTAGTCCAACTAGGAGTCCAATTAAATCAGATTAAATTATATTTAATTTTGATTTAAATCCTAACTTAATTAGGAATTAGGTGCATACAAGTTCTAGTTGAACAGGGACTTGTTCTACCTTGCAACTGGCTTATCCAATAAATCAATTAGACTTAATTTAATTAAATCTAAACTAATTCTAATTGAATCAAATTTATTTAGACTTGATTTCAGCCCAATTGCTCAATCAGATTGAGCCAACTAGCAATCCAATTGCTAATTGATCCTCCTACAATACTTGTATTAGGTCAAACATCAATCACATTGATCATTTAACCTTAGAACGATTCTCAATCATCAATTAACCATTTGATTAGGTTACAACCTCTTATGTGTGTGACTCTATAGGTTCAAACCTAAGTTGGTAGCACAGGAACTAATTCCTGTACCAGTCAAAGTAACCATCTAGCAATGGTTCCCGACGTCCAGATAGGTCGAATGTATGCAAAGCAACATTCTAAGAACCTTGACCCATGGTTATCGTATAATTCATCTCCTTGACTAATAATGCTCAAGATGACTTTGAGTATGCTGTCAACACTCATACAAGTCATTTCTATTGTGTCTCAAAATTTTGCAAATCCTGCGACTCCTCACGAGGATTACTCAGGCCTAGGTTTTGCTAAATTGAAACATAGCAAGACATTCTCTTCCTGAAGTTAATCAGGAGTGGTCAATCCCATCTTGACTCACACACCAACTTCACAAGTACTTGACTATACACAAAAATCTTTCGAATCTATATTAAAAATACAGGCAGTCCGGCACCAAAGTATAGTGAGTTGCTTGCAAGTCACCGTGGTGATCTCAGGTCGGAGGGACACTTATATCCATTGGCCTTAGCTAGCTATTCTTGACAGTAGAGTGTTATATTGATTATGTTCAGTGTGGATGTACTTTTATATCTCACCTGGATGCCATACCAGTGTCTCCACACCACTTGGTTATGAGGACAACCAATGCATATGGCATACAGCGACCTACACTTGATAAGTTATCATCCTTGTTAATAACTTATCATTTGATCGTGAACAATTTAAGAACCATCCGATAAATCCTCCTTTATCGATTGATTGTGGTTCTAAGGACTTCATCATAATTTAGGAGTTCATTTAAGAAAGATAGAACTTTTATGATGAACCTACCAAATAATTATTATTATTAGATAATTCATATACTAATTTCAATCATCTACCACTTAGATGATTGGCTTTAGAACACATTTTCCAACAACTCCTACTTGTACTAAAGCCAATCAGAATGATATCAAATATCCTATCTTCCACTTGAGTTCGTAGAACTGCTTAGTTCCAAGGCCTTAGCAAATGGATCGGTCAAGTTCTCCTTTCCATCAATTTTCCAAAGATCGATATCCCCCTGATCTAAAATCAAAAGTGATAGCAATACAGAGTATGCTGGTCCTTCGGTTCTTTAGCCAGAGCTATGGCTCCAGTGCTACGATAGGACTGGACCATCAGTGGAGGGTGCCACTCCCAACCTGCTAATGAAGCTCAGCAACTACACAGTTTACATGACAGCATCATATGCTACGATGTACTCTACATCACTAACTGAGTAGGCTAAAGTATCCTGCTTGGAACCTTTCCAGCAGATTGTTCC
This sequence comes from Elaeis guineensis, assembly GCF_000442705.2. Lineage (NCBI taxonomy): Eukaryota > Viridiplantae > Streptophyta > Magnoliopsida > Arecales > Arecaceae > Elaeis > Elaeis guineensis. The sequence continues at coordinate 7,246,829 of NC_026006.2, forward strand.
TACAATTAAGGTATGATCCGACACTTCTTGTTGTTACCATGATCTGGCTAAAATCGAAACATCCATATGTTTAAAGTCAGTATTTCCATATTTGAGTCACTGGATCTTAGTATTTTTCAAATATTTAAGGATTGTCTATACAATCTTCCAGTGGTTCTTATTTAGATTAGACTGGTATCTGCTCATTACCATTAGTGAGTATACCATATCTGATCTTGAACATGGAGAAATTAGATGACACCCAAACTTTTATTCTTTGCAATGCTGGAATACCTTTTCTGATTAAGAGAATTTCATCCACAGACAACACAAGGAATAACACTACAGAATATTTTGCCCACTTATAAATGCAGGGTTCCTCTTTGTTCATAACAAAGATATATGTTCAAAATGCATGTTCCAACTCTGGGATAATAGCAAAATGGGTTTTATAGGTCTCCACCTTCTGTCTGTGCTACTCTGATCCTTTTGAAAAATCCATTCACACCCAATGAGTTTTATCCCTTCAGGTGTATCATCTAGTGTCCATACACTATTGATTTTCATGGACTTCAATTTAGATTTAATGGCTCCAAGCCACTTCTCAGAGTTAGACCACTGCATTGCATTTCTATAGGTGATCGGATCCTTATTAATCTCATCGAGCTTAATAGGATCGCCATCCTAGACCTAGTCACTGAAGTGTCTGTCCGACTAATGTGGTACTCTACTAGATCTCCTTAAAGGTGTTACTTTAATGAGCTCTGAGTTTAATCTAATCAAATCTGATTCTGTAGGTTTACTAGATTATGTCGGTTCATTTTCTACCAGTCAAACTTCTAAGTTCAACTTGATAGGCATCAATTCCTTCTCTAAGGAACTCCTTTCCAAAAGGAATGCCCTATTGCTGATGAGCATCTTATGTTCTTCAGCATGATAGAATTAGTAACCCTTAAACAATTATTGGACCAAAAACCAAGTTTATCTATATGCAAACCTTTGACATAGGCCGATCTACTCCAAACCCAAAGGTGAGAGAGTCTAGATCTATGTCCGATCCATATCTCATATGGAATCTGCACAACAGACTTACTCAGTATATTTTCAGAGTAAAATAAGTAATCACACAAGAGTACAATCCTGAAACAGGCAAAGAAGTGAATCCTATCGTAGATTGAACCATGTCTAACAAAGTTCAACTTCTCCTTTCAGATACACTATGTTCTGAAAAGAAATCTACTGAGAGAAAATTCAATTCTCTCCTAGATATGTCACAAACTCACTGGATAAGTATTCGCCTCCTTGATTTGATCAAAGAGTTCTAACACCTTATCAAGTTTGTTTCAATCTTTCATTATTGAATCATTTGAACATTTCAAATGATTAGGCCAGACGCACCCATGCCCAGATAGGTCGTCTGTAATGAAATATTTATATCTTCCTCTGGCACTTTAGTTCACAGATTCACATACATCACTATGTATGAGACTTAGAACTTTATCGGCTCCTTCACTTTTTTCATTAAAAGGTGACTTTGTCATCTTTCCAAGAAGACAAGACTCACAAGCTATTAATAATTCACAATCATTGATGCCAAGGTTTCTCTCTCAAGCTAATCCGTTTATCCTGTTCTTGTCAAGGTGACTAAGCCTATAATGCCAAAGATAGACATCCATGACATTATCTAACTTGGGTGTGTACATTACACTTAACAGGCTGTGTAAATGTTAAATATCATTTTGTTATTATCCATGTATTATTGTAACATTATTCATAATAATATCACAATAATCTTCCTTTATTAACGAATGATGATCATCTTTGGCCAAAAGGCCAACAAAGATTACATTCATCATAAACAATGGACAATAGTAATAATTACTCTAAATGATAATATTTGAAAATAAGCTCTATAATTCTTAAAGTTAGGATTGGAATAAGACTTCCATCCCTAACATTCAAGAATCTCTAACCATTTTCAAACATTCTACTTGTAGTCCTAGCAATAAATTGCATAAGACCATCGGTATCTAATACCTAGGTAGTAGAATTATATAGAGAAACTTTAAGGTGTTATCATATAACATCCTTGATGAGCAACTCTTGCTCCTTTCTCTTGTTCAGCCTATTATGGTCAAGGGAAGCAAGACAATTCTTCTTCCTATGATCCTGCTTCTAACAGTAGAAGCAACATGTCTGATTTGGATCAATTTTGGATTAATTATTTTGACTGGACTAAGAAGCCCCAATACGAACCCATTCGTACTGCTGAACCAAATTCAACTTTCAATACTAATTATCGAAATTGGGTCCCATAAGTCATCGTTGTCTAACAATGATAGGAGCAATTAAGGTTTAGCCTTATTTTGAGAAAAGAGAACAATGACCTAATGTATATGAATTATTTTAAGCCTAGAAACTTGGATTTTAGTCTCAAGATTCTTTCACTATTTTATTCAAATTGATAGCCTCTACCTTCAATTCGGAGAATTACTTTAATTTTCTAGTAGGTACTAGAATCCACATAGACTACACACAAGTCCGACTTTGGTCGGCCAATCCATCTGCATCTACGGATAGGTTTATTAACCAATTATTTCTCCAAACAACTTCTAATTATTTAATTTTATCCCAAAAATCTAATCAGTAGGCTTTGGCCTCCACTATAAGGATCCGGTTAGGTCCAACCATTAACATGACCATACTTGATTCATCTAACCAACGAATGATTAAGTCCAACTTTGGTTGGCCAACCTAACCACCATTAGAGAGACACTTTCAAGTCATCATATGATGAGTGATAATTACATTAGTCAACAAGCACCAGGCTTTTGGGTCTGTAATGATTATTGAGTTAATGGACCCATTATCAAACCCCTTAATGGGAGGCTATGACTCAGTTATCTCCATAACTTTGTTATTTTAAAAACCTAATAATTTTAGAAGATTTAAAATTATTAGTGATTTAAGGATAGAAAGGACATAGACCAATTTGCTCCCACTGACTTCATCAAGTCAAGTCCTCCCACTAACTTCTCAAGTCATTAACAAAGACTAGGATTAAATTTGGTCCATGGGCACCTAGATCAGTCTCACTAAATGAAATCAGACTCACTGATTTTCTATGTGACATGGATTAGCACGAATCAATGAGCAACCTAATCAAGACTTGATTAACCACATTGGCCAGGTAAGTATGATCGATGGGAAAGTCTGCCAAAGCTTGCCTTAGACACCATAAGAAATGGCCAGGTAAGCGGGCTGCCAATTAAAAACCACCGGTCAAGTTTACCTTAGACACCAACTGGTTTACCAGTTTTGATTTGGTCTGCCTAAAGACTCGGGCTCAGCCGCTGAGCCACAATCAGTGTCTATTTGTTAGATATATGGACTTTGATTAACTACAACTATTGAAGTGATCTATAGAAATGACCTAATCTTAATTAACTTTTAATTAGGTTTGATCAATTCCTTAACTTAGTCCATATTTAATCTAACCCTAGGTCTAACCCAGTTAATGACCTGATCAAAAGCTAACCCATTACCCTTTAATCCATGTTTTATGAAATTGTCTTAGGATCTTTAAATCACAAACCTAGATCCTAAACAATCACTTAATTCTTTTAATTAAGTTCATGGCTGAGGGTTGGGGTTCGGCATTTCAAAAATTATTTTTAACTTTTGAAAGGTTTAATACAATCTAATGTTGTTTCATTAAATAGGTCGACTCATTTCAAAAATGAGTCAGCTTATTTCACTAACAAACACTAATTATAGGTTAAAATAATTAAAATCAGTTAGAAAAATAATTCAGCCAACTTTTCAATCGAGCCGGCCTGATTTTTGAGAGTGCCGGCTCGATCAGCAAACAGAACCTTCGCAAGATCCTGTTCTTGGCTGATTTTAATCTATGTATATTACATAAAAATTTATGAAATGAAATAGACCTAATCTAAAATATTCATGACAAGATTTATTTAAACTCTTTTTAATTTTCTAGATTGTAACATACCAGGACAACCTTTGCACTATAAGGAAAAAATCTTATAGCAGGACAACCTACAGTCCGTGCAATCATTATTTTATTTTTTAGATTTATTTTAATATAATCATGAATATGTTATAAAAAAATCTAAATGCTCTGATACCACTATTGAAAAAAGTGCAGGATTTCATGCATGAATTTTAAAATATTTTTGAAATATAATGTAGCGAAATATATAAATTAAATAATTTAATATACAAATACATGTAATCAGATTACTAAATCCTACAACTAGGACCTATAATATGTCATATTGTATTTATAAATCAGAAAATAAAAGTTTTGGTATTGATCAAATTAATATCCTAGATCTAAAACAGTTTTAGATCTAAAATCTAGATCACATCTAGGTAAGAGAAGATATCAGATCTCTTATCTTCGCATGGGTTGAGAACTCTATGGTTGATTTTCTTTATTACCTTTGGAAATACACATATGTCCGGCCTCTACAGATGATCCATACGAGGCTACAACAAAATTGAAGGTTCGTCGAACGAAGATCCGCTCGAAGTGCTAGCTTCTTGCGGATCTCTTTGGATGGTTAATCTAAAAATATTCTTCGGATCTCTTGGATATTCCAAGAGATGAAGAATATAAGGAAGAATGGGAGAGAAGTCAAACCCTTTGACCTCCCTAAAATCAGAAATAATATATAATAGAAAAGGTCCTAAAAGAAGACAGTTCTTCTCTTTCAGGACATCAACAATTGATGTCCTGAGAACATCTCTATGCTAGGACATGAGGAGACCTTCTTCTCTAGATATTTTTTAAACTTTCAGGTCTTATGTTATCTAATTTTTCTCATAGAAAAATCTCATAATTAATGGAGAAGAAGAGTTCTAAAAGAAACCTTAAGAGAAGACCTTCTTTTCTTCTTCTTCTCTCATCAGGACATGATCAGATCATATCCAAAATCAGATCACCATGCCCCAACTCATTGGATCATAGATCCACCACACCATTTCTCTTTCTCTCTCATATTTTTATCACATAAAAATACAAAAATAAAGAGAAAATAAACTGAAAGGAAAATAATAAGAGAAAACAATCTTCTCTCTTACCTTTTGTCTCTACAAGACATCAACTTTTGATGTCTTGATAGAAGACTCTTCTCTAAGAAAATTGATGTCTCAAAACACTCATACCATCCTCTTTCTTCTCTACTTTTTCTATAAAAAAACCATAGATTTTTGACTCCCTAAAATCATCATATAGGAGGCACCACTATATATGGTAGACTAGGTCAGAAGACCTAGTCAAACAAGGAAACTATGGGGTGTCCAACTCTTGGATGCCCCTTCTCTTATTTTCTGCATGGAGAGTAGGAAACCATGCATAAAAGAGGCATCATAAAGAGAAGGTAGGCATGGAGAAAGTTGGTGCAAGAGAGGGGAGAGGAGTTCTTGTGAAGAGAGACTTTTCAAAAGGAAATAAATCCAAACCACTTTCCATAATAAACCCAATCCCTTTCCATAATGAACCAAATCAAATTTGATTCAAATCTCTAGAATAAGTGGTGTGAGATTACTTTTTTTAGGCATAAATATCATATAAAAAATATCTAAAAATAAATATATGGGCATGGGCTTTCTTAGGTGGCACAAGGGAGAAGATGAAATCCTTGTCTAACTAGGATTCTCATGTAGACTAGGTCAAACTCTTTGAACCCAATCCAAATTAATTGAAACCTAATTAAGAGTGATCCTAGTATAACTAAAAATCTAATTAAATTATATTAAATTATATTTAATTCTAATTTAAATCCTAACTTAATTAGAAATTAGGTGCATACAAGTCCTAGTTGAATAGGGACTTGTTCTCCCTTGCAACTGGCTTATCCAATAAATCAATTAGACTTAATCCAATTAAATTTAAACTAATTCTAATTAAATCAAATTTATTTAGACTTGATCTCAACTTAATTGCTTAATCAGATTGAGCCAATTAGCAATCCAATTGCTAATTGATCCTCCTACAACACTTGCATTAGGTCAAACATCAATCACATTGATCGTTTAACCTTAGAATGATTCTCAATCATTGATTTACCATTTGATTAGGTTATAACCTCTTATGTGTGTGATCCTATAGGTTCGAACCTAAGCCAGTAGCATAGGAACCAATTTTTGTTCTAGTCGAAGTAACCATTTAGCAATGGTTCCCGACGTCCAGATAGGTCGAATGTATGCAAAGCAACATTCTAAGAATCTCGATCCATGGTTATCATATAATTCATCTCTTTGACCAATAATGCTCAAGATGACTTCGAGTATACTGTCAACACTCATACAAGTCATCTCTATTGTGTCTCAAAATTTTATAAATCTCGTGACTCCTCACGAGGATTACTCAGGCCTAGGTTTTGCTAAATTGAAACACAGTGAGACATTCTCTTCCAAAAGTTAATCAGGAGTGGTCAATCCCATCTTGACTTACACACCAACTTCATAAGTACTTGACTGTATCCAAAAATCTTTCAAATCTATATTAAAAATACAGACAGTCTGACATCAAAGTACAGTGAGTTGCTTGCAACTCACCGTGGTGATCTCAGGTCAGAGGGATACTTATACCTATTAGCCTTAGCTAGCTACTCTTGATAGTAGAGTGTTACATTGGTCACATTCAGTGTGGATGTACTCCTACATCTCACTTGGATGTCATACCAGTGTCTCCACACCACTTGGTTACGAGGACAACCAACGCATATGGCATACAGTGACCTACACTTGATAAGTTATCGTCCTTATTAATAACTTATCATTTGATTGTGAATAATTTAAGAACCATCCGATAAATCCTCTTTTATCGATTGATTATGGTTCTAAGGACTTCATCATAATTTAAAAGTTCATTTAAAGAAGATAGAACTTTTATGATGAACTTGCCAAATAACTATTATTATTAGATAATTCATATACTAATTCCAATCATCTACCACTTAGATGATTGGCTTTAGGATATATTTTCTAATATAAAGCCCATTTGGTTGCCAAGGGTTATTGTCAGTATTATAGTATTGACTATAATGAGATATTTTTTCCTACGACAGTGCTCAAATCTATTCGGATCATGCTTGTGATAGTAGCATACTTAGACTATGAAGTCTGGCAAATGGATGTGAAGACAGCTTTTCTAAATGGAGAGCTAAACGAAGAGGTGTATATGATACACCCTAAAGGATTCATATCCACAGATGAGTCCAAAGTGTGCAAGCTTCAGAGATCCATTTATGGATTGAAGCAAGCATCTTAGAGTTGGAACATACGTTTTGATAAGGTGATCAGAACGTATGGCTTTGTTAGGAACGGAGAGGGATCCTGCATATATAAGTGGCCAAATGGTTTAATAATTATATTTCTTATGTTGTATATAGATGACATTCTCTTAATCGAGAATGATGTCCCTGCATTACAGAAAATAAAAGTTTGACTATCATCATAATTCTCTATGAAGGATCTGGGAGAAGCAGCCTACATCCTAAGGATGAAGATCTATAGGGATAGATCTAAGAGGCTGCTTGAACTTTTTCAATCCACGTACATAGATATCATGCTAAAATGGTTCAACATGGAGAATTCTAAGAAAGACTATCTTTTGATAGGCCAAAAAATTTCTTTTTTAAAAGGAGATTGTCCGACAACTCCTCAAGAGAGAGAGCATGAGTAGAGTTCCATATGCTTCAGCAATGAGTTCTATTATGTATGCCATGATATGTACGAGACTAGATATGGCATACTCATTAGGGATAGTGAGTAGAGACCAGTCTGATCCAGGAGAAAATCACTGGAAGGTCGTAAAGACCATTCTTAAGTATTTAAAAAATACTAAAGATCAGTGGCTTATGTATGATGAAACTGACTTGAAACTTGTGGGGTTCACCGACTCCAGCTTTTAGTCAGATCATGATGATAATAAGAGTATGTCAGATTATATTTTTATCCTAAATGATGGAGCAATCTACTGAAAAAGTTTCAAACAGAATACTGTGGCAGACTCTATTTGCGAAGCAGAGTATATCATGACATCCGATGCTGCGAAGAAAGCTGTATGGTTGCCAAAATTTATCGATGAGCCTGAAGTGGCACCCTCTATTGATGGCTCTATCTTATTATACTGCGACAATACTGGAGCCATTGCTCAAGCTAAGGAGTCGAGATCCCATCAATGCACCAAACATATTCTACGTCGTTATCACCTTATCCAGGAGATCATGGATCGAGGTGATGTCAACCTTTAAAAGATCGATGGAAAAGAAAATCTAGCCGACCCATTTACTAAAGATCTTAGAATTAAGGAGTTTGATGTCTACAAATTGAAGATGGGTATACGATATTGTATCAATTGGCTTTAGTCCAAGTGAAAGTTGTTGAAAAATATGTCTCAAAGTCAATCGTTAGATGATTGTGCTCATCTTATAAATTATATATAAATTTTTATTAATAAAAATTATGTGATATTTTTGTTACAAATTAACTATCTTTGAACTCCTGTATTGTAATGAACTTCTTAGGACTATTATTAATCGACAAAGGAGGATTCGTCGTTAAGTTCTTAAAAATATTTACGACCAAATGATACGCTATTACTAGGACGATAGCGATATCAAGTGTAGGTCGTTGTGTGCTATATGAGTTAGTTGTCCTCTTAATCAAAGAGTATGGAGATACTGTTATGGCATGCAGATGGAATGTTGGAGTACATTCGCATCGAATGTGATCATGTGCCGAGCACTCTGCTATCAAGTGTAGCTTGTGAAGGGTATGGGTATAAGTGTCCCTCCGACCTGAGACCATCATGGTGACTTGTAAGCAACTCCTTATACTTTAGAACTAGACCATCTGAGTTTCTAACTTAGTGACGGAAGGATACTGGATGCAGTCAAGTACTTATCAAGTTGGTGTGTGAGTCAAGATGGAATTGACCCCTCTAAATTGGTAGGAGATATGCATCAGTGTCTTTCAATTTAGCAAAACCTTAGCCAGGATAATCTATGAGATGAATTTAAAAGGTTAAAAAATAATATAGTTGACTTAATTAGGGTTGATAATTAAATCCTATGTCACCTTGAGCATTTAGGTCAAAGGGATGAATTATACGGTAACCATATGCCAATAGATTCTAGAAGGTTGCTTTGCAACACTTCGACCTATTCGATTGTCAGGTCACATTGCTAGATGGTTATATCAATTGATATAGAAAGTTATTTCTATACTTCTAGCTTAAGTTCAAATCTATGGGGTCACACGTATTAAAAAATTTGATCAGATCTGATGGCTGAAGAGTTCAATTGGATTGTGACTGTGGTGAAGAGTTCTACTTGGATTAGGAGTCTATGGCAAAGTCCCACTGAGATTGGGACTCTACCATTTATGAAGAATTAATTAGTAATTAGATTACTAATTGACTCAATTTGATTGAGTAAAGAGCTTTAGAATAAGTCTAATTGAATTAGATTCAGTTCGACTCAGATTGGGATTGATATGATCAAATCCAATTTCAAAGAAAATTTGATCCTGATTCGATCAGAATTTGGACTCGATTTATTCCTAATTGGGTTAGGAATTTGATACAATATTTAGATTTATAATTAGATTAAATTCATTTCTATCAGTGGTTTTAATCTAAATTTGATTTGGATTAAAATTGAATTAGAAATGAAGAGTCCAAGTCAGACTAGGACTCTATCCATATCTTTTACGCCACATCTGGATCCATACCAATTTCTCTATGCCTAATTGGATTTGGATTATGATTTTTGATATCATGAGAGAGGATATAATAAGGGTGGTTGGCTATAGCTGATGAGTCATAATATTTTCTCTTACCTAACTTGAATACGATCTGAATTAGAGATAAGATGCAGACTAGGAAAGAGATTTTTCATATATGGTATATTGTTGGAGTCATATTATTTTTTTTTTATTTTTTATAAAGAATCCTTTGGCCTGTAAGACTCCAAATTCTTTCTCCACATCTTAAATATTTTTTTTGAAATTTTTTGGAATGCCAAAAGAAGGTTTTGGCTTGATTCATGGCACCCTTTTTTGGAAAGTCCCAATTCTTAGTCTATAAAAAGGGGACCTCTCTCTTGGACGTCCCATAATCAATTCTCTTATGAATTTTTTATTTTCAAAGACTCTTCTCCTCCTCCTCTCTCCCTCTTCCAAATTTTTTATCACTTTGGAGTGTCCAAGGTACTTATAGAAGAAGGAAGAGATCAGTTGTCGAAGTTATTCGCAGACTAGCATCTCCGAGCCCCTGATCTGCACCAGTCTTCGCCTGGATTTTTCTATCGAAGTTAGACAACTTCGTGTGGCCGTGAATGACCTAAGAAACACCCTCTCCAATCATAGGACCAGAGGAGATCAAGATCAAAACTTGTTTGATAACAATCTCTAACTTGTTTTGATTCCTATTGTAGATCTAATAGTTAGATCTTGAATTTCAGTATCGATGAGATTGATGTGATTTTTATTTTCAAATCTAAAATATATATTTTTTATATCAAAGATTTTGATGTGGTAGTCTAAGATTAGACCTTATACATATGATTAGAATTAAATTATTTAATCTATTATGTTTACTGTATAAAATTTTAAAATTGCATGTATTGTACTACCATAAATTTTCTTCAACTATCCAAGTCTTTTTCATGAAAATATTTGTGATAGGCACATCATTGATCGAGTACAATATCAAGACTACCTTCTCAATATGCAGTATGTCACCCACATACATAACCAAGAAGTTATTGGGAGTTCCACTTATCTTCTTGCACATATACATGGTTCATCTATATTTGATAAAGTCAAACATTTTGACCGTCTTATCAAAAATAGAAGTACCTACTCCTCAATATCTGCTTGAATTCAAAAATGCATTTGCCCTCTCATTAGAGATAAACTCTCTAGATGGTATGTGACAATAATAAAAATTCAGATTGACATCCCTGTTAGCAATCTGTTGGATCATACCCATAGATGCTTCAACCATAGTCCATACTTGGTTGATGTACAGGGAGTCCATTTTGGATATTATGATTTTAAGCTAACTGTCAGAGTCTCTACTCATGACAATCTCTGAATAGGTCAAGAAAAACATTATTCACAATAATGTATGGTGTATAGTCATGCTTAATAACAAACCCATATATGAGTGGTATATTACATACTCAAATTGATCTTCGGTGAGGAGGTGTGTATCATGGTCGTACCTTATCAATAGGCACATCTGGTCAAAAATTAACTTATGAACACTCCACAGGTTATGATAGAATAGTTCATAGGTCTTGAACTTCTCAAGTTCAATTATCCTCCCACTATCCCCTTCTTAGAAAAATTTCCTTTCCTAAAAGGTTGCATACCTACTGATAAAATACTTTTGTCAAGTAGTATGGTAGAAGTAGTATCACATATTAGTCTTAGGATAACCTATAAACTAATATAAAATCTGATCTAGCACAAAACTTATGTACATCAATACTTTTCACATAAGTTGGGCAACCTGCCTTTTGCCCTTTCCATATCTCATATGGAGTGCTCGTTACAGATTTTGATGATATCTACCATATACAATAATTTCTAAGATATTTATCAGAATGAGACAATAAGATTTGTGAAGTATTTTAGAGAACATATCAAATCACATATGAAGTGTCAATCTCTGGGTCGAGACATTATTATTCTTTGAACATCCATATGTTCAAGTCCTAATACCTTGCTTGCCCTGAGATATGTGACCATCACATATTTATTTCTTGTTCTCATCAATATGAAGAACAACATTATTGAGTGACAGAAATATGAGATCATTGTCCTAAAATTTATCGGAAGGAGAGTAACTTTTACTCTCAACATTAATTTCAAAACTATGCTTCAATAGTAAAAGATATGAAATAATATTTTTGATAAATTTAAGCTCATTACAATGGTCTACTAGTTTCTAAAACCTTGCTAGAAGGTTACATAGGTTCCTACAGCCTCAGCATGAATATCCATCAGTGCCAAAAGATAAGTAGTCACCTCACTTCAGCTTCATAGGTTCAGCAACACTTTGCATAAGAAGAACCTATATAAGGTATCACATACTCAAAATTTTAAAGTTGAAAATACTCAATGATAATTAATTTGTATCTCATAAAAAATATTAGTAGATGTAATTTTTGCATCCTGCTCCTGCTTTATATTTGCAAGACAACTCTTGTAATTTAATTCTAATATTCCTTATTGCTGTAATAATAAATTAGATATCCTAATAAATATATTCTTCACTTCTTTTCCTCAACCATTGTATGAAGTTTGATCAATTTAAAAATAAAAAATCTTATGCAGTGATAGTAAAGATATAAATTTGTATATAAGAATATAAAAAGAACTACTCATGATGATATTCATAAATTAGATGAGAATTTTATCTAATTTTATCTCTCACTATTTTAACAAATTTCATAGTTCTCAAGTATGAAATTAAGGAACCTTATCATGAAGTTTCTTAGTGGGGTTGAGATCCCAATTTCTTATAAAAAGGCTTATGGATAGCACAACAAACTCCTATAAGTTCAAGGATAAGTAACTCTTTACTAATTACATCTCATGCAATTCTCAACATAATTTTTACCTCTAAAATACTTATAGCTTTGTGGATAGTACAACAAACTATAGTATTTTAGTTAAATCATATCCTTCAATCTTATATAATCATACCTGAATAATACTATCCTTGTGGATCGTACAACATGGTAGCACTACCAGAATATGCCATAAGCATCACTAAGTCAACATCATATCAATCACTATAGCAAGCCTTATGGATAGCACAACAAACTCACTATAATTTTTGACATTCTCTATTGACCTAGTATGAGCTAAATACCATTAGCTTCATAATACACCAAGACAGTATCAAATCAATCTCCATAGTAAGCCTTGTGGATAGCATAATAAGCCTACTATAGTTATTGAGATAATACAGGCTTAGCATGAAGAAAGGCATGGGTAGTGTTCTTAATACTTCACCATTATAACTTAATATAATTTAAATGAGGAACTTAGGTCTCATGCACATCCTAAACATATACATGCATCATATGCTATGTAAATTATTATTTCTAACTACCAACATGTAAGAGCATATAAAGGAAGACAAATGATTATGGATATTTGAAAAAATCATTCGAGCCACAGGATGATCTATGGGTCTAACCCTAGGTGCATCATAGATTGAACCATCTCATGGTCAATCTTAATGCACCTCTGCTCTCCAAAAATCTAGTAGTCTAGTCTTCATCACTATGAAGTCTATAATGAATGCTTGATCTTTATTTGAAAATAGAATGAAACAATTTCAATCTATTTCTAAATAATTTTTTTTCTGTTATCTTACATCAACATATAAGAATTCCAATCAATAGTTAGGAAAATAAAAAAAAAAGGTTCAGCTGATAATATAATGCATCAGGGGCACCGAGCTCCTATTGCAACTCTTGCAGATGTATTTATATAATCAATCAACAGGAAAGCATTCATACATACATCCATCACATGGATATTCCATAGTCCATAACAATTCAACACATATTTTATATTAATTATAAAATATTATAACAAACTACTCATGTTATTTCAATTACGATATCATTCAAACATATGTCAATGGAGATGTTGAAAATTATGGACATAGGACTCATTTAGGGTTTCTGATTCGGGTTCAACACTTGACTGAAATTTTAACTTTAAGTCAATTATTTGTCATTCATTTGAGTTGAGTTGACCAATTCTTAGATTAACCATAATCTGATTAGGTCAACTTAGATTTGGTCAACCATGACTCCAACCTTAATCCAATTAGGTAAATGACAATTTTGATTAACCTAAATTTAAACATGATTTCTAATCAAATTAGAACCATGAATTTGATTTAATCTATAATCATTTACTCTAATCACATTAGAACAATGAACTATAGTTAAACAAATCCATCAGCAAAAATCGTAATCCATGTCTGATGCATCCTTTCCATGATCAAATTTTTTCGGCTCCACACATACCTTGGGTAACAACCACAATGGTCGACCCACAATGATGAGTACCCAATAATATGGTGGTTGTCTCTTGGATCTTAAGTAAATACATCAAATGCAAAAATCCTAAGTCTTGGCAATGTACATCCATATGTAGCATTTCAAGGCTCCATGCATCACATGCACCGAATTTTAATTTCATCAAAATAAAGATTATGGAATCTAATCTAAACTTATCACACAAGTCTAAGAACCATGAAATTTCATATCTAAGGTTGATCATGGATTGATAACACTTTATTATGAATAAAAATATATCATAAACATCAATTAAACATCAATCAAAAAATCTAACTTTGATATAGTTTGAATTGGATCTAATCCATATCACAAAAATAATATGAAATTTGATTGAATCAATCAAAGGTGGCTCTGATACCACTGTTGAGTTTCAGTGATATAGTGGAATATGAATTTCAAAAATTTTAATATGTATTCAATAATTGAAAATAAAGTTTAACATTTAAACTAGTCTATCGGAACATAAAAGCCCTAGGAACCCCTTGATGATTATAATCAAATGATCAAAAATATACATATTAGAAAGAGATCAGAAGTCATATACCAATGAGAAGACCATGATCTGATAATTTTAAAATCTCTATGAGACTTCAAAGTAGAAACCTTCCAATGGTGATCCACACGGGACTGATCAGGGCCCTTCTCAATTCATCATGGCGCTGCAGCCTTCTTTGCAAGCTCGCTGCCGATCGTCCTTCGTAAGAACTGATTGCACCATTGCTTGTATGCCTTCATGACCTCTACTAAGATCTATTTAGAAATTCTTTTTCAAAAGATCTCATGACACATAAATCAGATTTTATGTTCAACACATGAACAATCTGAATTTTAGACAAGCATCTCATGCTTTCCATTTTCACTCTTCCCTTCCTTTCTATTTTTCTCTCCTTTTTTTCTCATCTTTTTCTCAGATTTTTCTATCATTTTTCCCTCATTTCCATGCCAACTCTCAGCCCAATTTGGTACACTAAGCTTGGTTGTAGCACCCCCTATTTATAGAAAATAAGGGGCGACACCTTGGGATGCCAACTCTTGGCATCCCTTCATTCTTACAAGCCTTTATTTAATTTTTAGCATGGAATACAAGTATATGGCATGGAAAAAAAAGTGATTGACTAGTAGAAGGACTCTTCCTCTATTAGAAAAAATTAATACATAATCATATTGTGCATGGAAAAAAGAATTAACATGAGAAACAAAGAGTCCATACCATTAAGGACTCTTCCATAAACTCAACGCATATATGAGAGGTTATCCATTTTATTTGATGATCAAACTCCTTGCTAGAGAAGGACTCTTCTTTCTCTTCTATGCTCCATAATCCCAAGAGATATCTCATGTCATGAGGATTTAAGAAATGCATGGAGAATATGGAAGGAATTAAGAGTTTTAAAAGAATTGGACTCTTCCACTTCTCATTGCATAAAAGTGTGGCGTCCCA
Organism: Elaeis guineensis; assembly: GCF_000442705.2. Classification (NCBI taxonomy): domain Eukaryota; kingdom Viridiplantae; phylum Streptophyta; class Magnoliopsida; order Arecales; family Arecaceae; genus Elaeis; species Elaeis guineensis. The sequence goes on from NC_026006.2 coordinate 7,262,396, forward strand.
ACTTATTTTGGTGTGGAGTTCCTTCATGAAGAAGGACTCCACCTCCTCTTCCATGTCAATATGTCCCAAAGCCCCATCTGATGGCACATAAAATTAAGGGATGTGTGGAAGTTGGTAAGAATTTTAAGATAAGTAAAGGAGAAGGACTCCTCTCCTTAACTCTCAAAATAAATGTGACGCCACATAATTATTTGGCATGGTGAATGGCGTGGAGGTGGTGGATTCACATGGAACTCTTTCTTAAAATCTAGATAAACCAACTAATAAATATATGGTTCAAACCCAATCACATTAGGTCAACGCAACAAGCAAAGGGTTAGCACAAACACATTTGCACTGAACCCAATTGGGAACTTGGGTTAATTCATGTGCTAGCAATCTAATTAACCCATTGAATTTATAATAAATTTAAATAGATTGGATCAAGATCAAATCTCTATTGTGTGTGATCTATTAGATTCCAAATCTAGCCAGCAGTGGACTAAGACTCTCGACGTAATCCTAATCCGATTGGATTAGGTCAGCTCAAGAGTCTCAATCAACTAGGACTCTTCCTAATTGATTCTTGAATTAAACTCTTTTAATTTTGATGAGTTCATAAATCAAGATTGACATCTAGCAATGTGTCATGACTATTCGAAAGATTTAGAATTTGATAAAAATATTAAAATTATCCTTCCATGGCGAGTTACCGTGCAATTCAATCCTTCGATCACACAATATCTCAGAAAGGCCATGGGTATGAAAATATATCAAACTCAAATACCTATCAATATGTATCTCAATCTAAAGATGATGACTTGATTGATAAACCAGTAGAAACTATTTCTACTGTTCATCCCTGCTCTGACCAGAGACTCTCAGAGTCATCATCCTATGAGATCACATAGGTTGTTCTCTCCTCCTACAAAGAGTGATCGATTCCTTATTGATCACTCACAACCTCCATGCATACTTCACCAGATCCAGAATATCCAATACATATCTCAAAGCGGTGTGTTAGGAAATAAACCAAAGTAAGGATCCATGTACATAAGGTACCATGGTGATCTCAGGTTAAAGGATCACATGCACCACTCCCACTGAAGAACCATCTATTGACATGCTGTAAAGCTCCATCAGATGTTCTTCCTACAGATCAGTTCAATGAACTCATTCTCTAATGAGCACCTACATCCTTGTATTAGTGTCACTACACAAGTAGTTGTGAGATCAACCACCCTCTCCATCGAGCATACATAGAATGTACCAATCTTACCGAAATTATCGATCTCTGACTCGATGATCCAACGACTAAAAATATTTTAGATTAGACCTATTAAGATTTTAAATCTCACTAGCATGATCTCATCATGGCCCTAAAATTTTTGTCCTAATCTATGAAGTTTATCATAATCTTAAAAAATATGATGCAGCAAATGATAAAACATAATACCTCATAAATAACTATAACTAGTGTCATGCAAATGAGTAGGAAAAAAATAAAGAAAAGTCCCTTCACATCCCTATGCGATTGGCTTGTAAGACACTATTCTTTCATTATGGATAGGTTCTCAGTCAATTATTTCTTCAAATAATTTTTAGTAATTAATTTAATCTCAGATTTTATTTCAGTAAGCGTGGACCTCCACTGAAAGTCCCAGTTAGGTCAAAGCATTAACATGAACCTATTCAATGATTCTAACTAATGAATGATCAGACTTGAGGATGGCTTGATCAACTCAATCATTCATCAGATAGTATAATAGAGTTATCATATGATGAATGATAATTCCATCATTTAGAGAAACACCAGACGGATAGCGTCTACAATGTCAATCAAAAATAACGAACTCATTATCATTCATCTTAATGGGAGGCTATGATCTAGTTATCATCATAACTATCTCATTTTAGGAATCTAATAGTTTAGAAGATTTAATTGATTAAGAGAAAAGAGAAAAAAAGATCAATCAGTAGACCACAATCCTCTCACTGACTTCACCAAGTCATTGAATCGGATCAAGGTCATGCTGATTGAACTGGCACCTAGATCAATCACACTGATCAACCTTAATGGCATGGGCTAACTCGAATCACTTAGTGATCTAATCAAAATATAATTTATCAAATTGGCTAGATAAGTGAGATTGGTAGGAGGATCTGCTAAGCTTGTCTTAGACACCATTGAAATGGCCAAATAAGTCGCTCTCAATTAAAAATCACTGGTCAAAATGCCAAACTTATCTTAGATACCAATTGGTTAATTAGTTTCGATTTGACTAACCTAATAATTCAAATTCAACCACTGAGCTACAATCAAGATCCATTTGGTCTAATCAAAGACATGGACTTGACCATCTATAACTATTGTATTAGAAAAATTCTGATTAATCTAATTCAACATTTGGTTAGACTTAATCAATTTCTCTACATGGTTAATTAGCTCTTTGATTCTAACCTTAGGTCTAACTCAATTAAAAGGATCTGACTTGAGCTAACCCATGCCCCATATTTTATGCAACATCATTAGATCTTAAATCACAATTCTAGATCTAATCAATTCAATGCTTAATTCTTAATTAAGTTTTTACATCAACATGGTTTAGGTTTCAAAATAATTTCTTAGGTAAACTTTTTACATTAAATTATAAAATTCTATTAGATCAAATCTAAACTTTCATAATTTTAAATCAAAATAATTTTGATTATGAAGGTTAGATGTAACTACTTTCCTATGCAACTTGTATTACATACAACAAATCCTAGAGTTTCAAAATTTAAGATTTTGCAAGAAAGTAAGTTTTTCTCTTTTTGCTTTCTTCTTCGTGGCACACCTATACATCATAAGAGCATCCCATTGAATGGAAGGAGAAGATTATGTAATCCTACTTGCTCCTATGACCGGACGGTCTGGTGATTACCTAATTTGAGTACTTTGCTACTCAGATTATCTAATCTAACATGATGAAAATCAGATCTAAAAATAAACATATTTAGATCTAATCTAAATCATAAATAATCAGATCTAATATCATAAAATCAAATCTAAAGATATAATAAATCATATCATAATGAACTGGCTCTGATACCAATTGAAGAAATATGCGGTAGTATTATACATGCAATTTTAAAATTTTATGCAGTGAAATAATAAGATTAAATAATTTAATCTAAATTATATGCATAAGATCTAATCTAGACTACCATACCAAGATAAATAATATGAACTAAGATGTACTTTAGATCTGAAAATAAAAACTTACATCGATCTGATCGATGTTGTAATTTTAGATCTAACTATTAGATCTAACAAAATGATCAAGAGAGTTTAGAAACTATTACCAAACTGAAAGAATCTTGATCTTTGCTGGTCCAACACATGGAAAGGCTCTCCTTCAGGTTGCTCGCAACCACACGAAGTCATCTGACCTCTACAGAAAGTCCACACAAAGATCGATGTAGATCAGGCTCTTTGAAAGTGCTAGCATACAAGGAACTCGAAGGCTGATTTCTTCCTTCTTCAAGGGCCTTGGATGCTTCAAATGAAGGAAACATATGATAATACTATGCATACAATTTTAAAAATTTATGTAGTGAAACAATAAGATTAAACAATTTAATCTAAATTACATGTACAAGATCTAATCTAGACTACCATGCCAAGATCTATGATATAAAATAACATATACTTTAGATCTGAAAGTGAAAACTTGCATTGATCTAATTGATGCTGCCATGAAGATCTAACCATTAGATCTAATATACATGATCAAGAAAGTTTAGAAACCATTACCAAATTGAAGTCTCTTGATCGCTTCTAGCCAACGCTTGTAGAGGTTTTCTTTTAGATTGCTCATAGCCATACGAAGTCATCTGGCCTCTACAGAAAGTCTATGCGAAGACTGACGCAGATCAGGATCCTTGGAAGTGCTAGCTTGCAAAGAACTCAGAGGCTGATTTCTTCCTTCTTCTTCAAACATCTTGGATGCTCCAAAGCAAGAGGATATCCAAAGGAGGAAGAGAGGAAGAGGAGAATGAGCTTTGAAAAAATAAAAATTAGTAAGAGAACCAAAGATGAGACATCCAAGAGAGGAGCCACCCTTTTATAGACTAGTGCTAGGATTTTCATCCAAGGGGAGGGTGCCATAAAGTCCATGCCAAAACCAAATTTGGGGCATCCCAAAATTTTCAAAAATTGCTGGTTGGCATGAGGATGAGATCTGGTATCTCTCATGCCCAAAAATACTTTAAAAAAATTAAGAAAAATTCAATTAGGTGCCACCTTCTTTCTTTGTTTGAAAAAATTTCTTTCATTCTTTTCACTTTATCTCTAATTCGGATCACATTCAAATTAGGCAGGAGATAAGATTATGACTCACCATTATTGAAAATTATGTCCTAAAATCAATCGTATGATGATTGAGTTCATCTTTGTATATAAATAATTATTGAATAAAAATTATTTTGATATTTTTCATCACAAAGTGACATCTTCCTTGCACTCTTGTACTGTAATGAAGTCCTTAGAATTATGTTAGTATGTGATAAAGAGAGAATTTATCGTATAGTTCTTAAACATATTCACGACTAAATGATACGTCATTATAAGATGATGATGTTTATCAAGTGAAGGTCATTGTCGTCATATGGGTTGGTTGTCCTCTTAACCAAGAAGTGTGATGACACTGGTATGGCATACAGGTGAGATATAGGGGTACATCATCATTGAACAAGTGACTCACCTGCTGAGCATTTTGCTGTCAAGAGCTGCTCATGAAACACATGAATATAAGTATCCTTCAGATCTGAAATCACCATAGAGACTTGCAAGCAATTCACTGTGCTTTGGTACCGAACTATTTGGATTTCTAATACAGTGACGGAAGGCTACTGGGTACAGTCAAGTACTTGCGAAGTCTGTATGTGGATCCAGATAGGATTGACCCCTTTGGATCATTAGAGTTGATGTATTACTGTATTTCAATTTAGCAAAGCCTTGACCAGGATAATCCATGAGATAGATTTGAAAGATTGAAATATAATGTGGATGAAGCAATCTCGATTGACAGTTAACCTAAGACTATCCTAGAGCATCCAGGGTCAAAAAGATGAATTATGCAGTAATCATGTGTATGAGTTCTGGAATATTCTTTTGTGATAATTCGATCTATCTATATATTAGAAACCATTGCTAGATGGTATCTCGATTAGTACAAAAATTGGTTCCTGTGCTACTAGCTTAGTGTTTTAACCTATGGAGTCATGCATACAAGTTAGATAAAATAAGAAAGAATTGGTCTATATTTATATGTTTAACTTGAAAGTACTTGATTTGATTGAATATATAAGCTAACTTGAATGAGAATTAAGTTATGGGTCAAATGAGATTGAAGAGTTGACTATGTCTAGCTAGCACTATACATGAGATTCAGGTTCGATCCCAGGGATGAACAGTTTCTGATCTATGATCCATGGAGCATATGAGATATTAGATTTAAGTACTAATTAATTTTAAATTAGATCTAAATTAATTAGGCTTAATTAGGTTCAAAATTAAAGTTAGATTTAGTACAAAAGTCCTAAAGAGTTTGAGATTGATAGCCTTTCGAAATTATTTCGAACCAGCTTCGAATTGGATTCAAATTGGATCCGTTTTGATGAGATATGAGAATTCTTACTTGCACTAGGGTTCTCCTCTCATGTGGGCTGATCAACACCTAGAATAGTGCTGATTTGGGGCATCCCATGTGGGTGAGGGAGTGGGTGCAAATTGGTTGTCATAAGTGATGGCAATTCTATCTCATGTAGGAATCCTTCTTTTATGAGTTTTAGTCTAATTCAAATTAGATTTGAGTTAGAACTTCTATACTTATTAGATCATAAAAATTATCTATAAATAGAGAGTGTCTCTACTTATAGATGCATAACAAATAAATCAGATTGAGAGAAGAGAGAAAGAGAGAGAGAGGCATAAGAAGAGAGAGAGGTCTCTTCTTCTGCTTGGCCTCTCCCCTTGTTGCCGCCCCTTCTCCCTTGGGGTGGGCTCTCTTTGGGCATCCCATCTACTGGTGTAAGGTGTTGCATCAGCATATCTCTTTCTTCATTTGATTGGATTGTTAAGCTGATTGGATCGGAGTTCATCCTACTTTCCTACTGCATCTGACATGCATGCGAAGTAGAGAGTCTGTACATCTAGACCTCCATAAAGATTTAATTTAGATTAATTAAGATTTAATCTTTGGTTCTTCTACTAATTAGATAAGAATTTGATCTTTATTCATATAGATTAATAAAAAAAATTTTAGATACAATCTGAGCTTTTCGAAGAGAAATAATTTTCCTTTCCTTCTACTGATATCAGAGTAGGTCTGAAATATATGCATGCATAACTGAATTTTTTGAGATTAATTACAAAAAATATAATTAATTTTTTTATAAAATATTAAATATAATTTAAATCTATTTATATAAAATTTTTAATCTAATTTTGATTGGATTAGATGAGTCTAATCAATGGTTGATTGAGGTTGCTATAAGTTTGTTATAACCGAATTCTGCTGTTGCTAAATTTTTAATGGAATAACAATATGAATTAAAATCTATTTTAAATTTATTTTAAGAGAATTTTAATGTTGTTATTTTTTTTATGAAGTGAAGTTTACTTTAGATCTGAATTGGATCTATTTTGATGGATATTTAGATCTGAATCCTATCAGAATTCAGTACTGCATGAAAATAGATTTTATCAAAAATTTATTTCTTATACATTCATATTTGCATCTAATTAATTTTTATATGACATCAAATCTAAAATTAATATTTTAAAATTAGTATAAGATATATTTTAGAACTGATATGATGTATATGATACATTAAATCTAATTAGATTAGATGAAGAACATAATTGATAAGATCATAGATATGTTCATGACACAAAATTATTTTGTCAATAATTACATATTGATGTAATTATGTATGAAATTAGATTTCAGATCTTAATAGCCTAGTACTCGGATTGATGAGATCATCAAGCCATCCGATCATAGTAGATTGAAGAGATTAAACTCTCTTTTGCTTATTCGATAGGTTCTCTTATGACATGTAAGGGTGTCATTGTGATCCGATTTCATGAAGAAGAAAAGCAAACAGATTTTTGTGTATTATTTTGATCATAAATATATTGAGATTAAATATAAAGTAATTTATGATTCATTATAATAGAATAATATTTAGATATAAAATTATTTTAGATATGAATTGTATGTTACATAAGATGTAATTGGTATTGATCTAAAAGTTGTTATGATGCATGAGATGTATGTATGAAGTTTAGATCATACCTATGCATGTTTAATTATTAAACATACTGTAAAAATTTATTTTCATGTATTGAAACTTGTGGTATGCTTCACCTGAACCCTTGTAGAATAGTTCTATAGACTGAAACATACGTTTCACACACTTAATTATGAATTAAGCTTTGAATGATCTAGATTTGAGAATTAAAGATTATTAAGATACCACATAAAATAATGAGCAAAAGGTTAGCATGAATCAGGTCCTTCTAATGGGTTAGACCTAGGGTTAGAAATGCATATGGACCATATAGAGAAATTGATTAAATCTAATCAAGTGTTGAATTAGATCAGGTCAGTATTTCTCTAAGTCAATCTCAATAGTTGAAGTTTGATCAAGTCTATGTATTTGACTCTAATAAATGGACCATGATCATGGCTCTGTGGTTGAACCCAAATCTTCTGGTGAATCAAATCAAAACTAATTAATTAGTTGGTGTTTAAGATAAGTTTGACAGATTCGATCAAGTGATTTTTAATTGGGAGCTATTTGCCTAGATGCGTCTACGATGAGTTAAGGGCATATCCCTCCTACTAATCTCACTTATCTGGCCAACATGGTAGATTATATTTTGATTAGGTCACTAGTTGATTCATGCAAACCCATGCCATTAAGGTGAATTAGTGTGACTGATTTAGATGTCTTTAAACCAGCTTGTGTCTAATCCTTTACATGACTTGGTGAAGTTAGTGGAAGGATTTACAGCTTGCAGATCGACTTCTTCTCTTATTCTCAGATCAATGAAATCAAAATTTTTAAATTATTAGGTTAATAAAATGATAAAGTTATGAGATAACTTAGTCATTGTCTCCCATTAAGGTGCATGATAATGAGTCCAATATTCCAAATAGGCATTGGAGGCACTACATGCCTGGTGTTTATTACGTATTGAAATTATCATTCATTATATGACCATCATGATGTACCTTCAGATCAATGCTCAGGTTGGCTGAGCCACACTCGGGTCTGGACATCCGTTTATTAGATGCACTTGATGTGCCATGTTAATAGTTGGACCTAATCAAAACTTTTAGTAGAGGTGCCACACGCTTACCGAAGGGATGCCTGGGGTAAAATTTATTGCTAGAAGTTGTTTGGAGAAACAATTGGTTATGAACCTACCCATGGATGCACTAAGATTGGTCGAGCCACACTCGTACCCGAATACAGTCCATGTGGATTCTAGTACCCGCTAAGAAATTAGTGTAATCCTCAAGTTGGAGGTAGAGGCTATCAATTTGTAAAAATAGTGGGAGGATCTTTAGACTAAAATCCATATCTTCAGGATTAAAAATAATTCATATACTAATAGGCTAATATATTTTCTTTCAGTTATGGCCAATACACTATCCCTTCGTACGCTGTTGGATAGCAACAAGCTCATCAGACCTAACTTCGATAGCTGGTATCGAAAGTTGAAGATCATCTTGGAGCACGAGAGGATTTTATATATCCTTACAGATGAGGCATCTAAAGAACCTACAGCCAATGCTTCTCGTGCCGTGAGAGATACTTACATGAAGTGGCTCAATGACTGCATAACTGTGCATTGTGTGATGAAGGCAGCTATGAATGATGAACTTGGTCATAAGTTCGAGGATGTGCAGTCAGAGGAGATCATTCAAATATTGAATGAGTCCTTCGGTACCCCTGAAGATGCGAAAAGATACAAAACCTCCTGCGTAGTGTTCAATGCCCGTATGTAAGAGGGGGCTTCAGTCATCGATCATATATTATATATGATTGAGTAGATTGAACACCTTAACAAACTTAACTTTCCGTTGCATGAATAGTTAGGCAAGGATGCTATCTTCAATTCACTACCGAAATCCTACCTAATCTTTCTCAGTCATTATAGAATGACGAAGCCTGCAGTGAACTACCATGGTTTGCTAGGATTACTGTAGACTTTTGAGAATGATCACCAGCTCCAGAAGGAGACAGTGAATTTAGTGGGAGGTCCATCTGCAGGGCATCGATCCTCTAGGAGAGAAAAGAAGAAAAAGGGGCTAAAATTTTGTGCTGCTGATCTTAAGTAGAGCAAACTATCAAAAGTTGATGAGCCAGGCAGAGTGCTTCTTCTGCAAGAAGCTGGATCATTGAAAAAGGAATTGTCCTACTTATATAGTCACCCTTGACCCAAATAGGCCTAAAAATAAGAGAAAGAAGCAAGAGGTTGCTTCACAAGGTACTTATATGATAACACCTTATAATTTCTCTATTTGTGATACTATTATCTCGATATTGGATACCAAAAGTCTTATTAATATATATAATTCATTGCAGAGACTACAGATAAGTAGAAAGTTTCGAGATGACGAGCGGTTCTTTAATGTTGGAGATGGAAGTCTTGTTCCAATTCTGGCCTTGAAAACTTTGCAGCTAGTCTTCGAGTCCAGTACTGTCATGTTAGATGATTGTCATTATTTTTTCTCTTTTATGATGAATGTCATCTCTATAGGCCTTTTGGCCAAACTTGGTTATAAGTTTATAATAAAGGATGATTTTTGTGATATCATTATGAATGATACTACAATTATATGTGGATAATTAAAACATGACACATGCATAATATCATGACCTGTTGGTGTAATATATACAGCTAGCAAATACCCTAAATTAGATAATATCAGTGAATCCTACCTTTGGCATTATAGGTTTGGTCTTGTGAACAAGAGTAGGATTGATAGGTTGATCAAGAAACGTATCCTTGAGATAGATGATTGTGAATCATTACCTACCTATGAATTCTATCTATTTAGTAAGATGACTAAGTCACTTTTTAAAAGAAAAGATGAAAGAGCCAGTGATATCTTAGGTCTAATACATACTGATGTATGCAGACCTATGAACATAAGTGCCAGAGGAGGATATTTTTACTTCATTACATTTACAGACGACCTATCAAAGTATGGGTATGTCTATCTTATGAAGCATAAGTCAGAATCATTTGAAATGTTCAAACGATTCCATACTGAAGTAGAGAAACAAACTAAAAAGAGTATTAAGATCCTTCGGTCAGATCGAGGAGGTGAATATCTCACCTATGAGTTTCTAACATATCTGAAAGAGAATGGGATCCTCTCACAGTGGACCCCTCTTGGAATGCTACAACATAATGGGGTGTCAGAGAGGAGGAATCAAACCTTGTTAGACATGATTCGATCCATGATAGGCTTTGTGAGTCTGTCAATCTTCTTTCAGAGATATGCTGTAGAAACTGCCTGCTATATTTTGAATAAGATGTCGAGCAAGTCTGTCAATAAAACTCTATATGAGATATAGACTGGACACAAGCCGATGCTCTCACACCATAGGGTCTAGGGGTGTCTAGTTTATGTCAAGCGTTTAAACATAGATAAGCTTGGACTAAAGTTCGACAGATGCTTGTTCATAGAGTATCCAAAGAAAACTAAAGGATACTACTTCTACCTTGCTACAGAACAAAAGGTGTTTGTCAGCAGTCGGACAGTCTTTTTGAAAAAAAAGTTCCTTAGTGAAGGAGCTAATGTATATAAAATTAAACTTGATGAAGTTCATGAGGTGGAAGGACCGACACATACAAAATTGGATTTGATTGGTGAATCAAATTCAGAGCCAGTAGAGGTGCCATTAAGGAGATCCGATAGAGTACTGCATCAGTCGGACAGATACTATGATTTTTTGGTCTGGAATGGTGACCTCATTGAATTTGATGAGAACGATGAGGATCCGATCACCTATATGGAGGTCATGCAAAGGCCCGACTCTCAGAAATGACTTAACGTCATGAATTCCAAGATGGAGTCCATGAAGATCAATGGTATATGGACACTAGTTGATCCATCCGAAGGGATAAAATTCATAGGGTGTAAATGAATTTTCAAAAGAAAAAAAAGGAGCGGAAGGAAAGGTAGGGACCTATAAAGCCCATCTAGTTGTCAAGGGTTACCGTCAGCATTATGGTATTGACTATGATGAGATGTTCTCTCTTATGATAATGCTCAAGTCTATCCGGATTATGCTTGCTATCATTGCACACTTAGACTATGAGATCTGATAGATGGATGTCAAAACTATTTTTCTCAATGGAGAGCTGGAAGAAGAGGTATATATGATACAACCTAAAGAGTTCACATCTACAGATGAGTCGAAAGTGTGCAAGCTAAAAAAGTCTATTTATGGACTTAAGCAGGCATCTAGGAGTCAGAACATGCATTTTGATAAGGTGATCAAAACATATGACTTCGTTAGGAATGGAGAAGAGCCTTACGTCTACAAATGAGCTTCCAATTCTGTAGTTATATTTCTTGTGCTGTATGTGAATGACATACTGTTACTAGAAAATGACATCCCAGCTTTGCAGAGTGTGAAGCTGTAGTTATCATCATAATTCTTCATGAAGGACTTGGGAGAAGCATCCTACATCTTTGAGATAAAGATCTATAGGGATAGATCTAGAAAGTTGCTTGGATTGTCCCAATCCACATACATTGATACTTTATTGAAGCGATTCAACGTGGATAATTTCAAGAAAAGCTATCTTTTGATAGGCCATGGAATTACTCTTTCCAAGAAAGATTATTCGACAACTCTTAAGGAGAAAGAGCGCATGAGTAGAATACCATACGCTTCGATAATGGGATCTATCATATACGCTATGACATGTATGAGACTGGATGTGGCCTATTCACTAGGAGTAGTGAGTAGGTACTAGTCAGATTCGAATGAGAAGTATTGAAAGATTACGAAAGTAATTCTTAAGTATTTGAGAAATACTAAAGACCAATAACTTATCTATGGAGACACTGACCTGAAACTTATGGGATATATTGATTCTAATTTTCAGTCAGATTATGATGACAGCAGAAGCATATCGAGCTACGTATTTACTCTGAATGGAGGAGCTGTTTGGTGAAAGAGTTCTAAGTAATACACTGTGGTCGATTCTGTATGAGAAGTAGAATATAATGCTGCATCAGATGCTGCAACATGTTCTGCACCGCTATACCTGGTGCGAGAGATCATGAACTGAGGTGACATCGAACTTCAGAAGATCGATAGAAAGGAGAATCTAGCTGACCCCTTCACTAAAGCTCTCGGGATCAAAGAGTTTGATGACTTCAAATGAAAAATGGGTATAAGATACTGTCCCTATTGGCTTTAGTCTAAGTGAGAGTTGTTGAAAATTATGTCCTAAAATCAATCATGTGACGATTGAGTTCATCCTTGTATATGAATTATTGATTATTGAATAAAAGTTATTCTGATATTTTTCATCACAAAATGACATCTTTCCTGAACTCTTGTACTCTGATGAAGTCCATAGAACTATGCTAGTGTGCGTAAAAAGAGAATTTTATTGGGTGGATGTTTGGCCAGGACACCACCTCTCAAGATCTTTTCGGTACTGCACGATGCAGCAGGAAGAAAGAAGAAATAAATATGAAACAATCAAATATGTGGATCAACCAAAAAGGGCTCACCTCCATGGAGCATACAAACTTCACTATGAAAAAGAAATATTACAAGAGGAGATCTCACCCTCAACCCTCGTACACCCAATTTCTCCCTCACAGGAAGTTTTCCCTCATAAAAGCTCTCTCTAGAAAGACCCTCCTGAACCCCTAAAGTGACCGCTATCCGCTGTCCAAAAGTCTCACTGGGGCCCCTGCTCCAGCTTCTCTTCTCAGTGTCTCAGCCCTCTCTCTTCTTCATGGGTTCACTAGTCTCTGTGGGCTCTTCACTAAGCCACCTTTGTGACACCAGGCCACCCAACGGGTTCTCTCCTATGAAAACCAAGCCACAGCACCACACCACACCTGTTTCATGCGATCAAGCCCTTTCAAAGGGCTTAAACATCACTTAGATTAGGTTTAGGACTCCTAATAACACCCAAATTAAGCCCCAAGCCATTGGATCAATATCGTAAGCCACCCAGACCGTCCGATCACACTCCGATCCACAGAATAGTGCCATGAACCGTGAGAAACGCGTGGGAAATGCACATGAGGTTCACGCACCTGGCTGTGGACCACCCGATCCACGATGGACAAGGAAAACAGGCCCCAGTGGCATGCTGGGCCTGGGCTGCACCCGCTTGGGCTGGCTCGTGTGCCGTGTGCCTGGGCCTGGGCCGCGCCCCGCACGCCCAGGCCTGGGCTGGCCCGTGAGCCTAGCATGCCCAAGGCTGGGCCGGGCCAGCCCGCTGGGCCACACCCTGCCCGTGCCTAGCCCGCACACTGGCCGCGCCTAGGCTGTGCACCACTGTGCGTGGCTGCACTGCTGCTACTTCATCGGCCCACCACCAGCCGCCGACGGTCCTCCACCGTTCAAGGTTTCGTGCTGACTTCAAAACTATGTATCTCCTCCGTCCGGACTCTGTTTAGGATGATCTTGATCTTGTTAGACTCCATTTTTCATTACAAACCTCACTGTGAGCTGAATGTGGATCGAATCTCAAGATATCAAATCCTAACAATCTTCATCTCGACTCGATATTCGACCTCCTCCTAACTCCAAGAGCTTTTGGATCTCCTCGCCCTCATGCCCTGAGGCAATCACCTGCTGATTATGGATGGGCAAACATAGGAGTCAAGCCAGGCTGCTCAATCCCATCTCCATCATATGTTGTGCTCCTCCTAACTTGAAACCAACTCGGAGTATCATCCTGCGGTAATAGGAATCTCACCTTGCGATGTCGCTTCTCATCCCTTCGAGTCTCCTATCTCATACCCGATCCACCTCCACCTGGAGCTCTACCTCACTCTAGACTCCATCTGGCTTCTGAAGCTCCACCTCGCATTGGGCTTTCTGCTAGGTAATAATGTCCTCTCCTTCCCTTCTTCCCCTCCAGAATAATCCTATCGCCGTATAGCACCTTCAGGATTCCTCCACCAGCTACCATCTTATAGCCTCTCGAATCCAGTCTACTCAGTGAGATGAGATTCTACCTGAAATTAGATATGTATCAGACCTCCCCCAATCTCCTCACTACACCATCATGTATCTTCTAACTGACCATCCCGATGCCTCTGATCACACAGCTCGATCCATCTGACAGATAAACAGTGCCCTCACTGTTCTCTAGAAAGTCAAACTGCTCCTCCCTGCAACATACATGATGGGTACATATAAAATCTAATATCCACAGTTGAAAAGAAGTAAATATCTCATCAGATATCTCCAGGATATCTCCCTCTGAAACACTGTTGATCGTTGCCACAGTGGCTATCGTTTGATTTTTGAGTTGAGGGCAATTTCTAACTAGATGCCCCAACTCATCACATCGGTAACACCTGATTTTGCTCAAGTCCCTCCTGGACTTGGACCGTGCCCTCATCGCAATCTCCTGTTGCTCCATCTACTGCCTCTTGCTCTTTCAAAAGTCATAAAAGCTGAGCTACCACCACCTGAGCTCGAAGTTGGATTCTCCCTCCTGAGAACTTTGTTCTGGAGTATCGTCGTGGTGACTTCGTCCATCTTGATGGTACTTTTCTCTACTAAAAGAGCAGTCACCAAGGACTCATACGAAGAGGAAAGTGACACTAGCAAAACCAGCACTTTGATCTTCTCCTCAACATTCTCACCAATGTTGAGGAGGTCAGTGAGGATCTTCTGAAAGTGGCTTAGATGCTCCTGCATGCTTTATCCCTCAGTCATCGATAGTTGGTAAAACTGCCTCCAAAGAAAAAGAGTGTTGGTGAGAGACTTCACCATATACAACTCTTCGAGCTTCAACCACAGCACCATCGGAGAAGTCCTACTAAGCACATGGATCACCACCTCATCCGTTAAGTACATATGGATGGTACTCACCGCCTACATTTGTAGCCGTTTCTAATCCTACATCTCCATGGTGGTCGACTTCTCCTCACACAAGAGAGCATCAATCAACCCTTGCTAGATGAACACGTCCTTCACCCTTGCCTGCCACAAGGAGAATTATTCTTTCCATCAAACTTATTGATTTTTATCTTGATTGATCC
Organism: Elaeis guineensis; assembly: GCF_000442705.2. NCBI lineage: Eukaryota > Viridiplantae > Streptophyta > Magnoliopsida > Arecales > Arecaceae > Elaeis > Elaeis guineensis. Next base: position 7,277,701 of record NC_026006.2, read on the forward strand.
TGTCTTCTCCATCTTCAGTCTTACTCACCACTGTTGCAATCTGCATCTTTATATCACCTTGCTCTGATACCACTTGTTGGGTGGATGTTGAAAGGTTTTAATACAATGGCAGAAGCATGGATTTCAAAGCAATTATTATGAAATCATAAAAATAAAACCTAACTCCAAGATCACCTTATCAGAAATTAAACTATATAATTTGCATTAATATCAAATAAAAGATATAGAAACATACCTCTTATCGCTAAACCCTGATTTGTGCTTAGTTGCCGGCAGCAATCTGTTTGGGTTTCCACCAGGTGCCCACGTGTTCACCCTCCAACGTTGATCCACATGGGGACTCGATCAACCCTCTAGCACTTATTAGAAAATACTCTGCAATTAAATTCTGATTTATCAGAATTTAAATGCAATTTGGGCAGAACCTCCTTTCTTGGCTTTGCTGTCACACTGTTGGACCTTTTCTTCCCTTTCTTTCTTGCTCCTTATCTCCTTAACTTTTATTCCAATTCTCTAAGCCTTTTGGAAGATTTCTTGTCCTTTATCAAGACCTTATCTAGGCTAGAGAGAAAGAATAAAGAAAATTGGACAAGCAGAGCCTCTTGTAAGAAAGAAAGAAGATTTCTGAATCCCCGAGACTCCTCGGCGTGCACCCCTATTTATATTGCACGTAAAGGTGTTGCTCCTAGATTGATTTTGATGATTACAAAGCAGATTGAAGGGATACAAATAATTTTAAAATGAAAAAGTCCTTATGCTCTTCAAGGGCAAAATCATAATTTTACTAAAATCCTGATTTGATAGTACCATTTGGTAGAACAAATGATTTGAAATCTATTGGTGAAAATTTCATTGTGTTTGGACTTATATTTTTGAAGTTATGAAGGTTTGAAGTGCATGAGTCGACTCATGAGTCAACTCATGGCACTATGAGCTGATTGGCACGCAAAAATTCTCCTTGGCACGCTAGTTTTCTGGCTTGGCACGACCTGTGAGTCGACTCATGAGTCGACCCACAAGGCATGAGTCGACTCATGAGTCGACCCCTGCTAATTTGAGCCAAGAATTTCCAGAAACGCATTCTCTGGTTTTTGCAACAGAGGTCGACTCATGAGTCGACCCCTGAAGCATGAGTCGACTCATGAGTCGACCCCTGCGATGGAAAATATCAGCAACGGCTATTTTTTTGCCCGTTTTAATTGCCTTTTATGCTTCCTAAAATTGCTCTAACGGCTCTTTATCTGCCTAAATTATTTTCTCTTACTTCTAATGTCATAAAATGCTTTAAATGGTGAAAGAAATTGCAGATTAAATAGCAGATCAAACGTGAAATCAAAAATGAGAAAAACGAAAGAGAGGATCCAAAATCTGCACGAAAAAGCCTGAGATCAACGAAATATCCAAAAAGAAAAAGAGAGAGGATCCACAATATACAAGGGAGATTGTGAAAGAGAAAAGCAAGAGCATTCAAGAGGATCTTTCAAGCTTATTGTTCAAACTTGATCTAGAGACCTTCCAAAGCTTTCAAGAGATCTTCAATCAACGATCATCCTCTTCTCAAGTGTTCATTCAAGCATTCATCCACCTTGAGAAAATCCAAAAAGGGTTTCTTCATTTGAGTAAAGTTTTTATTGTTATATTCGCTCATTTAAAGGAGCTGTTATTGTATTAATCTGTGCTCAAAATTTTCTAACTCTTTGTGAGTTTTTGTTCTTGTTTTTGGAGGATTTCCAAAACAAGGAAAGGTTGATCCGAACCTGAAATCGGAGTGTTTTGGGTTTACTTGTACCCGAAAAATAAGTGATCTAGCTTGGGATAGCTAGTGTCGGAGTTTCCGACGTTTTGTATTCGGGTTGAATACAAAGGATAGTGGATTGAAATTCCCAAGTAGGAGCTTGGGGAGTGGATGTAGGTGCAAGGTTGGCACCGAACCACTATAAATCCTTGTGTTTGTGGTGTGCTTTATCGCTTTACCTTATTTCTTTATTATATCCTTGCAATTCAGCTTCAGGTAATTAATATTGAATTAAAATCTTTGTCTTGTTCATCATAAGTTATAAATTAAGTCTAAATTTTTTAGAAACCCAATTCACCCCCCCTCTTGGGTTGCATAGCTGGGCAACAAAAGGTGCAATCCAAAACATCTCACGCCCTCTTACAATTTATCTCACGCCTCTTGTCTATTTCTCATGCCCCATAAGTTAAGAAATGCCATGTGTACATCAAAGTTGGGTTGAAGAGATGCCTTATTTCAGAAAGACTCTTCGATCTTAACTTACGGTGTTCAGATGAGAAGTCACGAAGCTTCTCTTATTGGCGCCATCAACCCATGCCTTTGGATCTGGAAGGAAGCCCATCCAATGGCCAAGATAGATGGTGCCAACTTGAAGAATGGTGCAAGAGATTAAGGGGCGTGGATAATTTAAAACTTATCTCCCCATTTGAAATTTCAAAGGGGCGCTTCCAAGAGGTGGCGCATGGATTTAATCCTTATCCTTTCTCTTAATTCTTCTACAATGAGTTTAATACTCAGAAGGACTCTTAGGCGCCTCCTAAGACATCTGAAATATATTCATAGAATAAAAGTTATGGAGAAAAAAATAGGATAGACCTTATCTAAAGGTGGCGCCAACTCCATCCATGCGCCATGTGGCTCATGCGCATGGATTCAAATCCACACGCCAAGAGAGAGACTCTTAGGCATGTGGCTCCCTGGTTTTTGGCACCCAACAGCAAGCCCAATTAAAACACTTTGAACCCACTTCAAAACCAAATCCAATTTGGCTCAAATTGGTTCTAAATTAGCCCAAATTGGAACCCGATTCGAATTCGATTCGAATCTAAATGCTAGGGTTTGCAACATGTGCTAGCATGTTCAACTTGCAAACATGGTTTAATCAAATTAAACCCATGATCAATTTTCTTTGTATGTGACCCATTGGGTTCCACATCTAGCCAGCAGTGAGTCCAGGTGCAATTTAAACTAATTTAGTTAGAACACAATCCAGCCGATTTAGGTCAAATCAAGCTGAATCGTTTTGATCAATCAGAACAGCTTTTAATTAATGATCGAATTAAACTCTTTAATTCGATCAAACTCACAAGACATGATTGACGTCTAGCAATGTATCATGTCTACCTGGTAGATATAGAATTTTGATGGAAATACCAAAAATACCCTTCAGTGAAAATTATCGTGCAACTTGATCTTACGATCATCCTGCATCCCGAATATAAGTTTGGGTATGAAAAAATGTCAAACCTAATTTTATATTCATATTTCTCTTGATAAAATAATAATGATTCAATTTATAAAATATTAGAAATTATTTCTAATTTTTTTTTTTATAGTGCTCTGATCAAAGTCTTCCTGAATCATTATTTGATTGAAGCAGATAGGATGCGATCTCCTCTTACTAGGAGTGATCGTTTTCATATTGACCTACTCACAACCTTCATAAGCAATCTATCATATCCAGAACACCCCGTACATGATAAAATCATGAATGAGTATGATCCAAAATATGGATTCATGCTTATAAGGTTCTATGGCAGTCTCAGATCAAAAGATTTACATGCACAATTCCCACTATGAGAAAAAATCTGTTGACATGTAGATAAGACTCCATCAGATATTCTTTAATTGGATCAATTTAGTGAATTCATTCTCTAATGAACACTTACATCCTTATATTAGTGTCATACACAAGTAATTGTGAGATCAATTACCCTCTCTACCGAGCATACACAGGATGTACCAGTCTTACCAGAAACATTGATCCCCTACTCAATGTTCCATCGACTAGGAATATTTAACATTAGAGTTTTAAGATTTTAGGTCTCACTTGGTATGATCGCATCATAACCCTAAAACCATAGCCCTAATTTATGAGGTTCATCAAAATAAGATGCAGCATATGATGAACTAAATGCCTTTATTTATTTAAAACATCAGTACATGAGTTGTCGAAAGACAAAAAAAAAAAAATCCATCTATTTATACATTTTGATTGGCTTATAGGGCATATTTCTTTCAGATGTCTGGTCAAGACACCACCTCCCAAGACCTTTTCGGTACTACACGATGCAGTAGGAAGAAAGAAGAAATAAATAGGAAACAATCAAATACGTAGATAAGCTAAAAAGGACTCGCCTCTATGGGACATGCAAACTTCACTATGAAAAAAAAATATTATAAGAGGAGATCTCTCCTTCAACCCTCATACACCCAATTTCTCCCTCACAGAAAGTTCTCCCTCACAAAAGCTCTCTCTAGAAAGACCCCCCTAAATCCCTAAGGTGGCCGCTGTCCGCTATCCAAAAGCCTCATCGGAGCCTCTCTCCTGCTTTTTTTCTCAACATCTCAGCCTTCTCTCTTCTTCACGGGTTCACTGGTCTTCGTGGGCTCTTCATGAAGCCACTTTTATGACACCAGGCCACCCAACGGGTTCTCTCCCATAAAAACCAAGCCACAGCACCACACCACACCTGTTTCATGCGATCTGGCTCTTTTAAAGGGCTTAAACATCACTTAGATTAGGTTTAGGACTCCTAATAACACCCAAATTAAGTCTCAAGCCATTGGATCAATACTGCAAGCCACCCAGACCATCCGATCATGCTTTGATCCATGGAATAGTGCCGTGGACCGTGCGAAACATGTGAGAAATGCCCACGTGGTCCACGCACCCAGTTGTGGACCACTCGGTCCATGGTGGATTGAGAAAACAGGCCCCAGTAGTGCGCTGGCCCTTGGCCGCGATCGCCTGGGCTTTGGCTAGCCTGTGCGCCATGCGCCTGCGCCTGGGCCATGCCCAGCACTCCCGGACCTGGGCCGGCTCGCATGCCCTGCACGCTCGGGCCTGGGCCGGGCTCGCCCGCTGGGCCACCCCCTACACGTGCCCAACCCGGTGCTGGCCGCACCTAAGCCACGCACCACTGCATGCGGCCGCACTGCCACCGCTCCACCGGCCCACCATTGGCCACTGGCCATCCTCTACCACCTCGGGTTCTATGCCGACTCCAAAAGCATGTATCTACTCCGTTCGGACTCCGTTTGGGGTGATCTTGATCTCATTGGACTCTATTTTTCATTGCGAACCTCACTATGGGCTCAATATAGATTGAATCTCAAGGCATCAAATTTTAATAGATTTATCATATTATTCTTAAACATATTCGCGATCAAATGATACGTTATTACAGGACTATGACATTTATTGAGTAGAGGTCATTGTGTGCCATATGGGTTGGTTGTCTTCTTAACCAAGGAGTGTGGTAATACTGGTATGGCATATAGGTGAGATATAGGGGTACATCATCACTGAATAAGTGACTCACTTGCTGAGCGTTCTGTTGTCAAGAGCTACTCGCGAAATACATAGGTATAAGTGTCCTTCAGATCTAAGATCATTATAGTAACTTACAAGCAACTCACTGTGCTTTGGTGCTGGACTATCTAGATTTCTAATGCAGTGACGGAAGGCTACTGGATACAGTTAAGTACTTGTGAAGTCTGTGTATGGATCAAGATGGGATTGACCCTTTCGGATTATTGGAGTTGATGTATCACTATATTTCAATTTAGCAAAGCCTTGGTCAGGGTAATGCATGAGATGGGTTTAAAAGGTTAAAATACAATGTGGATGAAGCAATCTCAGTTGATAGTTAAATGTTAAAAAATATATCCTAAAGCCAATCATTTAATGATTGTGCTAATTATAAATGTATATGAATTGATAAATAATGTTATTAGATTGTGATGAAGTGCTAATTATAAATGTTATTTGGCCTTCTTCATCACAAGGTTACATCTTCTAATGAACTCTTGGGTTGTGATGAAGTCTTTAGGACTACTTTGATCGATAAAAGAGGATTTATCACATAGTCCTTAAACTAGTTCACGACCAAATGATATGCTATTACTAGGACGATAGCAATATCAAGTGTAGGTCATTGTGTGCTATATGCGTTGGTTGTCCTTATAATCAAATGATGTGGAGACACTGGTATGGCATGCAAGTGAGATGTAAGAGTACATCTTATTGAATATGACCAACTGCGGAGCACTCTGCTGTCAAGAGTAGCTCACGAAGGGTATGGGTATAAGTGTCCCTCCGACTTGAGATCACCACGATGACTTGCAAGCAACTCACTGTACTTTGGTGTTGGACTATCTGAATTTATAATTCAGTGATGGAAGATTTCTGGGTGCAGTCAAGTACTTGTCAAGTCTGTGCATGAGTCAAGATGTGATTGATCCCTCCGAATTAATAGGAGTTAATGTATCAATATATTTTAATTTAGCAAAATCTGAGCTTGGGTAATCTATGTGATAAATTTGTAAGATTAAAATATAATATAGATGATTTATTTAGGATTGACAGTTAAATTTTAGGTCATCATCAAGCATTAGGATCAAAGGGATGAATTATACGGTAACCATATGTCAATAGATTCTTAAATGTTGCTTCGCCATCATTCATCCTATCCGCACGTCAGATCCTATTGCTAGATAGTTACATCAATTGGTTCAAAAATTTATTCTTATACTACTGACTTAGGTTTGAACCTATGGGGTCATACTCAAAAGAAATTTTTGACTGATCATGTGGTTGATTAACGATTGAGAATCGTTCGGGGCTTAATCGTCAATTCGATTGATGATTAACCTTATGCAAAAGTTATAATAAATTTATTCATCAAGTATTAGTAAATTAATAAAAGATTAATTAATAATTAAATTACTAATTAGCTCAATTTAATTCAGTAAAGAGGATTAAATAAAATCAAATTGAATTGAATTCAATTAGATTTGACTCAATTAGGTTATGAGATGACCTAATCGCTAAGGGAGAATTATCTCTGATTTAATCAGAACTTTGATTCAATCAATTTCTAATTTAATTGAGATTTGATTAAAAAATTATGAACCTAATTAAATTAGATTTTATCTATTTTATTTGGGCTAAACCAGATATGATTTGGTTTAGATTCAAATAAGAAAATTAAGAATCCATATAGCATTGGACTCTTCTCCATTGCACACCAAATTTTGCACGGCATATTTCTCTATGCTAAGATGTTTTTTGTATGAGATTGTTTCACACCAAAAAGCTCTTTTCCTTCTCTATCTCACATCCAAATTTAGATAAAATCTAATGTTATATGGTATGTTAAAATTTGATTTGAATGAGATACCATATAAGATAAGGTTTGACCTTATCTACAACTCTTGCCTCCCATGCCTTCTTTTTCCTTTATTTTGTGTGACAATATGAGGGATTTTACCATGAAAAATTAGATGGAGATCTGATTCCATGTGAAAGGAAGTTGTTTGGGGTGTCCCATATTTTTTGGATGTGGAATTGAAAGGAAAGAGGTGACAATGTATGGAAGAGTCCAAACATTGTTGGACTCTTCACCCTACCTTATTACACATTGAAATAAATAGGGATTTATTTTGTTTTTGTGTGTGTAAGAGAGAAGAAAAGGATCTCTTCACGTTGAAGGGTTGAGGCATGGGTTGTTGACGTGAAAAAAAGAGGAGAATTCTGTCTCTTGGGGTGTGCGCAAAACCTAGTCTTTTAGGATTTCTACCTCAAGGTCTAGGAAGAGAGAAAAACAAAAGAGAAAATAGTTTCTTCTCCTTTCTTCTTTCACATCCTCATCTCCTCTAGAAGTCCATATTCAACCTTTGAAAAGGTTTCAAAGATTTGAAGAAAGGATCTAGATCAGTCAAGAAGATGATCTTCGTGCGAGCTAGCACTCCCGAGAAGATCGTTTAGATTGGAGCTTCGAGTGGAGTTTTCATAGAGGCCGGACGTGTGTGTGGCTATGAGCAACCAGCAAGAATCTTCTTTACCATATTTTTCAATAGCGACAATTATCGATCTATGCTCAGGTATCGAGTTTTGAACTCAGATAGATGTAGATTTGATCTACTACTTACATCTATACATGCAGATTTTATCATGTGATTATTTTAGATTTTATATTTAACATATCATGTCATAGATTCTATAGTAGGTTAATTTGATAATTAGATTATATACATATTAGATTAATTTGATTAATTTAATTATCTTTCACTATAATTTATTCGAAAGTTTTTGAAATACATGCATAAAATCACCTACATTTTCCAACAGTAGTATCATAGTCTAGGTTCGTTATGACATATTATGTGTGCTTATTAAATCTAAATTTTAATTTTATTTAGATCTGATATGTGATATCTTAAATCTAAATTTGATTAATGGTTAATCACAAACTGAAATAAGATTGTCCTGTTGTAGGGTTTACCTCTTACAGTGAATAGGTTATCCTAGTTTGTGCTGATCGTTGATAAAATCTGATTTTATATGTTGCATACGATGTTTATGATCTGATTTAAATATAATCTAAGGCTGTGATCAGATCTAATATAATTTAGATTAGATCAAAGTTCAAGCATATATGATATGTGATTAGATTAGATGATCCGATTAGCAAGTACTTGAATTGGGTTGATCGCTAGGCCGTCCGATCATAGGAGCAAGAAGAGTTTAAAGGCCCTCTCTTTTCATTCGATGGGATATTTTTATGGTGTGTAGGGGTTCCATGTGATTAAATCCCATAAAGAAGAGTGTGAAAAGAAGATCTTATTTTTCTACAAAACTCTAGATCTTGAAACTCTAGGTTTGTTGTATGTGATACTAAGTTGTATGAAAAATAAAACATACATCTAATCTATATGATTAAAATTATTTTAATCATAAAAAAATAAAATTTTAAATCATAAAAAACTTTAAATATGATCTAAAAGGATATTTATGATTGATTTTATTTTAAGATTATGTAAAATTTTTATATTCAAAACTCTTTGAATCATGCTTGTACAATTACTGAGCTGATCCAATTTTGAACTAAGTTGACCCAGTCCTCTTGTATAGTCAGTTCAATATTGATTGAGTCAATCCAGTTTCAGAATAGAAAATCTTTTCATAACATTTGTTGTAAATTATTTATAAAATAAAAACTTTAAATTATTTTAAATCTAAACCTAAATTCATATTGATACTGAACTTAATTAAGAATTAAGTGTAGAATCGATTAGATCTAGAATTGTAATTTAAGATCTAATGACATTGCATAAAACATGGGGCCATGGGTTAGCTCAAATTAGATCCTTTTAATTAGGTTAGACCTAAGGTTAGAATCAAAGAATTATTGATCGTGTAGAGAAATTGATTAAGTCTAACCAAATATTGAATTAGATTATTTAAGATTTTTCTAAAACAATAGTTATAGATGGTCAAGTCCATGTCTTTGATTAGACTAAATAGACTTTGATTGTGGCTCAGTGGTTGAATCCGAATCATTAGGTTGGTCAAATCAAAACTAATTAATCAATTGATATCTATGGTAAGTTTGACATTTCGATCGATGGTTTTTAATTGGGAACAGCTTATCTGATCGGTTTGATGGTGTCTAAGGCAAGCTTAGCAGATCCTCCCACCGATCTCACATACTTGGCCAATTTGGTGAATTAGATTTTGATTAAATCACTAAGTGATTCGAGTTAATCCATGCCATTAAGATTGATCAGTGTGATTGATCTAGGTGCCAGTTCAACCAGCATGACTCTAATCCAATTCAATGACTTGGTGAAGTCAGTGGGAGGATTGTGATTTACTGGTTGATCTCTTCTCTTTTCTCAATTTATAAATTAAATTTTTTAAATTATTAGGTCCCTAAAATGAGCTAGTTATGGGGATAACTAGATTATAGCCTCCCATTAAGGTGAATGATAATGGGTTCATTATTTCTGATTGACATTGCAGACGTCATCCATCTGGTGTTCTCTCTGAATGATGGAGTTATCATTCATCATATGATAACTTTGTTATACTATCTGATGAATGGTTGGATTTATCAAGTCAACTTCGGGCCTGATCATTCTTTGACTAGAATCACTGAGTAGATTTATGTTAATAGTTTGACCTAATCAAAACTTTCAGTGGAGACCCATCGTCTACTGAAATAAAATTTGAGATAAAATTAATTATTAAAAGTTATTTATAAAAATAATTAGTTAAGAACCTATCCATAGATGCATATGGATTGACCGAGCCATCCTCGAACCTGTATGCAGTTTGTGTGGATTCTAGTACTCACTAAGGAATTAAAAAAATTTCTCGGATTGGAGGTAGAAGCTACCAATCAACTAAAGTAGTGCAAGAACCTATAGACTAAAGTCTAAGTCTTTAGGCTCAATCAATTCGTAAACATAGAGGTCTTGTATTTTTTTTTCAGTTATGGCTAGATGTCCGTTGCTTCATTCACTGTTTGACAGTGACTAATTTATAGGATCCAACTTTGATAATTGGTATCGAAAGTTGCAAATAGTTCTAGAGCATGAATGGATCCTAAATATGATTACAGATCCAGCACCTAATGTTCCCACATCCAAGACACATGATGTGATCTATGACACTTATCAAAAGTGGTCAAATGATCGTATCACCGTGTGGTATTTTTGAGAGCAGCAAAGAACACGAATTTAGTTATAAATTTGATGATGCTCAATGGAAGAAAATCTTTCAAATATTGAAGGAGTTCTTTTCTACTTCTGAAGATGTATCTTCAGTAGGACAATAATCTTTTGAGAAAGAAAAGAAAAAAAAAGGTACAAAAGAGTCGTGCTTGGGCTAAGGAGCCTGAACTGACAAAAGAGTCTAAGATTAATCTAGTCTAGTAGAGTCTCTTGATTCGAATAGGCTAAAAAAGAAAAATCAGTAAAAAGTTGCTGGACAAGGTACTTATATGATAACATCTTGTGATTTCTCTATCTGTGACACTACTACCTGGGTATTGGATATCAAAAGTCCATACAAATTATTGCAATGACTTCATGTTAGTAGAAAGATTAGAAACAGTAAGAGGTTCCTGAATATTAGAGATGGAAGTTATGTTCCAATCCTAGTTTTAGAAATCATCGAGCCTATTTTCAATTCTAACAATATCGTTTTAGTGATTGACATTATTATCTAATAATTTTTGTGATATTATTATGAATGATGTCAAAATCATGGTGGATAACTAAAGAAATAATATTTACCAATAGTTACAACCTGTTAGTGTACTGTACACAGCAAACAAACTCCTAAAGTAGATTATGTCATGGATTCGTACTTTTGGCAATTTAGGCTCGATCATATAAACAAGAATAGGATCAACAGAAAAATTTTTGAAGTTAATAATTATGAATCATTGTCAACCTGTCAATCCTATCTCCTTAGTAAGATGATCAAGTTATCTTTTGTTGAAAAAGGTGAACAAGCCAATGATATTCTGAATCTAATACATACTGATGTATTGGATCTACGAATATATTTACCATAAATTTGGATTATTTGAAATATTCAAATAATTTTTTAATAAGGTAAAGAAACAAACTGAAAGAGTATTGAAATTCTTTGATCAGACCAAGAGGAGTATACCTTTCTAGTGGTTTTTTGACATATCTAGAAGAGAATAGGATTCTCATTTATTGAAATTGACTTTGTTAGACATAGTTCGATCTATGATGGAGTTTACAAGTCTGTTAGTCTCCTTTTAAGGTTATGCTCTTAAGATTACTTATCATATTATGAACTGGATTTTGAATTAATCAGTCGCAACAACTCCATATGAGATATGGACTAGGTGTAAGCCGATATTCTCTTACCTTAGGGTTTGAGAGTGTTTGGTTTATGTCAAGTAATTGCAGATCAATTAGCTTGAATCTAGATCCTATATATATTATTTTGTAGGATAACCCCAAAGAATCTAGGGGGTATAACTTCTACCTTACTAAAGAACAAGAGTTGTTGATGCAGAATTCCACCGACGTTGGAGAAGCTGGAGTCGAGGAGATCGCATCCACCACCAGGACCTGCAAGGGAAGTCTAAACCAGAGTTGGAGGTGCTCCGGCAAGACCCTCCGATGCTCAAGTCAGTACTCTGCCTCAACAGAAATGGAGCACTCGAATGAAATTTTAGCAGAGTTTTAGGATAGAGTTTAGAGCTTAGAGAAGAACGTATCTGGGGGTCTCCTTTTTATAGACAGAGAGCATAACTGATTGACAACGACGTCTGTAACTGCCTGGTAGTGGGCCGTTCGGAGCCACACGGAGTTTGTTACGGAGAGTAGTGGCATCAGGGGGCCGTTCAGGGCCATGTGGAGTTTGTTATGGAGAGTGGAGTGGTGTCTGTTGTCGCAACTTGTCAGAGAGTGGTGGGGCCACGTGGAATCTATTACAAAGAGTGGAGTGGGGTAGTGGCCATTGTCATGACTTGCCAGAGAGTTCGGACCTGATGGCTGAAGCTCGGTTGGGACATCTGATGGAGCGGAATGGCTCTCTGTCTCTGCAATCTAAGAGGAGCTCAGATATTTTCAAGGTTGCTGATGAGTCCACTATTGTCGAATGCCTTGGATGCTGATGCTACAGGCAGAAGTCATCTATTGTAGAAGCTCGAACAGAGACTTTCTGTTGGAGAAGTTCAGTAAGAGTCCGATTGCTAGAGGAGTTCGTCTGGAATTTGCCTGATGTAGAAGCTCGTCTGAGGACTGTCCGTCGGAGAGATCCGATTTCATGAGGAATCTGATAGAGGGTCGACCGACAGTGGAGTTCGGATGGCACCGTGAAGGTTCATCCACTGCAGGAGTCTTGAGGACACTGGGGAAGGTCGAACATTGGAGGAGTCCGGGATTCAATTCTGTTGTAGAAGTTCGGACGGAGTCCGACTCTTGTAGGAGTCTGAAAGGAGACCGCTTATTGTAGAAGTTCGGACGAAGATCGATTGTCGTGGAAGCTCGGATGGAGATTTCTTATTGTAGAAGCTCGAAGTAGAGATCTGACTGGTGGAGCCTGTCCGTTGTAGAAGTTCATCTGTGATCCATCCACTGTAGAAGTTTGGATGGAGTTCGGCTCTTGTAGGAGCTCGGATGAAGTCCACTTGCAATAGAAGTTCAGAAGGCGGTCGACCATCGTAGAAACTTGGATGGAGTCTAGTTACTGTAGAAGTCCTACTGTTGGAGAAGCTTAGACATTGATGAAGTCCGAAAGAAGTTCAGAGTAAAGTCATTCGTGGCCGGAAGAAGTCTGGAAGAGATTCGGAGAATAGTCGATCACTGTAGAAAATCGACTGATAGTGAAGCTCAGAAAGTGTTTGGAGCAGCCCAGTAGATGAATGGAGGAGCTCATTATCGGAGAAGTTCAAATGGTATTATGGAAGCTCGGATGGTCGAGGGAGTTCAGAAAGATGCCATACAAGGTCGGAAGCCAGAAGAGCCCTTAAAGGGTCGGCCTTTTACGAACTTTGGCTGGGGTATTTTATACCAAACACCAGTCTCTTTACTTTTGAGTTCGGGTTTCGAATGAAGGAAGTACAGAGAAATTTTTGCAGCTGAAGTTGCCTCCCTCGATTTTTGTACTTGGTTGTTTCCAGATATTTTGGCGTTTGGCGCACTGGTGCTGGAGCCTTTTCAAATCGAGGTGATCCGAAATGATTTTTTCAAAATTCCTGTTGGAGAGTTGCTCTAGGCACGGTGCAATAATGATTCTGTCAGTTGTCAGCCACCTTTAGCCGCCTGTCACGATCAGTGGGCCATGCGGCGATTATAGATCGGCCAGAGAAAATCTACGATCATTATTGCACCGGACCCCATCGCCTATTTAAATCCGCCTCCCTCCTTCAGGGGTCTCACTTTGCTTGGGAGTTTCTTCGGTCCCTCCTTCTTCCTGAGAGTTCCGTTCTTCCCCAGCGTCCTTCTTGACCTTAGGCATTCTTCGAGTCATCCCCATCTCTGCATCTCTGCATCCTTCAGACCAGCCTAGGTTAGTTCCAGAACTCTCTCTTTTTTTGTGGCTCTATTTCTAAGCTATGCCGATCTTCTTTCGTTGCAGATATGGATGCGGACGCGGCTCGGATGTTAGCCAAGAGTCTCAAGGCCCACAAGAGGAAAGGCACTGCAACTTCTGGGTCGGCGAAGAAGGCGAGGGTAGAAGAGACAGATCTGACTGTGCTTCGCCTTGATCGCACAGAGACCGCACTTATGGTACATCTTCGACCACGAGTACTTCCCGATCTCACGGAGGGGGGAAGCAGAAGGGGGAACTGGAAGAAGAAGTTAAGTACTTAAAGCAATCTTTGATGATGGCTAGAACCGAGAGTTCGAAGTCTGAAGAAGTCGAGCTTCCTTAGAGCTTTTTTACCTTTTATTCTATATATTCCTTTCTTTTCTTGTTGCTTTTTTTTTTTGGCCTTCAAAGGCTTTGTAACGCGTACTTTACTAATGAAATGAAAAAAAAAAATTTCTATTATCTTGTCCATTCTTGCATTAAGTTATCATTTACCAAACTTCTTTTATCTTCTATCTTATTCGATGTCGACGTTGTTTGAAGATTCCTGGTCATCGCCGTATTGATTCACCCTTAGGGACTGGAGATTTTCGACAAGGGTTTTCTTCCTCGTTGAGATGAGGTCCCTTGAACCTTGGATGTAGTTCATTTTTTTTTTTTTTTATCTCTAGTGTAGCTCATCACTTTTTCTTCTCCTTTTTTTTTGTGTTAGGACGAGGGTTTTCCTTCTGCTCCTAACAGGATTGTAGGGGTGTAGAGGAGTTGTTGAGGAACTTTTTTCTTCATCCGATCTCAAACGATCATATCTTCATTTATGTCAGGACGAGGTTCTCCTCCTATTTCTGACACAATCAATTTCAGCTCATATTAAGATGAGGTCTTCCTCCTGTTCCTAACAGGGCTGCAGGGGCACATAAGGGCCATGGCAAGGACCTCTCTCCCCATCCGATCTCTAAATAATCGGGCCTTTGACTTTGCTCATGTTAGGATGAGGTTCTCCTCCTATTTCTAACATGACTGTGGAGGCACATAAGGGCCGTTGCAAGGGCCTCTCCTCCCATCCGGTCTTTAAATAACCGGACCTTCGACTTTGCTCATGTTAGGATGAGGTTCTCCTCCTGTTCCTAACATGGCTGTGGGGGCACATAAGGGCCGTTGTAAGGATCTTTCCCTCCATCCGATCTCTAAATAATCGAGCCTTCGACTTTGCTCATGTTAGGATGGGGTTCTCCTCCTGTTCCTAACATGGCTGTGGGGGTGCATAAGGGCCGTTGCAAGGGCCTCTCCTCCCATCCGGTCTCTAAATAACCGGGCCTTCGACTTTGCTCATGTTAGGACGAGGTTCTCCTCCTGTTCCTAACATGGCTGTGGGGGGCATAAGGACCGTTGCAAGGGCCTCTCCCCCCATCTGATCTCTAAATAATCAGGCCTTCGACTTTGCTCATGCTAGGACGAGGTTCTCCTCATGTTCCTAACATGGCTGTGGGGGTGCATAAGGGCCATTGCATGGGCCTCTTCCCCCATCCGGTCTCTATATAATCGGGCCTTCGTTCGTGTCAGGATGAGGTTTTCCTCTTGTTCCTGACATGCTTAATTTTGATTATCTGAAGGAGCTACTCCCTATCGTCATAAGCTCATACCAAAAGAAAAGATATACGAATATGAAAGAAACTTTTATTCAAGGCAAAGTTATCGGTAATACATTCGTAGATTTTTCGAATTCCATGGTCGCAGAAGGTCTGCTCCTCCAAGCTCTTTTAAATAGTATGTTCCAGGCCGAACCACCTTCCTGACTTCATACGGGCCTTCTCAGATAGGAGCAAGTTTTTCTTGATTTTGAGGTTGTGAGATAGCGGCTCGCCGAAGTACTAAATCCCCCGCTCTGAAGGCCTTGCTCTTGACCCGGGAGTTGTAGTAGCGGGCCACCTTTTGCTTGTAGGCGGCCATCCGAACTTGAGCTGTCTCCCGCTTTTCTTCTAATAAGTCAAGGTTGGCTTTGAGATCCTGTGAGTTGTGTTGCTCGTCTAATGCCACAACTCACGTCGACAGAAGTTTGAGTTCGATCGGGATCACAGCTTCTGTTCCGAAGGCTAAGGCAAAGGAGGTCTCCCCTGTGGGCAGTCTTTGGGTAGTTCAGTATGCCCACAACACATGATAAAGCTCATCTGCCCAAGTTTCCTTTGCTCTTTCAAGTCTCGCCTTGATTCCTTGCAGCAGAGTCCTGTTAGTAACCTCGGCTTCACCGTTTGCTTGCGAATGGGCTACTGACGTGAAGTTATAGGAGATGTTTAAGTCCTCACAAAATTCAGCAAACCTTGTCCCAGCAAATTACGTCCATTATCAGTAGTGAGAGTTCTAGGTAGGCCGAACCTATAGACAATTGACTTCCAAATGAAGTCCTGCACCTTAGCTTCTGTAATTTTTGCCAAAGGTTCAGCTTTGACTGACTTGGTGAAGTAGTCAATTGCCACCAAGAGAAACTTTCGCTGTCCGGATGTCATGAAAAAAGGTCCAAGGATATCCATCCCCCATTGTGCAAACGGCCATGGGGCACTTAAGGGTGTAAGTTTGGAGGCAGGTTGCCTTTTGGATATTTGCATATCTCTGACACCGATCACACCTTCTGACATATTCGATGGAGTCATGGTACATGATAGGTCAGTAATAGCCTTATCAGAGCAGCTTGTGGGATAAAGATCTGACCCTCAAGTGACTTCCGCAGACTCCCTCATGTACCTCCTACAAGGTGAAGTCGGCTTCAGAAGGTCAGAGACATTTCAGAAGGGGCAAAGAGTACATCCTCTTGTACAGCTTGCCTTCATAAAGAATATATCAGGAGGCCTGGTTCCTAAGCTTCCGAGTTTCTTTTGCATCAGGAGGAAGAACCCCATCCTTGAGGTACGCAACTAGTGGGTCAATCCAGCTGGGTTCATGGTTGATCTCCATCACAAGCTGTGGTTCTTCCGTACTTGGACACTTCAGAACTTCGAAGAAGACTTCCTTGGGCAGTTCAGCTGGAGCCAGTGTAGCCAACTTGGAGAGAAGGTCGGCCCTGATATTTTCTACTCTTGGAATCTGCTTGATGTCAAAGCTACCGAAGGCAGGGACGATCTCTTTTACCTTTTCGAGATACTTGGCCATACTATCCTCCCGAGCCTTATAGTTTCCACTGACTTATCCCACCACCAATTGGGAGTCACTGTAGACTTGGAGCCGATCTACTTCTAACTCTTTGACGATCCTCAATCCTGCAATCAGAGCTTCATATTCTGCTCCATTATTTATCGCAGAAAATTCGAAGCGCAGCACATACTCCGCAATAATTTCTTCTGGATTGACCAAGATCAGGCACACACCTGTGCCTGACATGTTGGAGGAACCATCCACGTAGAGGATCCAAAAACCATCAAGGAGATCTATTCTTTTTTCACGGGAATTCGACTGGAGCCCTGAGTTGTCGGCCTCACCTCATTCAAGTTCGGCCTTTTTCGGAATAGTGCACTCCACTATGAAGTCTGCTAATATCTGGGCTTTAATCATCGATCGAGGTTGATAGTTGATATCAAATTTTGTGAGCTCGACTGCCCATTTCGCTATCCTTCTAGAAGCATCCGCTCGATGCAGAACCACCATGATCGGTTGGTCGGTGAGTAGTGTTATGGTGTGTCCTTGAAAGTAAGGTCGGAGCCTTCGAGCTGCAATCAATAAGACGTAAGTTAGTTTCTCTAACTTAGTATACCTAGTTTCGATGTCTCTCAATACTCGGCTAATGTAGTAGATCGATCGTTGAATTTTTGCTTCTTCCTTAACCAGAACTGCTGTGAGAGCCACAGGGAAGACCGCCAGGTACAGGAATAACTCCTCTCCGGGTTCGAACTTTGCCAATAGCAGAGGTGAGCTGAGGTAGCTCTTTAATTTTTTGAATGCTTGCTGACATTCAGTGGTCCAACAGAAGTTCTTCGACTGCTCGAGGGTCTGAAAGAAAGGCAGGCATCATTCGACCGACCTTGAGATGAAGTGATTCAGAGCTGCTACTCTCCCAGTAAGGCACTGAACTTCCTTTATTGACTTCAGGATGGTCATTTTCTGGATGGCACGAATCTCTTTTGGATTTGCTTCGATCCCGCACCCCGATACCATGAAGTCTAAGAATTTTTCTGAGGTTACTCCAAAAGCGCACTTGGCTGGGTTCAGCTTCATCTTATATTTTTGGAGGGCACTGAAGGTCTCCTCAAGGTCGATGACGTGGTTCTTTGTGGATTTGCTTTTTACAACCATATCATCCACGTAGACCTCCATATTGCGGCCGATCTGCTCTTTGAAGATCTTGTTCACTAGTCGTTGATAGGTCGTCCCTGCATTTTTTAGGTCAAAAGGCATGATCCTGTAACAATAAAGACCACGGTTAGTAATAAAAGTAATTTTTTCTTCATCTTTTGATGTCATCCTGATTTGATTATAGCCAAAAAATGCATCCATAAAAGTGAGAAGCTCGTGGCCCGAGGTTGCATCCACTAATTGGTCAATTCTGGGCAGAGGATAACTGTCCTTCGAATAGGCTTTGTTTAGCTTTTTGAAGTCTATACACATCCTCCACTTGCCGTTCGCCTTCTTAACGAGAACCACATTGGAGACCTAGTTCGGGTAGTTGACTTCTCTGATGAACCTGACATTCAGGAGTTTATCAACTTCCTCAGTTATTGCCACTTGCCTTTCTGGTGCATGACTTCGGATTTTTTCTTTCATCGGCCGATGTTTGGGATCAACAGCCAGGCGGTGTTCTATGACTCCCGCATCAATCCCTGGCATGTCCGCTGGAACTCAAGCGAAAACATCCACATTCTTTTGTAGAAAATTGATGAGCTGTGTCCGTACCTCTTCTCCTAGGTTAGAGCCGATCTTCACCACATGCTCCTCATTCCCATCATTCAAAGGAATTGAGACAAGATCTTCAATTGGCTCACTCCGTTCTTCAGCAAGGTCGTCACGAGTGTCCAATCCATCAACCGGACAGGGGTCAGACTAACCATTTCTTTGAAGGGCTATGTTGTAGCAGTATCTTGCCAGGGCTTGATCTCCTCTGACCTCTCCGACTCCTTGGCTAGTAGGAAATTTCAGCTTCAAGTGGTAGGTCGATACCACAGCTCGGGGGGTGTTGAGGCTAGGTCGGCCGAGTGTTGCATTATAGGCAGATGGCGCCCTTACTACCAGAAAATCCACTTGTGCTCTTGATTGCTTTGGGTACCAGCCTGCAACCACGATTAAAGTTATTACCCCTTCTACTGGCACAGCATCGCCAGTGAACCCTACCAACGAGGAGTTTATCGGCCCTAATCGACCATCCGAAATGGATATTTTCGAGAATACATCATAAAATAGAATATCGATCGAGCTTCCACTATCAACAAGAATGCGACATACACCATAGTCAGCAATATTTAAAGAAAATAAAACCGCATCATTATGGGAGAATTGAATCTCCCGAGCATCTTCTTCAGTAAAGGTTATAGACTCTTCAATCCTCTGTCGCTTGGGCGGTACGGTCGATCCACTGACTGCTCCCCATCGGGATCCTCCAGAGATGGTGTTGACGATCCCGATTGGAGGTCGATCTTCAAGCTGTTCCTCCCTCCTTGGTGGCTCTGGCTGTGGTAGGGCCCTCGGTCGATCCTCCCTACCTTCAAGTCGACATCGGATAAATCTGTCGAGCCGACCTCATCTGATGAGCTCCTCGATCTGCCGGTTCATCTCTTGGAACCTTTGATCCTGGAGATCTTCTCGACTGCGAGTCTCGAGGGTCTCCTGGTGGAATGGAGGTAGGGATCCTCTGGGGGTGGAATCATGATCGGACGAAGGGCTCTCCACCTTCTGATTCCCCTTTTCGGGGGAGACAAGGTGACTGGCCCAAGTGGCCCATCCGGTCGTCGGATTCTGGAACTCTGGTGATGCTCTTTCCAGCCGCACTGATGCCTGCGGCTATTGCGGCTACTGCTGCATGGCCTACACTGCTTCGGTGAGACCCCTGACCTGCTGAACCAGTAAG
The DNA here is from genome assembly GCF_000442705.2 of Elaeis guineensis. Classification (NCBI taxonomy): domain Eukaryota; kingdom Viridiplantae; phylum Streptophyta; class Magnoliopsida; order Arecales; family Arecaceae; genus Elaeis; species Elaeis guineensis. The sequence goes on from NC_026006.2 coordinate 7,297,630, forward strand.
TCAAACTGCTCCATACTTACCGTCGTTGCTAGAGGAGGAGGAGCCTGAAAAACTGAAGACGAGGTCGGAGCTTGCGGGTCTCACTAAGATCTGACCGCAGAGGCTGTGGATCGCCTGGTGGATGCCTTTGGGAGAGGTATCAGGTGGAGATCTGGCAGGAGAAGAAGAAAAAAATATCGAAGAAGATGACCAAAGACAATCCCACTGAGTACTTCTTTAAGAACAAGGGTACTGTGAAGACACAGACCCTTCCTCTAGCGCCAATTCTGTTGGTGCAGAATTTCGCTGACGTCAGAGAAGCTGGAGTCGAGGAGATCGCGTCTGCCGTCAGGACCTGCAAGGGAAGTCTAAACCAGAGTTGGGGGTGCTCCGGCAAGACCCTCCAATGCTCAAGTCAGTACTCTGTCTCAACAGAAATGGAGCACTTGAATGGAATTTTAGCAAAGTTTTGGGATAGAGTTTAGAGCTTAGAGAAGAACATATCTGGGGGTCCCCTTTTTATAGATGGAGAGCGTAACTAATTGACAGCAACGTCTATAACTGCCTGGTAGTGGGCCGTTTGGGGCGACACGGAGTTTGTTACGGAGAGTAGTGGCGTCAGGGGGCCGTTCAAGGCCACATGGAGTTTGTTATGGAGAGTGGAGTGGTGTTCGTTGTTGTGACTTGCCAGAGAGTGGTGGGGTCACGTAGAATCTGTTACAGAGAGTGGAGTGGGGTAGTGGGCATTGTCGTGACTTGCCAGAGAGTTCGGGCCTGACGGCTGAAGCTCGACTGGAATGTCTGATGGAGCAGAATGGCTCTCTGTCTCTACAATCTAAGAAGAGCTCAGATGTTTTCGAGGTTGCTGACGAGTCCACTGTTGTCGGGTGCCTTGGGTGCTGATGCTGCAGATGGAAGTCATTTGCTGTAAAAGCTCGGACGAAGACTTTCTGTTGGAGAAGTTCGGTAAGAGTCTGATTGCTAGAGGAGTCTGTCTGGAATTTGCCTGATGTAGAAGCTCATCTGAGGACTGTCCATCGGAGAGATCCGATTTCATGAGAAATCCGACAGAGGGTCGACCGACAGTAGAGTTCGGATGGCACCATGGAGGTTCGTCCACTGGAGGAGTCTCGAGGACACTGGGGAAGGTCGAATGTTGGAGGAGTTCGGGATTCAATTCTGTTGTAGAAGTTCGGACGGAGTCCGACTCTTGTAGGAGTCTGAAAGGAGGCCGCTTATTGTAGAAGCTCGAACGAAGACCGATTGTCATGGAAGCTCAGATGGAGATTTCTTATTGTAGAAGCTCGGAGTAGAGACCCGACTGGTGGAGCCTATCCATTGTAGAAGTTTGTCTGTGATCCATCCACTGTAGAAGTTCGGATGGAGTCCGGCTCTTGTAGGAGCTCGGATGAAGTCCACTTGCAATAGAAGTTCGAAAGGCAGTCGACCACCATAGAAACTTAGATCGAGTTTGATTATTGTAGAAGTCCTACTGTTGGAGAAGCTCGAACATTGATGAAGTCTGGAAGAAGTTCGGAGTAAAGTCGTTCATGACCGGAAGAAGTCTGGAAGAGATTCGGAGAATAGTCGATCACTGTAGAAAATTGGCTGATAGTGAAGCTCAGAAAGCATTTGGAGCAGCCCGGTAGATGAATGGAGGAGCTCATTATCGGAGAAGTCCGGATGGTATTATGGAAGCTCAGATGTTCAGGATAGTTCAGAAAGATGCCATACAAGGTCGGAAGCCGGAAGAGCCCTGGAAGGGTCGGCCTTTTACGAACTTCGGCTGGGGGTATTTTATACCCAACAAGAGTTATTCGGTATTTCTTTCAGAAAAAGAGTACCTTGGTGAAGGAATTGATGCCTTTAATATGAACTTATGAAGTTTGACAGGTAGAAGAATTGACACAATCTAGTGAACCCATAGAATCAGATTTGATTAGATCAAACTTAGAATCCATTGTAGAAGCATCATTAAGGAGATCCGATAGAGTACCATGTCCATCGGATAGATACTTCAGTATCTAGGTTCAGGACGTGATCCTGTTGAACTCGATGAGAACAATAAGGATCTGATCACCTACATAGATATTATGTAGAGGTCCAACTCCACTTAGTGGCTTGGAGCCATAGAGTCTGAAATGAAGTCTATGAAGATCAATGATGTTTAGATACTCGTTGATCCACCAAAAGGGTAAAACCCATAGAGTGTAAGTGGATCTTCAATAGGATCAGAGGGTGCAGACGAGAAGGTGGAGACCTACAATGCCCATCTGGTTGCCTAAGGATATTGTCAATGTTATTGTATTGACCATCATGAAATATTTTCTTCTATGGCAATGCTAAATATTTTGGAGATGAAACATACATTTTGATAAGTGATCAAAATGCATGGCTTCATTAAGAATGAAGAAAAACTCTGCAAATACAGATGCGTTAATAGTTTTGTGAGTGTATTTCTTATTTTGTATCTAAATAAAATTCTCTTAATTAAAAATGACATTCCTTACATTATAGGAAATAAAGGTTTGACTGTTATCATTGTTCTCCATAAAGGACTTGGGAAAAGCATTCTTCATCCTAGACATGAAGATCTATAAAGATAGATCTAAGAGGCTACGTAGGTTATCCCAGTCTATATACATAGAGTGTTTATGAGTCAAATTTATTCTATCATGTACACCATGTATGATATTGGATATGATATACTCACTAGGTGCAGTGAGTGGATACTTCCAAGATCTGGATGAGAATTACTAATAGGTTATCCTTAAGTATTTGAGAAATACTAAGGACTGGTGACTCAATTATGGAGAATCTGACTTAAAACTTGTAGAGTATGACTCTAATTTTTAGTTAGACATAATAAAAGCAAGAACGTGTTGAAATACATTCTTATCTTAAATAATGGAGTAATCTAGTAGAAAATTTCTAAGTAGAAAGATATAGCCAATTTAATTTGTGAGGCGGAATGTATTGAAAGAACCAGATCTAGGGTTTCAGGGTTAGATCTTGAAACTTTTTCAAGATCAGACAACGAAAGACTAAAATAAATCAAAAATTTATCTTATAAAATTAGAAAATTTCTAGATCTAAGATCCTATTACATGATTATTATATGATATTAAATCAGAAATTAAAATATAAAAAGCAAGAACTACATGTTGATCATATCAACATGTTTCTATACTACATCTAATGTATGTAATATATAATAGATCAGATCTATTACCTTGCAAGTTAGACGTTTTAACTTTGCTGATCTAGGCTTGAAGATGATGTTGTGAGCCACACATACGTTCGACCTCTAGGAGTCATCTACACGAGCCCACGAATCACGATCAGAAGTTCTGATCCAGGAAATCAGCACAGTATGCTAGTACTGTGCTGATCCTTCTTCGATGGTCGATCAGATGCCTCCTTCTTCTTGATTTAGACTCTTCCAAAGATGAAAAGTAGAAGAAGGAGTTTTAGATGAGATTCTCTCAGAAAACTTACAGATGGAGGAAGGGAAGAGATGAACCCAGCAACTCTAGAAGAAGACCCTCTTCTTCTTCTCTTTGCTCTAACCCAGATACCTAATTTTGTGTCTATTAGATCTCCATACCCTAAGACTCTTTCTTCTTGATTTTTGGATGTCTCAAAGGTATCTCAATGTTCTATGTTCCACAATAATTTTATAAATAAATTCAATTTAAATAGAGAGATATGAAGAGTCCTTGTCTAGGTTAAATACCTAGTCAAGGATTATCCAAACAAGGCAAGACAAGGGGTGCCCAACTCTTGAGCGTCCCCTCCTTTTTCTATCATGGACTACTAGCAAAGGGTAAATATTATGTGCCATAAAAATCATGAAAATTTCAAAAAAAATTTGGATAAAATCAGTGCCATAAGGAAAGAGTTTTGGTTTCCTAAAACTCTATCTCGTAGAATTTGAAATCTAAACTAATTCCTACTTTGACTTGATTCACAACTACATTCCATGTAAGAGAGAAAGAAAGAAAAGTTTTGGGCATGCGTGAAGACCTAAGAGAGAGGGTTTTGTCTCACAAAATAAGAGAGAGTGGGCATGGGATAAGAGAGAGTGGGCGTGGGGGGCTAAGGTGGTGCAAGGTAGAATCCTAGTCTTACTAGGATTCAATCTATGACTTGTTCAAATTTGGTTTCTCAAACCAAAATCAAATAAATCTAATTAAAATAAGCCTTAACTCAATTAAGAGCTTAATTTAATCAGATTAAATTAGATTTAAATCTGATTTAATTTTTTAATCAAATTAAAAATTAGGTTGACCCAAGTCCTATTTGAACTAGGACTAGTTTTTCCTTGCACTTGACTTATCCAATAAACCAATTGGACTTGATCTAATCAAGCCCAAATTAAATCTAATTAAATAATATTTAACTAGACTTAATCTCAGCCATTTGACTTAATCAAATTAAGCCAATTAGCAATCAAATTGCTAATCGATCCTCTTGCAACACTTGCACTAGGTTAAATGTCAATCGTATTGATCATTTAACTCTAGAATGATTCTTAATCGTTAATCAACCATCCGATCGAATCGTGAACTCTAATGTGTATGACTTCATAGGTCCGATCCTAAGCTGATAGTATAGGAATAAATTTTTGCATCAATAGAAGTAACTATCTAGCAATGATATCTGACAATCGGATAGGTCGAATGTGTAGAACAATATCCTTAGAACCCATACGGACATAGTTTTCATATAATTTATCCCCTTGATCAAAATACTCATAGGATACCTCAGAGTTCAACTATCAACTCTGATAAGGTTGTCCATATTATATTTCAAAATATCAAATCTATCTGATGGATTATCCTGTTAGATGTATGCCCTAGATGCCAGATCGGCTGACACATTCATGTACAAATCTAAGGGCAAAATTATAATTTTGACTATAAATGAATAAAAGGGTTATTTTTCTATCACATTGTGTACATTGTGTTTGTGATACATCCTTTGAGTTAGTGAGAATGTTAATTCATATTTTCAAGAGTTGAAAATTTAAGGCATGAATTTACATAACTAACTCATAAACTGCTCCTGACCATAGGATCATCATGAGGATGGTGATCGATCCGGAAGGTTGGTGTACGATCGTTTCCTTAGGATAGATGAGTCTTGAGTCTACGGTGTGGAGACACCAGAGTGAGAGTACAGATATTCATTAAGAATGAGAGTACTGAGTGTGACCACCTCGAGCAGTCATAAGGAAATCTACCTTCTTGTCGATGACTAGCTCGATGCTGCAGTTGTGTGTTTAGTTCTTTGACCTGAGGTGCATCGTTGGTTCACCTTGAGTGTGTTATAGTTTGACTACACCATAACTCGATCTCCTAGCCATCCAAAACTCTAAGGTGTATGTTGGCTGTAGCATATTCATTGTAGGAACCAGATCGCATCAAGATGGGATCTATCAACCTCGATAGATGAGAGGAGTAGTCCTATGGTGATCGAAAGATTGAGTCCTTAAGCCCATGGCCATGGCAGAGTGAAATAATAGAAAAGAGTTTTCTATTCGGATTTCACATCGGACTCGGATCGATCGATTGATTCATATGACAGATGTTGGGTTTGATGAGTTCACCTTAACCCTAATTCAGTCGGGACTCATGATAGAGGAACTCAATCACACAAGTAGCTGCACCGAGAGGTTCATCTTCAGTTCTGATGGGTTACCACCATATACTGCTAGGTGTCACTGGTGGATTTTGAGAGCAATTAGAATGATTTTGATGATCGATCATTCTAATTGTCTGAATCAGAAGAGTTCTGATCCATCGAAAGGAGTTTCAATGATGTCGATGATGAGATCATGATATGTCTCATTACCATATAGAATTGAACCTAACTGGGTCACACAAATAAGGGTTAGGGTCTGGATGTCATCAATTGGGCTAGCCCAATTGATTTGGATAAGATCCAATTAGGTTCAAGGTAATCGTGCTAGCACTCGATTGAGCCTAACTTTCTCCTCGTGTAATCTTTTCTGTCTCTACTGAGCCAAATATAATCTGGCTCATCCAGAGAACCTTGGAAAGGTTTCTCTCAGTTTAAATAAAATTTTTCCAGCTTAGAAAAGGCTTGTCTTAATTCATGAGATGAATTTAAGACAACACCTGCTAATTTCTAGCACCTGCCAATTTCATTTTAGGACATCTGTCAAAAGTTGACATATGGGTCTTAAACTGAAGAGGACTTATTGGAAGATTTTTGTGGAGTGTCCACATGCCTAAATCTAATCAAATTAGGTGCCATAATCATATTATAGCATGAGCCCAATTGGATTTAAGTGGGCGCCCCAAATGGATAAGAACCAAAGAGTCCTGATAAACTTGGACTCTTTGGCGCCACCTTATTTGAGCCTATCCATTGTTGGCGCCAACATAGGAAAGAATATGGGGATTCTTATCTGATGTGATCAAATGACATCACCCCACCAATCAGAATTTTTTCAGAATTTATTGGAATTTTTTGATTGGTCGAATGATGTGGCACTGCGCAGCATACAGGGTCTATATAAACCCTGCTGCACCTAGGGTTTCGGGGCAGAACTTATTTTATGCAAAAAAACCCATTAGCTGCCACCCCCTCCCCTCTTCTCCACATCCTCCCTTCTCTCCTTTCTCCCCTCTTCACGTCCAAGAAGTTGGACATTCATCTGGCATAGGTGCAAGGCGTGGTGACGCCTGGAACAGAAGGCTGCAGGACTTCTTCGACAGGCTGCTGCTCCAACTTCAGGAAGACTTTTGAAGATCTTTCTAATCAGATTTAGATCTAATTTTTGGAGTGTAGAATCATGAGGAGAATATATTTCAGATCCTACATGAGTGGATACTGGTAGAGTCCAGGTGCTTGCATGGCTACATCAGAACCTCAAGCAGTGCTGCGATCATCTACAGGGTAATTAGATTACCCTTGAGGTATGTCTATGTTTCTCATACTTTTAGATTTAATTTTGAAATTAAAATATCAGATAATAAAATTAAATCTAATAGATATTAGATCTAAAATAGTGTAGGATAAAAATTTAAAATTTATTCTACCCCAGATTTGTTGAAATCTGAAAGATCCTACACAGGAAAAAGGCAGTTTTTCCTACAAGTGGTATCAGAAACAGGTTGTTGGCTCTATTTCAGATCTAATTTAGATCTAATTTTAATTTTAATTTATTTGATATTAAAGAATTTTATATATCACATCAGATGTGATAGGATCTAAAATTAAAATATTTAAAATTAAATCTAAGATGATCTAACATGCATGAGATGCATGACTAGACTAGGATTAGTTGAATCCATGAATATCTTAAGTTTTATATTTTAATGAGATTAAAATATGAATTAAATCTAATTTATTCTCTATTTTTCTAATGTTATAAGTGTTATAATCAGATCAGAAAATAAAAAATAAAATTTTAATTTTTTCATAAAATTAATCTGTTACATGCCTAGACTAGTTGTAGAACTGATCTAGTAACTTGTCTAGAATAGATTTAATTTTGAATAGTTTAATTTAAATCTTATTTTTTAGATATTACATACGATGTATCAGATCTGAAAGTATGTTAATTAGATTGATTTTTGATACATGAGATGTATGCAAAGCATATATTAGTTAGATCTTAAATTGTATATGAGATATGTTAATTTAGATCTAACTAGTTTTGTAGTTAAATTTATATTTCTGGTTAAGGTGTTCCTCATGGCCGTCTGGTCATAAGAACGAAGTAGGGTTTAAAGGCCCTCTCCTCCCATTCAATGGGGCGTTCATATGACGTGTAGGGGTGCCGCGCGTTCATCCTTGATCAAAAATCAAAACTTACTTTTCTGCAAAACCCTAGATCCTGAAATCTTAGGATTTATTATACATACTTTGTTTATGAACCCAAACTTAATTAATGTATTAAGTTTATGAAATTAAATTAGGTCTAAAATTGAGAATTTCAAATCTAAGATATTTTCATAAAATTAGGTTCGGACTTGGGTAGCTCAATTAGGTCTAGCGGTTGATCAAACTAAATCAAGAGTTGGTTAGGTGGGATCATGAAAGCTAATAATTGACCAGCCTAATAAGATTAAGTCTGGGTCAAGGTCGAATCACATTTAGATGTGACTCGATTAAGTTAAGACCTAATTTAGCTCAGAGGTTAGAGTCTGGATTGTAGGCTAACCCAATTAGTTCTGGTTTGACAATTTGGTATCTAAGGTAAGTTCGGCAGATGTGACCGATTGGTTTTTAATTGGGAGCTACTCGACTCGAATGCATTTTTGTTGAGTTAATGGCATATCCCTTCCACCAGTCTCACTTACCTGGCCATATGTGTTGACCCAGTTCTGATTTGAGGTGGCTAACAATTCGAGCTAACCCATGCCACTAGGTTAGTCATAATTGTTATGACTATATCAAGTCAAGTTTAAAGAGACCTAAATCAAATCTCCCTAAGAAAATATTAAGTCTAGGTCTTCCACCATTGTGGATGTGCGGGCCCTTCACGGGGTTGATTGTTCTCGGCTAGTTACAGTGGCTCAGTTGCACCGGGAAGATGCAACCATGTCCATTAGGCATTGGATGCTACGGATTAGAGGATGGGTTGGGCTCAATATTCTGGATACGATGAGGGACCCAATCAAGAATCTAGTTCATGCAAATGGTGGGTTTGGCTTAACTAAGGATTGGAGCAATATCCCGGATACGGTGAGCTTCATGAATTAGAGACCAAATTTTGGATGCACCATGATTAGAGAATCATTGGACAAGAGTTGTCCACTCATCGATTGATCCATCACCAATAACTGTTAGGTGAGGTGATGAGCCAGTCGGTAAGACCGCACCACCCACTAGAAATCACTAATCACGAAGATTTTCACATCTCTACCAAGGAAGTGTAAAGATCTGAGAAAATAGTGAGAGCCTAATTTATTTAAAAATAAAAACTCTAAATAAATTGGTTGAGTCTGATTACAAAATCTAACTAGAAACTTTCGACTCTCTACAGGAAACATGTCTGCCTCAAACCCCCTGACCAAAATTCTAGACACTCATAGACTGACTGGACCAAATTTTAAAGACTGGGTGAGGAACTATAGAATTATTCTGGGTTTCAAAAAATTGATTCATGTCTTGGACCAGGACCCACCTGCCATGCCAGCACGTCCGACTGCTGAACAGAGAGCACCTCTGGAAAAGTGGATGGACAATGATAACAAAGCCAGGTACTACATATTGGGTGCAATGTCTGATGACTTGCAGTGCCAATATGAAAATATTTTGACTACCCACCAAATGTTGGCTCACCTACAAGAGTTGTTTGGTGAATAGAGTCGCGCGGCCAAGTATCAAGTCTGTCAAAGACTTTTTAAGGCCAAGATGTGTGATGGGCAGTCAGTCCAAGATCATTGTTTGACAATGGTCAAGGATCTTGAGGAGCTTGAGAAGCTCAGTATCATCTTAGACAAGAATTTTCAGATTGATGTGATCCTTCAGTCCTTGTCCGATGCATATGGTCAATTCATCATGAACTTTCATATGCATAAGATGCAATGTACCTTGGTCGAGTTAATGAATATGCTGGTTATGGCTGAGCTTTCAATGAAAGGTTCAAAAGGCTCAGTTCTTACTGTAGAGCGGACTTCTTCCAAGAAAAAGTCTTTTGGAAAGAAAAAGAAGTCTGTGAAGAAGCAGAAGGTGGATGGGAAGAAGAGGAAGCGAAACTGTCCTCAGTACCTGACCACCCTGAAGAACAAGAAGGGTGGTCCTTCTGAAGGTATGCTCATTATCAAATCTAACCTTACGATTTCTTCTGCATCCAGTTGGGTACTTGACTCTGGTTCTAGTGCTCATTTGTGCACTTCTATGCAAGGTCTTGAGGAGAGCAGGAGGTTAAGGGATGGGGAGATGATCCTACGCATCAAAAATGGAGCAAGAGTTGCTGCCGTGGCCATGGGAACTTACCCTCTGCAATTACCGTTAGGATTAGATTTAGTTTTAAGAGACTGTTATTATGTGCCTGCAGCAAGCAGAAATTTGATTTCTATTTCATGTTTAGCACAAGAAGGCTATGTGATTAGCTTTCATAAGGACCATTATAATATTTTTTATGAAAATAATAAAGTTGCAAATGATTTTATTATTAATGGTCTCTATCAGTTACATATTGATGTATCTGTTTTTAATATTGAGCAAAATATGAATGCCATAGGAATTAAAAGGCCTAGAGATAGTCTAAATGATAAGTATCTATGGCACCTAAGGCTAGGTCATATAGCGGAAGACAGGGTTAACAAATTGGAGAAATCTGGGCTATTGAGTCCGTTGACTTTCGAGTCATATCCAGTTTGTGAATCATGCCTTCAAGGCAAAATGACCAAGCTCCCTTTTGTGGGACATGGGGAAAGGGCCACAGACCTACTTGCCTTAGTACATACGGATATGTGCGGCCCATTTAATGTGCCGGCTAGAAGCAACTTTGTCTACTTCATTACCTTTATCGATGATATGTCTAGGTACGGATATGTATTTCTAATGAAACACAAGTCTGAAGCCTTTGAAAAGTTCAAAGAATTCAGACATGAGATAGAAAAACAAACAAGAAAGCCCATTAAAGTTCTTCGATCAGATCGAGGAGGTGAATAACTTAGTCGGAAATTCTTAGACTATCTTAAGGACAATGGCATAGTCTCACAATGGACTCCACCTGGAATGCCTCAACTCAACGAGATTTCAGAATGGAGAAATCGGACCCTATTAGATATGGTCCGTTCCATGATGAGCTTCACGAATCTCTCTAATTTTCTTTGGGGATATTGTCTCATGACAGCAATTTATGTATTGAATAGGGTTCCCTCTAAAATCGTTCCTACCACACCGTATGAGATATGGCATGGTAAGAAGCCAAGTCTGAATCATCTCAGAATTTGGGGTTGTCCGGCTCACGTCAAGAGACAGCAGACGGACAAGTTAGAGTTCAGGTCTTTTAAAGCTCGATTCATAGGATATCCTAAAGAGTCATTAGGATATTATTTTTATATTTCGAAAGACCACAATGTGATTGTGAGTCGAAATATTATTTTTCTTGAAAAATAGTTTACTCAAGATGGTGGCATCAGAAGAATAATTAAGCTCAAGGAGAATGTCTCCCAAGAGCAACGAGCTAAAGAACCTGAGGAACTCAATCAATCAGAACCAGTCCTAACACAACCTCTTCCACCTTGTAGATCGACTAGGGTTTTTCGTCCTCATGAAAGGTACCTAGGTACCATACAAGAGGATGTAGAGGAAATGTTCCTCACGAAAAATGGGGTTCATGGTGATGATCCCAAGACCTATGACGAGGCGATATCAGATATCGATTTCGAGAAATGGTTAGAGGCAATGAGATCAGAAATTGACTCGATGCACTCAAACCAAGTCTGGACCTTGGTAGATCCACCTAAAGGTATTGTACCTATTGGGTGTAAATGGATCTTCAAGAGAAAGATAGGTGCAGATGGGAATGTGGAGACATTCAAGGCTAGGCTCGTAGCGAAAGGTTATAGTCAGTGCGAAGGCATTGACTATCAGGATATCTTCTCGCCTGTAGCCATGCTAAAATCCATCCGCACATTGCTTGCTGTTGCAGCCTATTTCGATTATGAAATATGGCAGATGGACGTGAAAATGGTATTCTTAAATGGACATCTTGAGGAAGATATCTATATGGAACAGCCACCTGGATTCACATCCAGTGATAATGATCATAAGGTCTGCAAACTGCAAAGGTCCATTTATGGACTTAAGCAAGCATCTCGGAGTTGGAATACTCGTTTCAATGATGTGATCAAAATATTTGGTTTCATCAAGAACGAGGAGGAACCATGTGTATTCAAAAAGGTCAGTGGGAGCACAGTTATCTTCCTCGTATTGTACGTGGATGACATCCTCCTAATTGGGAATGACATTTCCATGTTGACCTCAGTCAAAATATGGTTGTCTAAGGAGTTCTTTATGAAAGATCTAGGAGAGGCATCCTTTATACTGGGTATTAAGGTCTATAGAGATAGACCAAATAGGATCTTGGGACTTTCACAGAAGATGTACATAGAGGAGGTGCTAAAGAGGTTTAGCATGGAAAACTTCAAAAGAGGTTTATTGCCTTTTAGACATGGCATTAATTTCTCCAAGAAGATGTGCCCTAGCATACTTGAGGAGATTGAACGCATGAGCAAGATCCCTTATGCTTTGGCAATAGGGAGCCTCATGTATGCCATGCTATGTACACGACCTGATATAGCCCATGCTGTGAGTGTCACAAGCAGATATCAGTCGAATCCAGGCAAAGAGCACTGGACTTCTGTGAATTATATCCTTAAGTACTTGAGAAGAACTAAGGATATGTTTCTAGTCTTTGGGAATGGAGAACTCCAGATTCAGGGATATACAGACTCAGACTTTATGTCTGATATAGATGATCGAAAGTTGACATCTGGGAGTTTGTTCATTTGTAATGGTGATGCAGTTAGCTGGAAGAGTTCCAAGCAAACGGTGATTGCAGATTCCACCATGGAGGTAGAGTACATTGCTGCATCGGAAGCTGCGAAGGAGGCATTCTGGTATAAGAAGTTTGTCACAGAGCTTGGAGTGAAATCGGATGCCATCCTTCTTTACTGCGACAATAATGGCGCCATAGCCCTGGTTAAGGAGCCAAGGTCTCACCAGAAGTCCAAGCACATCGAGCGGCGATTCCATCTGATCTGTGATTACCTCGAAAAGGGTTATGTCGAGGTCAAGAGAGTCGACTCCACAGACAATGTGGCAGATCCGCTGACTAAGCCATTGGGCCAACAGAAGATCGAAGCCCACCTTGAGAAGATGGGACTTAGATATGTAGCCAATTGGCATTAGGTCAAGTGGGAGTTTGTTAGATGTGTGCCCTAAATGTCAGATCGGCTGACACATTCCTGTACAAATCTAAGGACAAAATTATAATTTTGACTATAAATGAATAAAAAGGTTATTCTTCTGTCACATTGTATACATTGTGTCTGTGATACATCCTTTGAGTTAGTGGGAATGTTAATTCATATTTTCAAGAGTTGAAAATTTAAGGTATGAATTTACATAACTAACTCATAAACTGCTCCTGACCATAGGATCATCACGAGGATGGTGATCGATCCGAAAGATTGGTGTACGATCGCTTTCTTAGGGTGGATGAGTCTTGAGTCTACGGTGTGGAGACATCGGAGTGAGAGTACAGGTATTCATTGAGAATGAGAGTACTGAGCGTGACCACCTCGAGCAGTCATAAGAAAATCTACCTTCTCGTCGATGACTAGCTCGATGCTGCAGTTGTGTGTCTAGTTCTTTGACCTGAGGTACATCATCGGTTTACCTTGAGTGTGTTATAGTTTGACTACACCATAACTCGGTCTCCTAGCCATCCAGAACCCTGTGGTGTATGTTGGCTGTAGCATATTCATTGTAGGAACCAGATCGCATCAAGATGGGATCTATCAACCTCGGTAGATGAGAGGAGTAGTCCTATGATGATCGAAAGATCAAGTCCTTAAGCCCATGGCCATGGTAGAGTGAAATAATGGAAAAGAGTTTTCCATTGGGGTTTCACATCGGACTCAGATCGATCGATTGATTCATATGACTGATGTTGGGTTTGATGAGTTCACCTTAACCCTAATTCAGTCGGGACTCATGACAGAGAAACTCTATCACATAGGTAGCTGCACTGAGAGGTTCATCTTCAGTTCTGATGGGTTGTCACCATATACTGCTAGGTGTCACTGGTGGATTTTGAGAGCAATTAGAATGATTTTGATGATCGATCATTCTAATTGTCTGAATCAGAAGAGTTCTGATCCATCGAAAGGAGTTTCGATGATGTCGATGATGAGATCATGACATATCTCATTACCATACAGAATTGAACCTAACTGGGTCACACAAATAAGGGTTAGGGTCTGGATGTCATCAATTGGGCTAGCCCAATTGATTTGGATAAGATCCAATTAGGTTCAAGGAAATTGTGCTAGCACTCGATTGAGCCTAACTTTCTCCTCGTGTAATATTTTCTGTCTCTACTGAGCCAAATGTGATCTGACTCATCCAGAGAACCTTGAAAAGGTTTCTCTCAGTTTAAATGAAGCTTGTCCAGCTCAGAAAAGGCTTGTCTTAATTTATGAGATGAATTTAAGACAACACCTGCTAATTTCTAGCACCTGCCAATTTCATTTTAGGACATCTGTCAAAAGTTGACATATGGGTCTTAAACTGAAGAGGACTTATTGGAGGATTTTTGTGGAGTGTCCATATGCCTAAACCTAAACAAATTGGGTGCCATAATTAGATTATGGCATGAGCCCAATTGGATTTAAGTGGGTGCCCCAAATGGATAAGAACCAAAGAGTCCTGATAAACTTGGACTCTTTGGCGCCACCTTATTTGAGCCTATCCATTGTTGGTGCCAACATAGGAGAGAGAATGGGGATTCTTATCTGATATGATCAGATGACATCACCCCACCAATTAAAATTTTTTCAAAATTTATTGGAATTTTTTGATTGGTCGAATGATGCGGCACTGCGCAGCATACAGGGTCTATATAAATCCTACTACACCTAGGGTTTCGGGGTAGAACTTGTTTTATGCAAAAAACCCATTGGATGTCACCCTCTCCCCTAATCTCTATGTCCTCCCTTCTCTCCTTTCTCCCCTCTTCATGTCCAAGAAGTTGGACGTTCATCTGGCATAGGTGCAAGGCATGGTGACGCCTGGAACAGAAGGCTACAGGACTTCTTCGACAGGCTGCTGCTCCAACTTCAGGAAGACTTTTGAAGATCTTCCTAATCAGATTTAGATTTGATTTTTGGAGTGTAGAATCATGAGGAGAAGAAATTCCAAATTCTACCTGAGTGGATACTGGTAGAGGCCAGGCGCTTGCGTGGCTACATCAGAACCTCAGGCAGTGCTGCGATCATCTATAGGGTAATTAGATTACCCTTGAGGTATGTCTATGTTTCTCATACTTTTAGATTTAATTTTGAAATTAAAATATCAGATAATAAAATTAGATCTAATAGACATTAGATCTAAAATAGTGTAGGATAAAAATTTAAAATTTATTCCACCTCAGATTTGATGAAATCTGGAAGATCCTACGCAGGAAAAAGGCAATTTTTCCTACATACCCTGGCCAAGGTTTTGCTACATTGAAATACAGTGACTCATTCTTCTCCAACTCTTGGAGTGGTCAATCTCATCTTGATCACACTCTGACTTCACAAATATTTGACTGTGCCTAGAAGCCTTCCATCATTGAATTAGAAATTTAGTTTGTCCAGTACCAAAGCACTGTGAGTTGCTTGCAAGTCACTGAGGTGATCTCAGGTCTAAGGGACACTTATACCTATATCCCATCAGAGACATTCTCGACAATGGAATGCTCTGAAGTTGGTCACGTTCAATGATGATGTACCCTTACATCTCACCTGTATGCCATACCAGTGTCTCCACACTCTTTGGTTCAGAGGACAACCAACCCATATGGCCTAAGGCCAGCGACCTATGCTCGATAGAAGCTGTCATCCTTATTAACAGCCCATTATTTGATCGCGAATAATTTTAAGGACTAATCGATAAATCCTCTCTTTATCGAACCTAAATAGTCTTAAGGACTTTATCATAACAACGGAGTTCATTAGCAGATGAAAACTTGTGATGAAAATACCAAAAAAAAAATATTTTATTTATTAACAAATCAATTACAATACAAGATTGCTCAACCATCAACAGGTTGACGATTGACTTTTGGAGCATATTTTTCAACAATTCTCACTTGTCCTAAAGTCACTCGGCACAGTATCTAATACCCATCTTTGACTTGTGGTTGTCGAACTCCTTTATCATCAGGATTTTAGTGAAGGGGTCGGCCAGGTTCTCCTTTTCATCGATCTTCTGAAGGTCAACGTCACCTCAATCCATGATCTCCCAAACCAGGTAGAAGCGGTGCAAAATGTGCTTCGTCCGTTGGTATGCTTTGGGTTCTTTTGCCTGAGCTATGGCACCAGTGCTGTCGTAGTAGAGCAGGATTGGACCATCGAGGGAGGGTGCTACTCTGAGCTTGGTGATGAATTTTCTCAGCCACATAGCTTCTTTCGCAGCATCCGATGCTGTGATGTACTCCACTTCATAAATAGAATCTACCACAGTATGCTGCTTGAAACTCTTCCAGCAGATGGCTCCACCATTCAGAGTAAAGATATAACCCAACATGCTTCTTCTGTCATCATGATCAGATTGAAAGCTGGAGTCTGTGAACCCCACAAGTTTTAGATCTGACTCACCATAAACTAACCATTGGTCCTTAGTATTTCTCAAATACTTAAGGATGGCTTTAACCACTTTCTAGTGGTTTTCTCTAGGATCAGATTGGTATCTACTCACTACTCCTAGTGAGTATGCCACATCTGGTCTTGTATATATTATGGCGTACATGATAGATCCCACGATCGAAATATATGGGACTCTACTCATGCGCTCTCTCTCTTCAGAAGTTGTCGAACAATCCTTCTTAGAGAGAAAAATTCTATGACCTATCGGTAGATAGCCCTTCTTAGAATTCTCCATGCTAAACCTCTTCAGCACAATGTCTATGTACGTGGACTGGGATAACCCAAGCATCCTTTTAGATCTATCCCTATAGATCTTTATCCCTAGGATGTAGGATGCTTCACCCAAGTCCTTCATGAAAAACTGCGATGACAACCAAACTTTTATTCCCTATAGTGCAGGGATGTCATTCCCGATTAAGAGAATGTCATCTACGTACAAGACAAGAAATACTACAACTGGACCATTTGCCCATTTATAGATGCAGGACTCTTCTCCATTCTTAATGAAGCCATACGTTTTGATCACCTTATCAAAACTAATGTTCCAACTCTGAGAAGCTTGCTTCAATCCATAAATGGATCTCTAAAGCTTGCACACCTTGGACTCATCTGTAGATGTAAACCCCTCAGATTGTATCATATACACCTCTTCGGTCAGCTCTTCATTTAGGAAAACTATCTTTACATTCATCTGTCAGATCTCATAATCCAGATGGGCAGCTATTGTAAGCATTATCTGAATAGATTTGAGCATTGCCACAGGGGAGAACATCTCATCATAGTCAATACCATAACGTTGACGATACCCCTTGGCAACCAAATGAGTTTTATAGGTCTCCACCTTTCCGTCTGTGCCCCTCTTCCTTTTGAAGACCCATTTACACCCAATGAGTTTAACCCCTTCAGGTGGGTCAACCAATGTCCATACATCGTTGACCTTCATGGACTTCATTTCGAATTTCATGGCTTCAAGCCATTTCTCGGAATCAGATCTCTGTATTGCATCCATATAGGTGA
This sequence comes from Elaeis guineensis, assembly GCF_000442705.2. NCBI lineage: Eukaryota > Viridiplantae > Streptophyta > Magnoliopsida > Arecales > Arecaceae > Elaeis > Elaeis guineensis. The sequence continues at coordinate 7,315,035 of NC_026006.2, forward strand.
TCGGATCCTCATCATTCTCATCAAGTTTGATGGGATCACCATCCCAGATCAAAAAATTGTAGTATCTGTCCGGCTGACGTGGTACTCTATCAGATCGCCTTAATGGTGCAGGTATATTGGGCTCTGGATCTAATCTAATCAAATCTGACTCAGGTTTAGCTATTGATGTCAGTCCTTCTATCTGTTGAACTACATCAAGTTCAACCTTAGAGGCAATGGTTCCTTCACCAAAGAACTTCTTTTCTAAAAAGGTTGCCTTAAGGCTGACGAACACCTTTTGTTCATTAGAATAGTAGAAAAAATATCCTTTGATCTCTTTGGGGTACCCTATGAATGTGCATTTATTAGATCTAGGTTTAAGTTTATCTGTAACTAACCATTTGACATAGGTCGGATACCCCCAGATCCTAAGGTGTGAAAGTGCTGGCTTACGCCCTATCCATATCTCATATAGAGTCTTAATTACAGACTTATTTGGAACCCTATTTAATAGATAACAAGCCAATTCAAGTGCATATCCCCAGAAGGATATCAGCAAGCTAGCAAAATCCATCATGGATCAGACCATGTCCAACAAAGTTTGATTTTTCCTTTCAAATACACCATTATGCTGTGGTGTTCTTGAAGGAGTTCATTGGGAGAGAATTCCATTCTCTCCTAGATATGTGAGAAACTCACCAGAAAAGTATCCCTTCCTCGGTCAGATCGAAGAGTTTTAATACTCTTCTTAGTTTATTTTTCTACTTCACTTCAGAATCATTCGAATATTTCAAATGAATCTGACTTATGTTTCATCAGATAGACATATCCATATTTGGATAGATCATCCGTGAAAGTGATGAAGTAGAAATATTCACATCTAGCACTTGTGCTCATGGGCCCGCATATATCAGTATTTACTAGGCCTAAAAGCTCAGTAGCTCTCTCACCTTTTTCAGTAAAAGGTGACTTGATCATTTTATCAAGAAGACAGGACTCACAGGTTGGAAGTGATTCACAATCACTAACTTCGAGGATTCTCTCTTGAGTCAATCTGTTTATCCCATTCTTGTTTATATGACCTAACCTACAGTGCCATAAGTAGATATCTGATATACTATCTAATCTAGGGTGCTTGCCAGTAGAATAGACTATGTTAACAAGTTGTGATAACATATACACACTATTGTTCAAATATCTACAAAAAATAGTAACACTATTTATAATGATATTACAAACTTGTTTCTTTATTGAAATTTCATAATCATTTTTGGCTAGAAAGCCTACAGAAATAATATTTAAAAAGAAACTGGGACAAAAATGACAATCATTAAGAACAACGGTATGGGACTCAAATACAAATTTCAAGATTTCTAATGCTAGAACTAGAACTGGTCTTCCATCTCCAACATTCAGGAACCTCTCACCTTGCTAGAATCTCCTACTGACCTACAACCCCTGTAATGAATTGCAAATATGGTAAGGGCTACTGGTATCCAATACCCAGTCAGTTATATCACAAATAGAAAAATTACAAAGAGTTATCATATAAATACCTTGTCCAGCAACAGCTTGCTTCTTTCTCTGTCTGTTCTGATCTAGGGAGGCAATGTATTGAGGATAGTTCCTCTTCCAGTGCCCCCGCTTCTTGCAAAAGAAGCATTCAGTTTGACTCTTATCGGGCTTGATCTTTCTGGTCTGGCCCTGTACTGAAGTCCCAGCCTGAACTAGCACCTTCTTTACTTTCTTCTTCTTGTTCTTCTTTCCTTTCTCAAAGAGTCGAGAATCAGAAAATGAACCTCCCACTAAGTTCACCAACTTTTTGTGGAGTTGGTGATCCTTCTCAAAGTTTTGAAGCAACCCCAGTAACTCGTGGTAGTTTATTTCAGGCTTTATCATTTTATAATGAGTAAAAAATGAGAGATAAGATTTGGACAGCGAGTTCAGTATTGCATCTTCTCCAAGCTACTCATGCAAGAAAAAGTCGAGCTTGCTCAAATGTTCCATCAGCTCGATCATGTACAATACATGATCAGTGACAGAGGCACCATCTCGTATTTTGGTGTTGAAGATGGCACAACTAGTCTTGTGCCTCTCCACATTATCAGGTGTGCCAAAGGCATCCTCCAATACTTGAAGCATGTCCTTTGGCTGAGCCGTCTCAAATCTGTGACTGAACTCGTTGCTCGTAGCAGCCAGCATGATGCAGCGCACCGTAGTTCGATTACTGAGCCACTTCTAGTAAGTGTCTCTGACTGTTCCACGTGCATTGGCAGTTGACTCCTCAGGTGCAGGATCCGTTATCACATATAGGATCCATTCATACTCCAGGACTATCTTCAACTTTTGGTACCAGCTACCGAAGTTGGGTCCCACCAAAATTTCATTGTCCAACAATGATTGGAGCGATAGAGAAGTGGCCATATCTGCACAAAGGAAAACCATGACCTAATTAGTAATTGATTCATTAAACCTAAGGATTTGGACTTTAATCAAAAAGTTTCTCCCACTATTTTATTCGAATTGGTAGCCTCTACCTTCAATTCAAAGAATTATCCTAATTCCTTAGTGGGTACTAGAATCCACTTACACTGCACACAAGCCCAACTTTGGTTGGCCAACCTATGTACATCTAAGGGTAGGTTCATAACCAATTGTTTCTCTAAATAATTTTTAGTAATTTTAATTTTGCCCTAGTCCCTAATCAGTAGGCTTTGGCCTCCACTAAAAAAGTCTGATTAGGTCCAACCATTAACATGACCATACTTGGCCCATCTAGCCAATGAATGATTAGGCCCAACTTTGGTTGGCTAACCTAACCATCATTTAGAAAGATGCAGTCAAGAAATCATATTATGAATGACAATTCCATCAGTCGATAAGCACCAGGTCTTTGGGCCTCCAATGATTATCCGACTGATGGACCTATTATCATCTACTTAATGGGAGGCTATGGTCTAGTTATCACCATAACTATTTTATTTTAAAGACCTAATAATTTTAGAAGATTTAATTGATTTAGAGGAAGAGCACAGATGAACCAGCTTATCATGATCCTCCCACTGGCTTCACCAAGTAAGCTTAAGAGAGATCATTAAAAAGGCTGGTCTAGGAGCACCTAAATCAGTCACACTGATTTATCTAGCTGACATGGGTCAGCTTGAATAGTCAAGTGATCCAATCAAAACATAATTTCACCAAGAGGTCAGGTAAGTTCGATCGATGGGAGGATCTGCCAAGCTTGCCTTAGACACCATCAGAAATAGCCAGGTAAGCAGGCTGCCAATTAAAAACCACCGATCTGGTTTACCTTAGACACTAATTGATTTAATTAGTTTCGATTAGATCAACCTAACAGTTTGTGCTAGACCACTTAGCCAAGAATCAAATCCATTTGGTTCTCGTTAAAGACATAGACTTGACCAACTACAACTATTGTAATTGATCTAAAGAATCCTTGACCTAATCTAAGACAACAATTGATTAGATTTAGTCAATTCTCTAATTAAGTCCATCTTTAATCTAACCTTAGGTCTAACCCAATTAATGGACCTAATTTCCACTAACCCATTAACCCAATGTGTTATGATTTGTGTCTTAGGTTCTTCAATTCACAATCCTAGAACCTAATCAAACAACTTCTTAATTCTCAATTAAGTTTTGGGCTGAGGGTTGGGGTTCGGCTTTTCGAAAATAATTTTTATATTTGTAAAATATTTTTACAACATGGTTCTATCAACCAAATTGTATGTTTGATTCATAATCAAAATACAAGTGAAATAAGCATGAAACTACTTTAGATCTAATCTAAACAGGTTCATATAATTGAAACAATTTCAACTTTAAACTGCGTAAATTTTTCAGATAAAAATATGATGGTTCTTTATACGAAAATTATTAACAAAAAGATTTTATTTTAGATTTAAATATTTTTTAAATATATTAAATTATAAATTTAATCTAGATCATATCTAACAAATTTATGATTAAAGATAGATCTACACGAACTAGGATAACCTTTGCGTTGTAAGGGATAAATCTTACAGCAGGACAACCTACAGTTCGTGATTGATCTAAAAACTTTAATTTTAGATTTAACAAGTAGATTATAAATTAGATCTAATCTAAGAAATAATCTAAGCATGTATAAATAATCATGTAATAAATAACCTAGGCTCTGATACCAATTGAAGGAACCAGATTTAGGGTTTCAGGGTTAGATCTTGAAATTTTTTTAAGATCAGACAGCAGAAGACTAAAATAAATCAAAATTTATCTTATTAAAACTAGAGAATCTCTAGATCTAAGATCCTATTATATGATTATTACATGACATTAAATCAAAAATTAAAATATAAAGAGCAAGAACTACATGTTGATCTTATCAACATGTTTCTATGCTACATCTAATGTATGTAAAATATAATAGATCAGATCTATTATCTTGCAAGTTAGATGTTCTAACTTTGCTAATCCAGATTTGAGGATGATGTTATGAGCTGCACACATGTCCAACCTCTAGAAGTCATCCACACGAGTCCACGAATCACGATCAGAAGTCCTGATCCAAGAAATCAGCACAGTATGCTAGTACTATGCTGATCCTTCTTAAATGGTCGATCAGATGCCTCCTTCTTTTTTATTTGGATTCTTCCAAAGATGAGAAGTAGGAGAAGAAGTTTTAGATATGAGACACTCTCAGAAAACTCACAGATGGAGGAAGGGAAGAGGTGAACTCAGCAACCCTAGAAGAAGATCCTCTTCTTCTTCTCTTTTCTTAACCCAGACACATAGTTTTGTGTCTATTATATCTCCACACCCTAACACTCTTTCTATTTTATTTTTACACACCTCAAAATTCTCTCAATTCTATATAATCCACAAAAATTTTAAGAAGAAATTTATCTTAAATAATGAGATATGAAGAATCCTTATTTAGGTCAAATACCTAGTCAAGAAAAATTCAAACAGGACAAGACAAGGGGTGCCCAACTCTTGGATGGCCCCTCCTTCTTTTTCTACCATGGACTACTAGAAAAGGGTGCACAATATATTCTATAAAATTCACAAAAATTTCAAAAAAAATCTAGCTAAAATCAGTGCCATAAAGAAAGAGTTTTGGTTTCCTAAAATTTTATCTCATAGAATTTGAATCCAAATAAATTTCTACTTTGACTTGGTCCACAACCACATTCCATGTAAGAGAAAAATAGTGGAAAGCTTTGGGCATGTGTGAAGGCCTGGGAGAGAAGGTTTTATCACACAAAATAAGAGAGAGTGGGCGTGGGGGGCTAAGGTGGCGCAAGGTGGAATCCTAGTCTTACTAGGATTCAATCTATGACTTGTTCAAATTTGGTTTCTCAAACCAAATCAAATCAAAATCAAATCAATCTAATTAAAATAGATCTTAACCTAATTAAGAATCTAATTTAATTAGATTAAATTATATTTAAATCTGATTAAATTTTTTAATTGAATTAGAAATTAGGTTGATCCAAGTCCTAATTGAACTAGGACTAGTTTTTTCTTGCACTTGGCTTATCCAATAAACCAATTAGACTTGATCCGATCAAGCCCAAACTAAATCTAATTAAATTATATTCAATTAAACTTAATCTCAGCTCATTGGCTTAATCAAATTAAGCCAATTAGCAATCAAATTACTAATCAATCCTCCTGCAACACTTGCACTAGGTTAAATGTCAATCGTATTGATCGTTTAACCCTAGAATGATTCTTAATCATTGATCAACCATCCGATCGGATTATGAACTCTAATGCATGTGACCTCATAGGTTTGAACCTTAGCTGGTAGTATAAAAATAAATTTTTATACCAATCGAAGTGATCATCTAGCAATAATACCCGACGGTCGGATAGGTTTAATGTATAGAACAACATCCTTAGAACCCATACAGATATAGTTTCTATATAATTCATCCCCTTGACCAAAATGCTCATAAGACACCTCAAAGTTCAACTATCAACTCTGATAAGGTTATCCACATTGTATTTCAAAATATCAAATCCATCTGATGGATTACCCTGGCCAAGGTTTTGCTAAATTGAAATACAGCGACTCATTCTTCTCCAACTCTTGGAGTGGTCAATCTCATCTTGATTATACTCCAACTTCACAAGTATTTGACTGTGCCTAGAAGCCTTCCATCATTGAATTATAAATTTAATTAGTCTAGTACCAAAGCATAGTGAGTTGCTTGCAAGTCACTGAGGCAATCTCAGGTCTAAGGGATACTTATACCTATATCCCATCAGAGACATTCTCGACAGTAGAATGCTCTAGAGTTGGTCATGTTCAATGATGATGTACCCTTACATCTCACCTGTATGTCATACCAGTATCTCCACACTCCTTAGTTAAGTGGACAACCAACTCATATGGCCTACAGCGATCTATGCTTGATAGAAGCTGTCGTCCTTATTAACAGCCTATCATTTGGTCGTGAACAGTTTTAAAGACTAATCGATAAATTCTTTCTTTATCGAACCTAAATAGTCCTAAAGACTTCATCACAATAATAGAGTTCATTAGAAGATAAAAACTTATGATGAAAATACCTAAAATATATTTTATTTATTAATAAATCAATTACAATACAAGGTTACTCAACCGTCAACAGGTTGACGATTGACTTTTGGGATATATTTTTCAACACCTAGGACTCAAATCTAGCTCAAAATAAGTTAGCTCCTCAAGACCCAAAATTCTTGGACCTCAAGATCCAAAAGGCTGACAGCCTTTCATCTTAGGACCCAAACTAGTCCTAGAAACTCCATCAGCACCTCATGGACTTTGGACCTTGGCCTTAGCCTTGGTCCCCTGAGTCTTGGGAGCACCACATGAGGCCCAGCACAATCAATTTCTAATTTGATTAGAATTTGATTAAAAAATTATGAACTTAATCAGATTGGATTTCATTTATTTTATTTGGGCTAAACTAGATATGATTTGGTTAGGATTCAAATAAGAAAATTAAGAGTCCATATAGCATTAGACTCTTCTCCCTTGCGTACCAAATTTTGCATGCCATATTTCTCCATGCTGAGATATCTTTTGCATGAGATTTTTTTATGCTAAAGAGCTATTTCCCTTCTCTATCTCACATCCAAATTTGGGTAAAATCTGATATTATATGGTATGTTCAAATTTGATTTGAATGGGATACCATATAAGATAAGGTTTGACCTTATCTACAACTCTTGCCACCTATGCCTTCTTTTCTCCTTATTTTGTGTGACAATATGAGGGATTTTACCATAGAAAATTAGATGGAGATCTGATTCCATGTGAAAGGAAGTTTTTTGGGGCATCCCATATTTTTTGGATGTGAAATTGAAAGGAAAGAGGTGACAATGTATGGAAGAGTCCAAACATTATCGGACTCTTCACCCTACCTTATTACATGTTGAAATAAATAGAGATTTATTTTGTTTTTGTGTGTATAAGAGATAAGAAAAGGAGCTCTTCATGTTGAAGGGGTTGTGGCATGGGTTCTTGGTGTGAAGAAAAGAGAAGAGTCCTCTCTTGGGGTGTGCACAAAACCTAGTCTTCTAGGGTTTCTACCTTAGGATCTGGGAAGAGAGAAAAATAAAAGAGAAAATAGTTTCTTCTCCTTTCTTCTTTCACATCTTCATCTCCTCCAGAAGTCCATCTTCAATCTCTGAAAAGATTTTAGAGATTTGAAGAAAGGATCTAGATCAGTCAAGAAGATGGTCTTCGCACGAGCTAGCACTCTCGAGAAGATTGATCAGATCGAAACTTCGAGTGGAGTTTTCATAGAGGTCGGACATGTGTGTGGCGACCAACCAGCAAAATTTTTTTTACCATGTCCCTCAGTAGCGGCGATCATCAACCCATGCTCAGGTATCGAGTTCTGAAGTCAGATAGGTGTAGATTTGATCTACTGCTTACATCTATGCATGCAAATTTTATCATGTGATTAGATTTTATATGCAATATATCATGTCATAGATCTTAGAGTAGGTTGATTTGATGATTAGATCATATGCATGTTAGATTAATTTTATTAATCTAATTATCTTTTGCTATAATTTATTCAAAAATTTTTGAAATACATGCATGAAATTACTTATATTTTTCAACACTAAAGCCAATCGGTACAGTATCGTATATCTATCTTCGACTTGTGATCATCGAACTTCTTGACTTTGAGATCTTTAGTAACTAGATTGGCTAGGTTTTTCTTTCTGTCGATCTTCTGAAGATCGATGTTACCTCGTGTTGCTCCTAGATTGATTTTGATGATTACAAAGCAGATTGAAGGGATACAAACAATTGAAAAAGTCCTTATGATCTTCAAGGGCAAAATCGTAATTTTGCTAAAATCCTGATTTGATAGTACCACTTGGTAGAACAAATGATTTGAAATCTATTGATGAAAATTTCATTGTGTTTGGACTTATACTTTTGAAGTTATGAAGGTTTGAAGTGCATGAGTCGACTCATGAGTCAACTCATGGCACTATGAGCTGAATGGCACGAAAAAATTCCCATGGCACGCTGGATTTTTGGCTTGGCACGACCTGTGAGTCGACTCATGAGTCGACCCACAAGGCATGAGTCGACTCATGAGTCGACCCCTGCTGATTTGAGCCGAAAAATTCAGAAATCAGATCTTCTGGTCTGTTGCAACAGAAGTCGACTCATGAGTCGACTCCTGAAGCATGAGTCGACTCATGAGTCGACCCCTGCGACGGGAAATATCAGCAACGGCTATTTTTTTGCCCATTTTAATTGCCATTTATGCTTCCTAAAAATCCTCTAACGGCTCTTTATCTGCCTAAATTGTTTTCTCTTGCTTCTAATGCTACAAAATGCTTTAAATGATGAAAGAAATTGCAGATTAAATAGCGGATCAAACGTGAAATCAAATGTGAAGAGAAAAGAGAGGAAAAAGAGAAGAACAGAAGAGAGGATCCGAAATTTGCAAGAAAAAGCCTGAGATCAACGAAATATCCATAGAGAAAAAGAGAGAGGATCCACAATATACCAGAGAGATTGTGAAAGAGAAAAGGAAGATCTTTCAAGGAGAGAATTCTTCACGCCTATTGTTTCAACCTTGATCTAGAGATCGTTCAAAGCTTTCAAGAGATCTTCAATCAACAATCAACCTCTTCTCAAGCGTTCAACCGTTCATTCATCTTGAGAAAATCTGAAAAAGGGGTTCTTCATTTGAGTAAAGCTTTTATTGTTATATTTGCTCATTTAAGGAGCTGTTATTGTATTCATCTGTGCTCTAAATATTCTTACTCTTTGTGAGTTTTTGCTCTTGTTTTTGGAGGATTTCCAAAACAAGGAAAGGTTGATCCGAACCTGAAATCGGAGTGTTTTGGGTTGGTTTGTACCCGGGAAACAAGTGTTCTAGCTTGGGATAGCTAGGGTCGGAGTTTCCGACGTCCTGTATTCTAGCTTGGGATAGCTAGTGTCGGAGTTTCCGACGTTTTGTATTCGGGTTGAATACAAAGGATAGTGGATTGAAATTCCCAAGTGGGATCTTGGGGAGTGGATGTAGGTGCAAGGTTAGCACCGAACCACTATAAATCCTTGTGTTTGTGGTGTGCTTTATCGCTTTATCTTATTTCTTTATTATATCCTTGCAATACTACTTTAGATAATTAATATTGATTTAAAGCCATTGTTTTGTTCTTCATAAGTTATTTGTTGGGCTTAAAATTTTAGAAACCCAATTCACCCCCCCTCTTGGGTTGCATAGCTGGGCAACAAGTGGTATCAGAGCCAGTGCTCTAGCCCTTCTTTGATCTAACAATCAAAGAGCCAAAGATCTATGGCAACCCATGTTGGAACTTCTCTAGCTGAGGGGCAATCAACAAACCGACCTCCACTTTTCAATGGGTCTAATTACACCTATTGGAAAGCTCGGATGAAGATTTTCATACAAGCACTCGACTATGATATGTGGAGTATCATAGTGAATGGTCCTCACACACCCACCAAGATTATAGATGGTGAGGAGTCAACCAAACCCGAGAAAGAATGGGATGAGGTTGACAAGAAATTGGCACAATTAAATGCCAAAGCTATGAATGTTCTTTATTGTGCACTAGATGCTAGTGAATTTAATCGCATTTCTACTTGTGCATCTGCTAAAGAAATATGGAATAGGTTAGAAGTCACCCATGAGGGAACAAATCAAGTAAAAGAGTCTAAAATAAACATGCTTGTACATAAATATGAATTGTTCAAAATAGAGCATGATGAGTCCATAACTGCTATGTTTACTCGTTTTACTGATATAATCAATGGTTTAAAGAGTCTTGGCAAATCTTATACTAACAGTGAACTTGTAAGGAAGATTCTCAGGTCACTGCCAAGAACTTGGGAAGCCAAGGTGACTGCCATCCAAGAAGCAAAGGACTTGAACACTCTACCTCTAGAAGAGCTTCTTGGATCCTTGATGACTCATGAACTTAGCATGATGCAACATCAAGAGGATGAAATCAAAAAGAAAAGAACCATTGCCCTCAAATCCACAACTTCACCTGATTATGAAACAGATGACTCTGAAGATGAAGATCAGGATGAGGAGATGGCTCTCATCACCCGGAAATTCAAGAAGTTTCTAAGAAAAAGGAAACAGGGGATGAGAAAGAAATTTACAAAAGGGGATCAAAGCATAGAAAAGGAGAAAGATCAAACCCCTATATGCTACGAGTGCAAGAAGCCAGGACATTTCAGATCCGAATGTCCTCAATTGAAGAAAGGTCCAAAGAAATTCAAAAAGAAGGCAATGATGGCGACCTGGAGTGCGAGTGATGACTCAAGCTCCGACGAGGAAACCTCAACCGAACAAGCCAATCTGTGCCTGATGGCACATGAAAATGAGGTAACTTCTGAATCCACTAGTGAATTTACTTTTGAAGAATTGCATGAAGCTTTCTATGATTCAATTGATGAATTAAAGAAACTAGGGAAGAAAACAAAGAGCTGAAATTGAAAAATCAGTCCTTAGTGAAACAAGCTGAAATTCTTTCAATTGAAAAATTCACATTGATTCAAGAAAATCAAAACTTTAAGGATGAAATTAACAGACTGAAATCTATAGTAGATAAGTTCACCTTAAGTTCAAACATGCTAAATATGATCCTTGATAATCAGAAAGCTATATATGATAAGGCTGGACTTGGTTATAAACCCCTGAAGAAACAAAAATTTTTGAAGGATATTTATGCAAATTATTCAAGCAAAAAGCCTACAAATATTACTTGTTTTAAATGTGGAAGAATAGGACATAAATCATACACATGTCTTATTAACAAATATGCAAACACAAAGAAAATATGGGTTCCAAAAGGAACCATTCTGACTAACCTGAAAGGACCCAAGAAAGCTTGGGTACCTAAGACAGAAACTTGATCTGTGCTGCAGGTGTGTCTAGCATCCCAAGAAGGAAACAGGAAATGGTATCTTGACAGCGAATGCTCGAGACACATGACTGGTGATGAATCACAATTCATCACGTTGATGCTAAGGATGGAGGGATGGTCACCTTTGGAGATAATGGCAAAGGAAAGATCATCGGGATAGGTAACATTGGTATCACTCCCTCCAAATACATTGAGAATGTTTTACTAGTTAAAGGTTTAAAGCATAACTTACTTAGCATCAGTCAATTTTGTGATAAAGGAAACAAAGTCATTTTTGAATCTTCATAATTAAATCAAATCCTTTTAAATCTAAAAATTAGCATGTTCTAAAATTAGAATGATTAAAAATTTACATCAAACTGATATAAGGTTGTCCTGATATAGGGTTTACCCCCTATACTGTAAAGGTTGTCCTAGTTTGATGTGAATCGATTTTTGAAAAGATATTTTAAAATATTTTAATTATTTTTTAGATATATATTTGATATGTGTAAATTTAGTTTTAGATCTGAAATTTGATGTATATGTGATGCATTTTTATTCAGATCTGAAACTACATATATTTGATATATGAATCATCTGTTTGCATTGTGACTAGTCCTATCAACGATGGCATTAAATTTATAGGACATAGGCATGGCAATATTTATATGGAAGACTTGAATGATTTAACTAAATTAGATAATTTTTAAAGAAAACCCCCTATGAACTTTGGAAAGGAAGAAAACCAAATATTGCCTATTTTCATGTTTTTGGTTGCCGATGTTTTGTATTAAATAATGGCAAAGAAAAACTTGGTAAATTTGATGCAAAATCAGATGAAGCAATCCTTCTAGGTTACTCCTCCACTAGTAAAGCATTTAGAGTGTTCAACAAAAGAACCTTAGTAGTTGAGGAGTCCATACATGTTGTCTTTGATGAATCTAACGATCTTCCTTCAAGGAAGAATGAGGGTATTGATGATGCAGATCCACTAATAGAAGGTATGAAGGAGATCACTCTGAAAGATTCAGCAACTCCAGAAGACAAGGATCAAGAAGATGAACAAAATGAGAAAGGTGAAGAAATTCAAGAACAACCTCAAGGTACAAATGACTTACCCAAGGAATGGAGGTATGTTCACAACCACCCTAAGGAATTAATTATCGGTGATCCTATGCATGGGGTAAAAACACGTTCTTCACTTAGAGATGTACTTAATCATTGTGCTTTTGTATCTCAACTTGAACCTAAAACTTTTGAAGAAGCTGAAAATGATCATAACCGGATTAATGCTATGCAAGAAGAACTCAGTCAATTTGAAACAAATAATGTTTGGACCTTAGTGAAAAGACCTAAAGATTATTCAATAATTGGCACAAAATGGGTCTTTAGAAACAAATTAGATGAGCATGGAAATGTAATTAGAAATAAAGCAAGACTGGTTGCTAAGGGATATAATCAAGAAGAAGGAATTGATTTTGATGAAACCTTTGCACCTGTTGCTAGATTAGAAGCCATTAGACTTCTACTTGCTTATGCTTGCTTTATGAAATTCAAACTATTTCAAATGGATGTTAAAAGTGCATTTTTAAATGGATATATTTCTGAAGAAGTATATGTAGAACAACCCCCTGGATTTGAAAATCATGCTTTTCCCAATCATGTCTTTAGATTAAATAAAGCTTTATATGGTCTAAAACAAGCACCTAGAGCATGGTATGAAAGGCTAAGCAAATTTCTACTAAATAATGGTTTCTCAAGAGGCAATGTGGATACAACTCTATTTATTAAAAGAAACCAAAATGATATGCTAATTATACAAATTTATGTTGATGACATAATTTTTGGGTCTACTAATGAATCCCTTTGTCAAGACTTTGCTAAGCTTATGCAGGGAGAGTTCGAGATGAGCATGATGGGAGAACTCACCTTCTTCCTCGGACTCCAAATCAAACAACCAAAAGAGGGAATCTCCATCACCCAAAGCAAGTACACCAAGGAACTACTCAAAAGATTTGGAATGGAGAACTGCAAACCAATTGGCACACCAATGAGTCCCTCATGTAAGCTTGACAAGGATGATGAAGGTAAAAGCGTAGACTTAAAATACTATAGAGGTATGATTGGCTCATTATTATATTTAACTGCAAGTAGGCCTGATATCATGTTTAGTGTTTGCTTATGTGCAAGATATCAATCTAATCCTAAGGAATCTCATTTGAATGCTGTTAAAAGAATCCTTAGATACTTAAATGGTACACAAACTATAGGGTTATGGTACTCTAAGGACTCACAAATTAATTTGTTAGGATATTCTGATGCTGATTTTGCTGGATGTAAATTAGATAGAAAAAGCACAAGTGGAACTTGCCAATTTCTTGGAGTTAACCTAATCTCATGGTTTAGCAAGAAACAAAATTCGGTGGCACTGTCTACGGCTGAGGCCGAATACATTGCAGCCGGAAGTTGTTGTGCTCAAATCCTGTGGATTAAGCAACAACTCGAAGATTTTGGAATCAAACTTAATGAAACACCAATAAAATGTGATAATACAAGTGCTATAAATCTATCTAAAAATCCAATACAACATTCAAGATCTAAACATATTGAAATAAGACATCATTTTATAAGAGAACATGTTCAAAACAAAAATATAATTCTTGAATAAGTTTGCACTGAAAATCAATTAGCTGATATCTTTACAAAGGCCCTTAGTGAGGAAAGATTCTGTGAAATTAGGAGAAATCTAGGAATTCTAGATCCATTTATCTGAAATTTCTCAATTTCCAAAGAATAGATGTCAAAAACTCTTAGAGCTCAATTTTCAACATCTATCCTAGTTCCAAAAGCTCAGGTTTATCACTCTAAAAACTTATCATTGAGCAAAATTCTTTCTTCCAAAATTTTGAATTTTTCTGGAATTTATTTGCATTTTTCTGATTTTCTGAACTTCATGAGTCGACCCCCATGAGTCGACTCAATGGCAAACTTGTAAATCCCACCAACTTCCATCGGGTTCATTGTTTTTAAAACGGGAAACCTTGTTTATGAGACGACTCATCTTCTCGTCGTCTTCCTTCCAAAAGCCGTCCTCTCCAAACTTCTGTTTTGCTCCAAATCCAAGGATCAATTCTGAGGCAATTCTCCCTCCTCCTCTCCACCAAAAATCGCCTCCTTGAAAAGGATTTTTCTGTGCTTTCTCGCAGTGTTAGGCGCGGGTGGAACGTGCCCTAGAACTTCACCGTTCATTCAAAATCTACTTCTTTTCTCCACCAAAATTCTTCTTTACTCTTTTGTGATCCCTCCTCCACTGAATTCAAGTCTTCTTGTCTGCTACCTTATTGGATATGGCTCCAAAGATGAAACTTCCCCAAAGAAGGAAATCAATCCGAGAGCCTGAGGAAATTGTTCGAAAGAAAAGGCATGCTCAGTCTTCCACTGTTCCCAATCCAGTTTCAGTACCTGCTCAAGGTCCCTCTCAACCCTCCATACGCCCCAGTGTAAATCTTCTTTCTGATAGAAAAGTAGAAACCGGGAAAAATATAGATTTTCGGTTCTTTGAGAAAGAAGGCTTTACTTTTGCTACCAAGATCAAAAATCAAGGATGGGAACTTTATTGCTCTCTTAAGAAAGTCACCTATGTTGATCTAGTCAGAGAGTTCTACCAGAACCTAAATTATGGAAACGGATCTGTGACTTCAACTGTAAAGGGGATTGACATCTGTTTGGATTCTAGGATATTGGGAGAGATACTTCAGTTGCCTAGTGAAGGATACTCATATATGGAACTCCCAATTAAAGAAGAAGGGATCAGAATTATCTTAGGAGAAGATTTTTCAGGAAGTTTAAACAAATTGGAAACAAAGCTACTGTCCATTGAGATGAGGGTCCTGCATCAGATTGTGACAAAACTATTCTTTCCTAGGAGTGGTAGACATGACTTACTATCTGGCAGAGATGTATGTGTCATGTTTCATATCATCACTCAGACCCCCCTAAACCTCCCTACACTTATGATAGAGGCCATGAGAGAAACTTTGAACAGATCCAAGGCACACTTGCCTTATGGTATGGCCCTTACTAGAGTTTTTAGGAGGTTTGGAGTTAGCTGTGAGGGGGAGACACCTACCAAGCTCTCACATGTGGACACTTTCAACCAACACAGCCTGCACCGAATGGGAATTACAAAGACTGTTGGTGGTTGGATCAAGGGCTCTGAAGAAAGAGCTGAGGAGAGAGCTGAGGAAAGAGCTGAAGACAGAACTGAAGGCAGAGTAGAAGAAGGTCCATCTTCTCCTGTACATGATTTCAGGGCAGCTTCACCAGATACCCAGTTCATTCATGATACTGAGGCTGGCCCTTCTGAGTTTACTAGGATGCCCACACCAGTGTATCAGCCAGAGAGCAGAGCACCTCATTCAGAGTTCAGACTGGCTGACGATCAGATCGAGCATATATCTCAGTGTGTGGCTTCTTTGTTGTCTAGCCAGTGGAGTAGTACTTCTTTTGCACCTGGAGCTACTTCTTCTGATCAGACCATTACTCCCCACATCTCCACTATATTTCAGATGATTTCAGATCAGTCCGTCAGGATACAGCAGCTTGAGGATACAGTCTGGAGACTTACTGGCAGAGTTCTTGACTTGCAGGGGCAAGTCCTTGCATTGGCCCATCCCCAGCCACAGGAGTCTACCATTGAGGTCACAGACCTCACTGCAGAGGCTGGAAGGCTCAGAGGAGCACTAGAAGGTGGATATGAGCTACTGAGGAAAGAGATCAGAGGATCGAGTGAGCATGCTACCACCCAGTTCACTGCTCTACTTCAATCTGTTTCCAGAGCACTGAACGTACTTGATTCTATCAGACTCATGGTATCAGCCCTAGTATCTCAGCGTTCTCAGCCACCCAGTTCATCTCGTTCTCCTACTCGTGGCAGAGGCAGACGGGGTAGAGGACGCACTTCTGATCCATCATCTTCTCATACCATATCTGATGACTCCGATCCATGATTTGTCTTGATCATTGACTTATCTTGATCTTTACTAGGTTCTAGGAGTTAGTATCTTGTTCTAGGATCTATACCTTGGGGCCATGTATTGACATTTAGCTGGTTGAATTTTATGAAACAATTATGATATTAATGGAATCATCTTTTACCTATATTTCTACCTCTTTGTAATGATTATATTTTGGTTATATTTCAATCTCCGATACATCTGTTGAAATATTATCTTCTACTTATTGTTGTTTGCTATTGATAATTGCTATATTAAGGGGGAGCAAACATCTGTGAAAAACTCTAAAGATGAAGAAATTAAAGAATATTTTCAGAAAAGGAAAAGAAAGAGTTAACTATGTTTGATGATGTCAAAAAGGGGGAGAAATTAAAATTAAACAAAAATTGAAATTAGACAAAAAGCAAAACCCTAAATTATGAGAAAAAGGGGGAGAAATTAAATTAAAACAAATATTGAAGAAATTAAACAAATATTGGAGAAATTAGACAAAAACAAGGATTGAAAGATTAAACAAAACTTTAAGAAATTTTGGTATCGAAATTTGGTATCAGACAGAGAAATTTGGTATCAGACAGAACTTTAATCCATCAAAAGCAAAATCATGAGTACAATGCAAATAAGTATTTTTTATATATATATGCTCTGATATTCAAACTTGCTTTTGAAATCTTACTCACCTTGAGACATCAATAAGAAATTTGTTTTACTCTGATACATCCTACAATTTCTTTCAACTTGATCTGATACATGATAACATTTGATCCGATACAGTGTGAAGGTTTCTCTAAAATATTATAACATTTGCTCTGATACTGTATGAAATTTTCTCTGATACATTAAAAATTTTCTTGCTCTGATATATTATAAAATCTTTTCTGATATCATTGTAAAAATTATTTTTGCTCTGATACATAGAAAAAGTTATTTATCTTCTCTTGCTCTGAAATATCTTGAACTCAAAATGATCTAATACCCTTTTCAAATCTTTAAGAAAATGGACAAACTATTTTTGCATTTATATTACATGCCAAAAGAATCATACTCTTTTCAAGCATATACACCCATAATGGATTCTTTTGAAATTAATGCATTAACATAAATATTTTTGTTCATATGTTTTGTCATCATCAAAAAGGGGGAGATTGTTGCTCCTAGATTGATTTTGATGATTACAAAGCAGATTGAAGGGATACAAACAATTGAAAAAGTCCTTATGATCTTCAAGGGCAAAATCGTAATTTTGCTAAAATCTTGATTTGATAGTACCACTTGGTAGAACAAATGATTTGAAATCTATTGGTGAAAATTTCATTGTGTTTGGACTTATACTTTTGAAGTTATGAAGGTTTGAAGTGCATGAGTCGACTCATGAGTCAACTCATGGCACTATGAGCTGAATGGCACGAAAAAATTCCCATGGCACGCTGGATTTTTGGTTTGGCACGACCTGTGAGTCGACTCATGAGTCGACCCACAAGGCATGAGTCGACTCATGAGTCGACCCCTGCTGATTTGAGCCGAAAAATTCAGAAATCAGATCTTCTGGTCTGTTGCAACAGAAGTCGACTCATGAGTCGACTCCTGAAGCATGAGTCGACTCATGAGTCGACCCCTGCGACGGGAAATGTCAGCAACGGCTATTTTTTTGCCCGTTTTAATTGCCATTTATGCTTCCTAAAAATTTTCTAATGGCTCTTTATCTGCCTAAATTGTTTTCTCTTGCTTCTAATGCTACAAAATGCTTTAAATGATGAAAGAAATTGCAGATTAAATAGCGGATCAAACGTGAAATCAAATGTGAAGAGAAAAGAGAGGAAAAAGAGAAGAACAGAAGAGAGGATCCGAAATTTGCAAGAAAAAGCCTGAGATCAACGAAATATCCATAGAGAAAAAGAGAGAGGATCCACAATATACCAGAGAGATTGTGAAAGAGAAAAGGAAGATCTTTCAAGGAGAGAATTCTTCACGCCTATTGTTTTCAACCTTGATCTAGAGATCGTTCAAAGCTTTCAAGAGATCTTCAATCAACAATCAACCTCTTCTCAAGCGTTCAACCGTTCATTCATCTTGAGAAAATCTGAAAAAGGGGTTCTTCATTTGAGTAAAGCTTTTATTGTTATATTTGCTCATTTAAGGAGCTGTTATTGTATTCATCTGTGCTCTAAATATTCTTACTCTTTGTGAGTTTTTGCTCTTGTTTTTGGAGGATTTCCAAAACAAGGAAAGGTTGATCCGAACCTGAAATCGGAGTATTTTGGGTTGGCTTGTACCCGGGAAACAAGTGTTCTAGCTTGGGATAGCTAGGGTCGGAGTTTCCGACGTCCTGTATTCTAGCTTGGGATAGCTAGTGTCGGAGTTTCCGACGTTTTGTATTCGGGTTGAATACAAAGGATAGTGGATTGAAATTCCCAAGTGGGATCTTGGGGAGTGGATGTAGGTGCAAGGTTAGCACCGAACCACTATAAATCCTTGTGTTTGTGGTGTGCTTTATCGCTTTATCTTATTTCTTTATTATATCCTTGCAATACTACTTTAGATAATTAATATTGATTTAAAGCCATTGTTTTGTTCTTCATAAGTTATTTGTTGGGCTTAAAATTTTTAGAAACCCAATTCACCCCCCCTCTTGGGTTGCATAGCTGGGCAACACCTCGACTTAGGATCTCCTGGATAACGTGGTAGTGGCATAGAATATGCTTAATGTGTTGATGGGACTTTGGCTCCTTGGCTTGAGCAATGGCTCTAGCGTTGTCGTAGTATAATAAGATAGGGCCATCAATGGAGGGTGCTACTCCGAGCTCGCAGATGAACTTTCACAACCATATAACTTTCTTCGCAGTATCAGATGCCGCGATATACTCTGCTTCACAAACAGAGTCAGCCATAATGTGCTGCTTGAAACTTTTCTAGTAGATTGCTCTATCATTTAGGATAAAAATATAATCCAACACACTCTTGCTATCATCATGGTCTGACTGAAAATTGGAGTCGGTGAACCCCATTAGTTTCAAATCAGTTTTGCCATACACTAGCTACTGGTCCTTAGTATTTCTTAAATATTTAAGGATGGTTTTTACGATTTTTCAATAGTTCTCTCCTAGATTAGACTGGTATCTACTCACTATTCCTAGTGAGTATGCCACGTCTGGTCTTGTATATATCATGGCGTACATTATAGAGCCCACTATCGAAGCATATGAAACTTTACTCATATGCTCTCTCTCTCTTGAGGAGTTGTCGGACAATCTCCCTTCAAAAGAGAAATTTTATGACCTATCGAGAGATAGCCTTTCTTAGAATTCTCCATGCTAAATCATTTCAACATGGTATCTATGTATGTGGATTGAGATAATCCAAGCAATCTTTGAGATCTATTTCTATAGATCTTCATTCGAAGGATATAGGATGCTTCTCTCAAATCCTTCATAGAGAACTGAGACGATAACCAGACTTTTATCCCTTATAATGTAGGGATGTCATTCTTGATTAAGAGAATATCATCCACATATAGAATGAGGAAGACAACCATAAAGTCATTTATCTATTTATAAATGCAGGATTCTTCTCCACTCCTAACAAAGCCATACTGTTGGGTATAAAATAACCCCAGCCGAAGTTCGTAAGAGGCCAACCCTCCCAGGACTCTTCCGACTTCCGATCTTGTGCGGTGTCTTTCTGAACTCCCTCGACCATCCAAGCTTCCACAATACCATCCGGACTCCTCCAGCAGTCGACCTTCCATAGTATCCTCCAGATTCTTCCAACGAACGAACTCCTACCGTACCCTTCAGACTTCTCCAATAATGAGCTCCTTCAGTCGTCTATCGGACTGCTCCAAATGCTCTCTGGGCTTCACTATCAGTCGATTTTCTACAGTGATCGACTACTCTCCGAATCTCTTCCAGACTTCCTCCTATCATGATCGACTTTACTCCGAGCCTCTTCCAGACTTCGTCAATGTCCAAACTTCTCCAGCAGCAGGACTTCTATAGTAACCAGACTCCATCCAAGTTTCTACGATGGTCGACCGCCTTTCGAATTTCATCCGAGCTTCTACAGTAAGCAAATTCCATCCGAACTTCTATTACAAATGGACTTCATTCGAGTTTCTACGGTAATCGATCTCCATCCGAGCTTCTACAGTAAGCGGCCTCCTTTCAGACTCCTACAAGAATCAGACTCCGTCCGAACTTCTACAGCGGATGGATTCTAGATGAACTGCTACAACGGACGGGCTTTAGCAGTCAAATTTCTATAGTAACCGACTATCTCTGGTGTCTTCCATACCTCTCCAGCCATCAACCTTCAACAGTGCCAACCGGACTTCAACAATGCCAACCAGATCCCTCCAACAGACAAATTTCTTTCGGACCCCTCCAGCGGTCGACCTTCCACAGTATCCTTCAAACTCCTCCAACGGACGAACTTCCATAATGCCTTTCAAATTCTGCTATCGATTGACCTTTTGTCGGATTCCTCATGCAACCGGACCTCTCTAGCGGATAGTCTTCAGACAAGCTTCTATATCAGACAAATTCCAGACGGACTTCTCTAGCAATCGGACTCCAGCCGAATTTCTCTAACAAAAAATTTTCGTCCGAGCTTCTACAGCAAATGACTTCTATCTATAGCATCAACGCCTAAGGCACCCAACAACAGTTAACCCATCAGCAACCTAGAAAATATCCGAGCTTCTCTTAGATTGCTGAGACAGAGAGCTATTCCACTCCACTAGACATCCCAACCGAGCTTCAGCCGTCCGGCCCAAACTCTCCGACAAGTCATGATAACGGACACCACTACTCTCTGTAACAAACTCCATGTGGCCCCGAATGGCCCACTACCAGGCAGTTACGGATGTCGCTGTTAATCGGTTATGCTCTTCCATCTATAAAAGAGACCCCCCAGATACGTTCTCCTCTAAGCTCTAAGCGTTATCTCTAAACTCTGCTAAAATTTCGTTCGAGTGCTCCATTTCTATTGAAGCAGAGTACTGACTTGAGTGTCGGAGGGTCTTGCCGGAGCACCCCCAACTCTGGTTTAGACTTTTCTTACAGGTCCCGATGGTGGCCGTGATCCTCTCGACTCCAGCTTCACCGGCATCGGCGAAATTCTGCACCAACAATGACCAAACCAGTTGCATCTTACTTAGTGAAGTAATAGATAAGATGTTGTCCACTCATTGGTCTATGCTCATCAATAATTGTTAGGTGATATGTGTATAGATAGGTGGAACCACAGCATCCACTTGAAATTGATCGCATATAAGTTTCTATTTCTCCATCCGAGGAGTATGAAAGATTCAAAAAAATAGTGAGAGCTTTTTGTTTATTTTTAAAAATTTTTAGAATAAATATTTTATAAGTATAAACATCTAACTATAAACTTTCTCTCTGTAAATAACCATATCGAGTGCCAACCCCTTAGCTCGTATCCTTGATACTAATAGGTTGACCGGAATATACTATCTAAAAGAGCTCGAAGGAGCGGACCTTCCGCGATCATGGAATTCAAAAAATTTACGAATGTATTACCAATAACTTTATCTTAAATAAAAGTTTCATATTCGCATATCTTTTCTTTTGGCATGAGCTTATAACGACAGGGAGTAGCTCCTTTAGACAATCAAAACTAAGCGTGTCAAGAACAAGAGGAGAACCTCGTCCCGACATGAATGAAGGCCCGATTATTAAGAGATCGGATGGGGGGAGAGGCTCTCGCAACGGCCCTTATGCGCCCCCACAGCCATGTTAGGAACAGGAGGAGAACCTCATCCTAACATGAGCAAAGTCAAAGATCTGGTTATTAAGAGACCGAATGGGGGGAGAGGCCCTCGCAATAGCCCTTATGTGCCCCACAGTCCTGTTAGGAACAAGAGAAAAACCTCATCCTAACATGAGCTGAAATTGACTGTGTTGGAAACAGGAGGAGAACCTCGTTCTGACACAAACGAAGACCTGGTCGTTTAAGACCGGATGAGGGGAAAAACCTCCTCAATGGCTCCTCTACACCCCTACAACCCCGTTAGGAGCAGAGGGAAAACCCTCATCCAAACATAAAAAAAAAAAATGAGGAGAGAAAAAGAGAAAGCGGTGAGCTACGCCAGAGATAAGAAAAAAATGAACTACATCTAAGACACAAGGGACCTCATCTCAATGAGGAAGATAACTCTTGTCAAAAATCCTCAGTCTCTAAGGGGGAACCCAACACTAGTAGGAGAAAATAGACTTCCTCAAAGTAACGAGAAGTTCAGGCCCCAAGCTCGAACACCAAGAGAAAGCGTCAAATTTGAATGGCCTCGAAAAGACCTTCGATCATGAATAAAAAGGATGAATCAATGCGGCGATGACCAGGAACCTTCAAACAACATTGACATCGAATAAGACAAAAGACAAGAGAAGCTCGGTAAATGACAACTCAAAGCAAGAATAGACAAGGTAATGAGAAAATTCTTTTTCATTTCATTAGTAAAGAGTGCATTACAAAAGCCTTTGAAGGCCAAAAAAAAAAGAAAAAACAATAAGAAAAGAAAAGAATACATGGAATAAAAGGTAAATGAAGCTCTAAGAAAGTTCGGCTTCTTCAGACTTCGGACTCTCGATTCCAGCCATTATCAGGGATTGCTTTAAGTTCTCAACTTCTTCTTTCAGTTTCTTCTTTCTTAGCAGCATCTCCCGATACATTTGGTGAAACCATCAGCTTTCACCCTTCGATTCTCAAAGCTTCTTCCTCAGAACTTCAGACTCTGCTTCTTGTTGCTCCTTGGATTGATTTTGATGATTACAAAGCATTTGAAGGGATACTAATGATTTTTGCTTGAAAAAGACTTATTGCTTTTCAGGGGCAAAATCATAATTTTACCAAAACTCTGATTTGAAAGCATCAAGTGATAGAACAAAAGATTTGTGATTCATTGATGAAAATTTTATTATTTTTTGACTTGTATTTTGAAAGATATTCATGTTTGAAAATCATGAGTTGACCCATGAGTCAACTCATGGCACAATGAGCTGTTTGGCACGCAGATTTTTTGACTTGGCACAACCTGTGAGTGGACCCATGAGTCGACCCCCAAGGCATGAGTCAACCTATGAGTCGACCCCTGCTATTTTTTAGGCCAAAAATCACATAACCTTGTCTTCTGATTATTTTCTGATGTTTTTCCACAGAGGTCGACCCATGAGTCGACCCCCAGGCATGAGTCGACCCATGAGTCGACCCCTGTGACGGGATTGTTCTACAACGGCTAGGTTTTAACCCATTTTAAGTACTTTTAATGCTTATTTAATGTGGTCTAACGAATCTATTTCAGCCCAGAATATTTTTCACCATTTCTTAAAGCTATAAAAGGGACAAAAAGATGGGAATCAAAAAGGAGAATCAAGAAGAGAGTTTTTGAAAAAGGAATTTCAAGCAAACTTTTCAGCCCTAAGCAAGAGCTCACTCAAAGCATTCAAGAAGCCTTTGATCCAAGCTCACCAACTCATCAAGTGTACATTCAAGTCTTCAACCACCTTGAGAAAATCAAAAAGGGTCTTCTTCTTCTTGAGTAAAGTGTATTTAAAGTCTCATACGCTCATTAAAGGAGCTTTTTTTTGTACTTACTTGTGCTATTCATTGTTATACTTTGTTTGAATTATTGTTTTTGTTTTGGAAGGATTCCAAAATAAGGGAAGGTTGATCCGAACCTTGAATCAGAGTGTATTGGGTTGGCTTGTACTCAAAAAATAAGTGGACTAGCTTGGGATAGCTAAAGTCGGAGTTTCTGACTTTTGTATTCGTGTTGAATACAAGATTAGTGGATTGGAATTCTCAAGTAGGAGCTTGGAGAGTGGATGTAGGTGCAAGGTTGGCATCGAACCACTATAAATCCTTTTGTTTGTGGTGTGCCTGATTGCTCTTCTTTAACTCTTCATTATTCTCTTGCATTCTCGCTTTTAGCCATTAGCCTTGAATTAATTTTACTCTCCCTACTTATTTAGCTTTTGTCAAACATTTTTCATAAGTCATAAGTTAAGCTTAAAATTTTTAGAAACCCAATTCACCCCCCCTCTTGGGTTGCATAGTTGGGCAACAAGTGGTATCAGAGCCCGGTGCTCTAACCCTACTTTGATCTAATCAATCAAAGAGCCAAAGATCTATGGCAACTCAAGTCGGTACTTCTCTAGCCGAGGGGCAATCCACTAACCGACCTTCACTTTTCAATGGGTCTAATTACACCTATTGGAAAGCTCGGATGAAAATATTCATTCAAGCACTCGACTATGATATGTAGAGTATCATAGTAAACGGCCCTCACACACCTACTAAGATTATTGATGGTATGGAATCAGCCAAATCCGAGAAAGAATGGGATGAGGTTGATAAGAAAATGGCTCAATTAAATGCTAAAGCTATGAATGTTCTTTATTGTGCTCTTGATGCTAACAAATTTAATCATATTTCTACTTGCTCGTCTGCTAAAGAAATATGGGATAGGTTAGAAGTAACCCATGAAGGAACCAATCAAGTAAAGGAGTCCAAAATCAATATGCTTGTGCATAAATATGAATTGTTTAAAATGGAGCATGATGAGTCCATAACTGAGATGTTTACTCACTTTACTGATATTATAAATGATTTAAAGAGTCTTGGTAAGTCTTATACTAACAGTGAGCTTGTAAGAAAGATTCTCAGATCCTTACCAAGAACTTGGGAAGCCAAAGTGACCACCATCCAAGAAGCCAAGGACTTGAACATTCTACCTTTGGAAGAGCTTCTTGGATCATTGATGACTCATGAGCTGAGCATGAAGCAACATCAAGAAAAAGAAGTCAAAAAGAAGAAAATAATTGCCCTCAAATCCACAGCTCCACCAGATGAAGAAACTGATGACACCGAAAATGAAGAGCAAGATGAAGAGTTGGCACTCATTACCCGAAGATTTAAGAAATTTTTGAGAAAAAAGAAACAAGGGATGAGAAGAGGCCATTCACAAAAGGGGAACAGAGTAAAGAAAAGGATAAAGACCAACCCCTTATCTGCTACGAATGTAAGAAACCGGGACACTTCAAGTCCGAATGCCCACAACTGAAGAAGGGTCCCAAGAAGTATAAGAAGAAGGCCATGATGGCCACTTGGAGTGCGAGTGATGACTCAAGCTCAGAAGAGGAAGACTCGACTGAACAAGCCAACCTGTGCCTTATGGCACACGAAAATAAGGTAATTTCTGAAACTCCTAGTGACTTTTCATTTGAAGAACTACATGAAGCTTTTTATGATTTAGTTGATGAATTAAAGAAACTAGGGATGAAGAACAAAGATCTAAAATCGAAAAATCAATCTTTATTGAAATAAAATGAAAGCATTTCAATTAAAAAATCCATCCTGCTTCAAGAAAATCAAAGTTTAAAGAATGAAATTGCCAAGTTAAAACCATTAGTTGAAAAATTCACCTTGAGTTCAAATAAACTTAATATGATTCTTAAAAATCAAAAGGCCGTATATGATAAGGCTGGACTTGGCTATAACCCCTTGAAGAAACAAAAGTATCTAAAAAATATCTATGTAAACTCTTTAAGTAACAAGTCTTCTAATATTACATGTTTCAAATGTGGTAGAGTGGACATAAGTCATACACTTGCTTCTCTAACACATCTGCAAACTCAAATATAAAGAAAATATGGGTTCCAAAAGGAACCATTATGACTAACCAAAAAGGACCCAAGAAAGCTTGGGTACCTAAAACAAAAATTTGACTTTTGCTTGCAGGTGTGTCTAGCATCCCAAGGAGGAAACAGGAAATGGTATCTTGACAGCGGATGCTCGAGACACATGACTGGTGATGAATCCCAATTCATCACTCTTGATGCTAAGAATGGAGGGATGGTCACCTTTGGAGACAATGGCAAAGAAAAGATCATCGGTATAGGTAACATTGGTATCACTCCCTCCAAATACATTGAAAATTTTTTGTTAGTAGATGGTTTAAAGCATAATTTACTAAGCATTAGTCAATTTTGTGATAAAGGATACAAAGTTATTTTTGAATCTTCTGTTTGCATTGTGACTAGTCCTATTAATGATGGCATTAAATTTATGGGACATAGACATGGTAATGTTTATATGGTAGATTTGAATGATCTATCCAAAATAAACATGCAATGCCTAGTATCCTTGAATGCCAAAATTAATGAGACTAGTTGGCTTTGGCATCGTAGGCTTACACATATTAGCATGCATTCACTTTCAAAATTAATTAAGAAAGAATTGGTTCTTGGTTTACCAAAATTGAATTTTGAAAAAGATAGAATCTGTGATGCATGTCAACTAGGTAAACAAACAAGAGTTTCATTTAAAATCAAAAATATTATTTCAACCTCTAGACCTTTAGAGCTTTTGCATATGGACTTATTTGGACCTACTAGAACTACTAGTCTAGGAGGAAAATGATATGATTTTGTAATTATAGATGATTACTCTCGTTTTACTTGGGTTTTCTTTCTGGCACACAAGGATGAAACTTTTTAAGTTTTCACTAAATTTTACCGAAAAGTTACTAATGAGAAAGGTTTTTCAATTCAAAATATTCGAACTAATCATGGAACTGAATTTGAAAATCAAACCTTTGAAAAATTTTGTGATGAAAAAGGAATAGGCCATAATTTTTCTGCACCTAGGACACCTCAACAAAACAGAGTTGTAGAAAGGAAAAATAGAATCTTAGAAGAAATGGCCCGTACCATGATATGTGAAAGCAATCTTCCAAGATATTTTTAGGTGGAAGCAAATAACACAGCATGTTACATCTTAAATCGTGCTTTGATTAGACAAATTTTAAAGAAAACTGCTTATGAGCTTTGGAAAGGAAGAAAACCTAATATTGCTTATTTTTATATTTTTGGTTGCCGATGTTTTGTATTAAATAATGGTAAAGAAAGACTTGAAAAATTTGATGCAAAATCAGATGAAGCAATCTTTCTTGGTTACTCCTCCACTAGTAAAGCTTTTAGAGTTTTTAACAAAAGAACTTTAGTAGTAGAGGAGTCAATACATGTTGTCTTTGATGAATCTAACGATCTTCCTTCAAGGAAGAATGAAGGTGTTGATGATGCAGATCCTCTTATAGAAGGAATGAGGGAGATCACTCTGAAAGACTCTACAATTCAAGATGATGAGGAACATGAAGACAAACAGGATGAGGAAGGTGAAGAACATCAAGAACAACCTCAAGGTACAAATAACCTACCCAAAGAATGGAGGTATGTTCACAATCACCCTAAGGAGCTAATTATTGGTGATCCTATGCATGGGGTAAGAACTCGTTCTTCACTTAAAGATGTATTTAATCATTATGCTTTTATCTCTCATCTTGAACCAAAAACTATTGAAGAAGCTGAAAATGATTATAATTGGATTAATGCAATGCAAGAAGAACTTAATCAATTTGAAAGAAATAATGTATGGACTTTAGTATCAAGACCTAAAAATTATTCAATAATTGACACAAAATGGATCTTTAGGAACAAATTAGATGAACATGGAAATATAATAAGAAATAAAGCAAGATTGGTTGCTAAAGATTATAATCAAGAAGAAGGAATTGATTTTGATGAGATCTTTGCACCTGTTGCTAGATTAGAGGCCATTAGACTTCTACTTGTATATGCTTGCTTTATGAAATTTAAATTATTTCAAATAGATGTCAAAAGTATATTTTTGAATAGATATATTGCTGAAGAAGTCTATGTAGAACAACCCCCAGGTTTTGAAAATCATGCTTTTCCTAATCATGTTTTTAAATTAAATAAAGCTCTATATGGTTTGAAACAAGCACCTAGGGCTTGGTATGATAGGCTAAGTAAATTTTTACTAAATAATAGTTTTTCAAGAGGTAATGTAGACACAACCCTTTTCATTAAAAGAAATCAAAATGATATATTAATTATACAAATATATGTTGATGACATTATTTTTGGGTCTACTAATGAATCTCTTTGTCAAAACTTTGCTAAGCTCATACAGGGGGAGTTCGAGATGAGCATGATGGAAGAACTTACATTCTTCCTCGGACTCCAAATCAAACAAACAAAAGAAGGAATCTCCATCACCCAAAGCAAGTACACAAGGAAATTACTCAAAAGATTTGGAATGGAGAACTCCAAAGCAATTGGCACACCCATGAGCCCTTCATGTAAGCTTGACAAGGATGAAGAAGGTAAAAGTATAGACTTAAAATATTATAGAGGTATGATTGGCTCCTTATTATATTTAACTGCAAGTAGACCTGATATTATATTTAGTGTTTGTCTGTGTGCTAGATTTCAATCTAATCCTAAAGAATCTCACTTGAATACTGTTAAAAGAATTCTTAGATATTTAAATGGTACTCAAACACTAGGATTATGGTACTCTAAGGACTCATTAATTGATTTAATAGGATATTCAGATACTGACTTTGCTGGATGTAGATTAGATAGAAAAGCACTAGTGGAACTTGCCAATTTCTCGGAGTTAACCTAATCTCCTGATTTAGCAAGAAACAAAATTCGGTAGCACTGTCTACGGCCGAGGCCGAATACATTGCAGCCGGAAGTTATTGTGCTCAAATCTTGTGGATTAAGCAACAACTCGAAGATTTTGGTATCAAACTTAATGAAACACCCATAAGATGTGATAACACTAGTACCATAAATCTTACTAAAAATTCAATTCAATATTCTAAGTCTAAACATATTGAAATTAGACATCATTTTATAAGAGAACATGTTCAAAACAAAGATATAATTCTTGACTATATTTGTACTGAAAAATAATTAGCCGATATTTTTACAAAGGCCCTAAGTGAAGATAGATTCTGTGAAATTAGGAGAGATCTAGGAATTCTTGATCCATTTGCTTAAATATCTCTCTAATTTCAAGGAATCAATGTCAAAATTTCTTTGAGCTCAATTTCCATCATCTCTCTTGGACCTAAAAGCTTAAGATTATCATTCTCACAACTTTTCATAGAGCAAAAATTCTTCTCCCAGAATTTTGAATTTTTTTGGAATTTATTCACATTTTTCCTGAAATTTTGTGAATCATGAGTCGACCCCCTAGGGTCGACCCAATGGCATACTTGCAATTTTCGGCCAATATCCCACGGGTTCATCTCTTTTTGATTAAAAACCCGTTCATGAGCCGACCCCTCCATCTTCATCTTCCTCCCTCCAAAACCCATAGTCCTCTTCTTCTTTCTCTCCAAATCCAAGATCTAAGCCCAAGATCTTTCTCCCATCACCTCTCCACCTCAAATCGCCCCTTGGGAAAGGAGCTATTCCCATTCTTCTCCCCTGATTGGAGCGGTTGGAGCGTGCCTTAGCTTCCTCAATTCTCCTCCAAATCAAGGTTTCTCTCCTCCAAAAATCCTTTTCCATCCCCTAATAACCCTCTATCTCCTCACACATTTGATCTTCCAAGTCTCCTTACTTGTTTTGGTGGTGAGTATGGCTCCAAAAATGAAGCTCCCTCAAAGAAGGAAATCGGTCCGTGAGTTGGAAGAGAGCGTGCGCAGGAAAAGACAAGCTTCTCAGACCTCTTCTGCTTCCATTCCTGCTTCGGCATCTGCTCCAAATTCCTCTCAGTCTCCTCTCAGCCCTAGTAAAATTCCTCTCTCTGTCAGAAAGGTAGAAACCAAAAAAAATGTTGACTTCAGATTTTTTGAAAAAGAGGGGTTCTCCATTGGTTCAAAGATCAAAAACCAAGGTTGAAAATTTTACTGTTCTCTTAAAGAAGTTACATATGTAGATTTGGTTAGAGAGTTTTATCTGAATCTGTGCTATGGGAATGGAACAGTAACATCTACTGTTAAGGGTGTTGATATCTGTTTAGATCCTGTTATTTTGGGAGAGATTCTTCATTTGCCCTGTGAGGGATATTCAAACATGGAACTCCTAGTGAAGGAAGAAGGGATTAATGTGATTTTAGGAGGAACCTACTCGGGAAGCCTAAATAAACTAGAAGCCAAGATCCTATCCATTGAAATGAGGATTCTACATCAATTGGTAACAAAGCTTTTCTTCCCAAGAAGTGGTAGACATGACCTCCTTTCAGGCCGAGACATCTGCATCATGTTTCATGTGATCACCCAAACCTCCTTAAACCTCCCAGCATTAATGATTGAGGCCATGAGAGAAATACTGAATAGATCCAAGGCTCATCTGCCTTTCGGTATAGCCCTCACCCTGGTATTCAGGAGGTTTAGAGTTAGTTTTGAAGGGGAGGCATCTGCTAGACTTTCTCACTCTGACACCATCAACCAACACACTTTGCACTGCATGGGATTCACTAGGACTGATGATGGTTAGATTAAGGGTGCAGAAGAGAGAGTTGAGGATAGAGCTGAGGACAGAGCTGAGGAAGAAGGTCCTTCATCACCTCTCCATGACATCAGGGCAGCATCTCCAGACATCCAGTTTGTTTCAGATCCAGAGGCTGGCCCTTCAGAGTCCACTAGGAGGCACACCCCAGTCCAGCAGCCGGACAGTAGAGCATTTTCCTCAGAGATCAGATTGGCTGATGACCAGATTGAGCTGATTTCTCAACGTGTGGCTTCCTTGCTTTCTCGACAGTGGAGCACTTCAGCTTTTGCATCAGGATCCACATCATTATATGTATCTGATCAGACTTTGATCCCCCATATCTCCACTGTATTTCAGATGATCTTAGATCAGTCAGTTCGGATTCAGCAGCTCGAGGGTTACATTTTGAGACTGACTGGGAGGGTACTTGACTTGCAGGTGTTAGCTTTGGCCCATCCACAGTCACAGGAGTGCACTACTGAGGTCTCAGACCTATCGACGGAGGCAGCCAGACTTAGAGGAGTATTGGAGAGTGGATTTGATTTCCTCAGGAGAGAGATCAGAGGCTCTAGTGAGCATGCATCCACCCAGTTCACTGCACTACTTCAGTCTGTTTCGAGAGCTCTGAACCTTCTAGACACCATCAGGCTCTCTCTTGCAGTTCAGTCTATTGTTTCTTAGCCTTTAGGATCATCTCGCCCACCTACTCGTGCCAGCACCTCCACTCATGGCAGAGGCAGACAAGGTAGAGGATGAGTTCTTGGTCGTGATCCATCATCTCCCCACCCTATCTCTGATACATCTGATTCTGATCCATCCAGTCATGAGCTCTACTAGATCCTTGTAGTTAGCCGTGTCTTTTGTCTCTTTCTAGGATCTATCTTTTGGGACATGTAATGATGTTGACTAATTGACTTTTATATTTTGGTATATGTATTGGAACAACTATGGTATCAATCACTTTTTGATTATATATCTACTCCTTGACTTTTAATGTATGACCTTTAAATTGAGTTACTTTCAATTGTGTGCATGCTTAAAATAGTATGAATTGCTATTTCATATCTATAATATCCATTGGAACTTTTTTTTTGATTGCTGTATTCAGGGGGAGTAAACATTAATATTAGTAAAATTAATTCAATCAAAAGAAAGAAAAAGAGAAAATATATTCAAAGAAAAAGGGGGAGTAAACAATTTTTTTGTTTTGTTGATGTAGTCAAAAAGGGGGAGAAATTAAAGAATCAAAAGCAGATTAATAAAAGAATTAAAAGCAAAAGCAGATTAATAAAAGAATTAAAAGCAAAAGTAGATTAATAAAAGAATTAAAAGCAAAATGAGTAAATTGTTAAGCAAAAGCAAATGAGCAAACTTTAAAATTAATTCTTAGACATGCTCTGGTATCAAATTAAATAATCAAATGAGAATGAGCAAGTTTTCAAGATGCTAAGCAACTTGAAAAATAAGCAAATGAGCAAATGAGATATTTTCAAATGAGCAATTTTTAAAATCCTTAGATAAATTCTGCTTCGCTCTGATAATAAAAATAAATTTTCTACTCTGATATCAAAATCACATAATCAGATGAGCAAATTTTCAAATTATTAAGCAATAGGCAAATTGTTATGGAAACATGTATCGCATGCCAAAAGAATCAATCTTCTTTTCAAGCAAATGCATTTATAAGTAATTTTTAAGTTGGTTATAAATTTCCTATTTATCTTCAAACTACCTATAATGCATTTCATTCCTTTGAAATTCATGCTCATTGATTCATATATATGCTTTTGTTCAAATATTTTATCATCATCAAAAAGGGGGAGATTGTTGCTCCTTGGATTGATTTTGATGATTACAAAGTATTTGAAGGGATACTAATGATTTTCGTTTGAAAAAGACTTATTGCTTTTCAGGGATAAAATCATAATTTTACCAAAACTCTGATTTGAAAGCGTCAAGTGATAGAACAAAAGATTTGTGATTCATTGGTGAAAATTTTATTATTTTTGAACTTGTATTTTGAAAGATATTCATGTTTGAAAATCATGGGTCGACCCATGAGTCAACTCATGACATAATGAGCTATTTGGCACGCAGATTTTTTGGCTTGGCACAACCTGTAAGTCGACCCATGAGTCGACCCCTGCTATTTTTTAGGCCAAAAATCACAGAACCTTGTCTTCTGGTTGTTTTCTGATGTTTTTCCACAGAGGTCGACCCATGAGTCGACCCCTATGACGGGATTGTTCCGCAATGGCTAGTTTTTAACCCATTTTAAATGCTTTTAATGCTCATTTAATGTGGTCTAACGGCTCTATTTTAGCCCAGAATATTTTCTACCATTTTTTAAAGCTATAAAAGGGATAAAAAGGTGGGAATCAAAAAGGAGAATCAAGAAGAGAGTTTTTGAAAAAGAGATTTCAAGCAAACTTTTCAGCCCTAAGCAAGAGCTCACTCAAAGCATTCAAGAAGCCTTTGATCCAAGCTCACCAACTCCTCAAGTGCACATTCAAGTCTCCAACCACCTTGAGGAAATCAAAAAGGGTCTTCTTCTTCTTGAGTAAAATATATTTAAAGTCTCATACGCTCATTAAAGGAGATTTTTTTTGTACTTGTGCTATTCATTGTTATACTTTGTTTGAATTATTGTTTTTGTTTTGGAAAGATTCCAAAACAAGAAAAGGTTGATCCGAACCTTGAATCGAAGTGTATTAGGTTGGCTTGTACCTGGAAAATAAGTGGACTAGCTTGAGATAGCTAGAGTCAGAGTTTCCGACGTTTGTATTCGGGTTGAATACAAGATTAGTGGATTAGAATTTCCAGGTAGGAGCTTGGAGAGTGGATGTAGGTGCAAGATTGGCACTGAACCACTATAAATCCTTTTGTTTGTGGTGTGCCTGATTGCTCTTCTTTAACTCTTCATTATTCTCTTGCATTCTCGCTTTTAGCCATTAGCCTTGAATTAATTTTACTCTCCCTACTTATTTAGCTTTTGTCAAATATTTTTCATAAGTCATAAGTTAAGCTTAAAATTTTTAGAAACCCAATTCACCCCCCCTCTTGGGTTGCATAGCTGGGCAACACTTCTGCATCCTTGACCGCCTGCTACTCATAGGTCAGCTGAATTTTCAGCCACCACAGTTCGGCCTTCTCCTTCCCAAGGGCTATGGACAGTTCTTCCATGGTCCCCCTCAAGGATCGGAGCTCGTCAGAGCCTTGAACCGAAATGGCCTGGGCTCTTTCGGACAACTGCTTCTGAAGGCAAGCAACCTCGTCGATCGCCATCTTGAGCCTCCTTCTGTAGTTGTCTATTTGCCTGCACCAGCCGACTCAGTAAGTATTATAATTCATCTCGACGTCCTGTAGCTGCTTCTGGAGGTCGAAGAATTTCTTCGACCAGTCCCAACCGTAGTCAGCCTGAGTTGGAAGCCAGGATGAGCTCCCTTCCAATGGGTCGATCTTCTCCCGTGCGACCACCAACTCGACCTCGAGGGAGCTGATCTTGGAAGCCTGAGTCCAAGATCGATCGCTGGCACATTTCTGGAGTTCCTTAAGCTCCTTCTCGAAGTTGGCCTTCTTTCGGCTGTAGTCCATGAAGTCTTTTTTGTGGAGGTTCTGAAGGTGAGTAACCTTCTTGGTGGCTTCTGAATGGCTCTTCCTCAGCCTGTGAAGTTCGTCGTCCATCTTCTTTGATTTTTTCATTAGGTGATAAACTTTTCTTCTCAGATTCCAGATCATAGACTTTAAAGGAATCCCCTGCGGTAGGGGAAGAGCTTCGACAGGGTACTGTTGTCGGAAAATAAGAAGCGTCACAACGCAAATCATTGCAAGAAAAAAAAAAGAAAAAGGAAGTAGAAGAAGAAAAAGGAGCTCTCTGTAAAGAGGAATCCGATTTCATTGATTGAATAATTCTTAAGTACAAGAGAAAGAGAAAAAAAAATTGTAACAAAAGAAAAGTATAAAATTAGAGGTCTCGGACCTCTGGAGTAGAAGTGGAGGAGCTCGGCACCCCCGGAAGGTCGGTCACGGCAGCTGCAGCAGTTGAAGAGGTCCAGATTGGAGGGAGACCAGCAGCAGCTTCGGAAGGTCCGACTTCATCATCGGATGCTTCATCCAGGAAGCTGAGGTCGAGTTTGAGAAACTTTCTGACCACCTTCTCCTGGCAAAGCTCGAAGCCTTTGATAAAGGTGGCCTGGCTAAACTTGATATTCAGATCCCTCATCTCGGAGGAGGTCTTGAACTCCTCCACTGCTTGGGCCCTTGCCTCCGAGACTAGCATCGGGATCTGCTCCTTCAGCTTGGAGACCTCGACCTCTGCCTTCCTTCTTTCCTCCTCCAAAGCAGCCTTCAAATCCATTGAAGTTTGTTCCTCCTTCTGGAGTGCCTCTTGGAGACTCGTGACTTCGGTGACCTTCTCCTTAAGACGAACAGCCTCAACCTGACGACCTTCCTCCATCTGGGCTACTTCCTTCTTTGCATTTTTCATCACCTCGATGTTGGCGATGAGTTGGTGTCCAATCTGCAAGAGCAGCCAAGAAGTCAATATGAAAGCTAAGGAATGAACTAAGTGAAAAAGCAAAAGGAAGAAAAAAGTAAATCAACCTACCTCAAGAAAGGACCCCAGAGAGTCTCAAACCCGCTGTTCAGGATCGGCATGGACAATCCTGTGGACGATCTTGGGCAAAATGCACCCGTCGACCAACCTTTTTATTAAATCCCTATTGTTGAAGGGATTCTCCCCCGGATCCTCTTCGGAGCCGTTGGACCCTTCGATGGCAGCCCTGCTGCTGCTGATCTTGCGGGCCACCGTCTTCTTCCTTCTCTTCCTTTTGGCCCCCGGTGCCTCCTCGAGATAAGACTCTGGAGTGGGAACCTCGGTCGAAGGGCTTCTTGAAGAAGCTTGGGGGACTGCGGGCTCGACGTCGGAGGGGGCATCAACGACAATGGCCACCTGGGCAAGCACGATCGAGCTTGTCTCCTTTACCCTCGCCTTCTTTGCTGACCCAAAAGTTGCGGCGCCTTTCCTCTTATGGGCCTTGAGACCCTTGGCTAGTATCTAAGCTGTGTCTGCATCCATATCTACAATGAAAAAAGATCAGCACAGCTTAGAAACAGAATAAGAGAAAGAGGAAGCAGCGAATGACTTGAGAAAGAAAAAATACCGACAAGGTTGAGAGGGCTCAAGCCGACATTGAATAAAAGTTGCTCCTTCAGAAGGTCGGGGAGGAAAGGAGCTGGATAAGTCTTAAGTTTATTGGAGGCTTCAAGATCATCCTTTCTCATGCTAGAAGCCCGGCGGACGGAGTCCCTCAGGGAGCCCCAGGGGGGCAACCCCAGCATCAGGGTCGAGCATCGGATGTAGAAGTACCTCTCCTTCTAGTTGTGGATAGAAGAGGGGGCACCTTTCAGCAACCTCTTTCTACCGAACTGGAGGGAGAAGTACCATCAGTCCTTTGCCGAAGGGTGATGCTTAAAGGTATAAAAGTTTCTAAACACGGGAAGAGTTGGCCGGACTTTAGCTAAATGACAGAGGGAAAGAAATCCTATCAGAAACCTAAAGGAGTTCGGTGCTACAGAAACTAGAGAAATGTTTAGAAAATGAAAAAAAGCAATAACAAAAGGTGAGAGTGAAAGTTGAAGCCCGGCACGGAAGGCTTCCTGGTATAAACAAAGTGGCCAGGGGGAGGGGTGCTAGCCTAGTCAGTTGGCCCGGGAAGCTCAAGCTCATACTCCGGATGAACCCCATACTGAATCTTAATCAATGAGAGTTCGTCCGAGGTCAAAGAGCTGGGAATGGTGTCTGGTACAAAGACTGGATGAGGTTTGATCCTAAGTACGAGTTCATATATAGTACTAGGATTTTGGGGGGCTGGAGCTGATGAACTTCTAGAACCGCTAGAGGAGGAAGTGTTGGAGGACATTTTGAATCAAATAAAAATTTCAAAAAAATTAGAAAAAATAGGAAACAAGGCACTCGCAGAGAAACTGAACGGGCGAAATGCAGAGGAGGAAAAATGGAAGAACAGCAAGAAAAAGAAGGGTTTCGAAACTAACCTAGGCTGGTATGAGAGGTGCAGGAGGGCAGCGAAGGCGATGGAGGTCGACCTGAAGGGCGCCTAAGACCGAGAGGGACGTCGGAGGAGGACAAAGCTCTCGGGGAAGAAGAGGGGATCGAAGAAAAATCTCAGGCAAGGTGAAACCCCTGAAGGAGGAGGATGGGTTTAAATAGACCTCAGGATCCGACGTAATAATGATTGCAGATCTCCTTTGACCGACCTACAACCGCTGCATGTCCCACTCGTCGTGACAGACGACTGACAGAATCAGTATTGCACCATACCTGGGGCGACGCTCCAACGAGAATCCAAAAAAATCTTTTCGGATCGTCTCGATTTGAAAAGACTCCAGCATCGGTGTGCCAAACGCCAAAATATCTGAAAACAATCGAGTACAGAAATCAAGGGGGGCAACTTCGACTGTGAAAATTTCTCTGTACTTCTTTCATTCAAAACCTGAACTTGAAAGTAGGGGGACTAGTGTTGGGTATAAAATAATCCTAGCCGAAGTTCGTAAGAGGCCAACCCTCCCAGGACTCTTCCGGCTTCCGACCTTGTGCGGCATCTTTTTGAACTCCCCCGACCATCCGAGCTTCCACAGTACCATCCGGACTCCTCCAGCAGTCGACCTTCCACAGTGTTCTGTAGATTCTTCCAACGGACAAACTCCTATCATACCCTTCGGACTTCTCCAATAATGAGCTCCTTCAGTCGTCTATCGGACTGCTCTAAATACTCTCTGGGCTTCACTATCAGCCGATTTTCTATAGTGATCGACTACTCTCCGAATCTCTTCCAGACTTCCTCCTATCACGATCGACTTTACTCTGAGCCTCTTTCAGACTTTGTCAATGTCCAGACTTCTCCAGCAGCAAGACTTCTACAGTAACTAGACTCCATCCAAGTTTCTACGGTGGTCGACCACCTTTCAAATTTCATCCAAGCTTCTACAGTAAGTGAATTCCGTCCGAACTTCTATTGCAAGCGGACTTCATCCGAGTTTCTATGGTAACCGATCTCCATCGGAGCTTCTACAGTAAGCGGCCTCCTTCCAAACTCCTACAAGAACCAGACTCCGCCCGAACTTCTACAGCGGATGGATTCCAGATGAACTTCTACAACGGACAGGTTTCAGCAGTCGAATTTCTACAGTGATCGACTGTCTCCGGTGTCTTCCATACCTCTCCAGCCATCAACCTTCAACAGTGCCAATCGGACTTCAACAATGCCAACCAGACCCCTCCAATGGACAAATTCTCTTCGGACCCCTCCAGTGGTCGATCTTCCATAGTGTCCTCCAGACTCCTCCAGCGGACGAACTTCCACAATGCCTTTCGAATTTTGCAATTGGTCGACCTTCTGTCGGATTTCTCATGCAACCGAACCTCTCCAGCGGACAGTCTTCAGATTAGCTTCTACATCAGATAAATTTCAGACGGACTTCTCTAGCAATCGGACTTTAGTCAGATTTCTCCAACAGAAAGTTTCCATCCGGGCATCTACAGCAGATGACTTTCGTCTGCAGCATCAATGCCTAAGACACCCAACAATAGTTAACCCATCAGCAACCTCAAAAATATCCAAGCTTCTCTTAGATTGCTGACACAGAGAGCTATTCTGCTCCACCAAACATCCTAACCGAGCTTCAGCCATCCGATCCGAACTTCCCGGCAAGTCGCGACAACGGACACCACTACTCTCCGTAACAAACTCCACGTGGCTCCGAACGGCCCACTACCAGGCAGTTACGGACGTCGCTATCAATCGGTTACGCTCTCCCATCTATAAAAGAGACCCCCCAGATATGTTCTCCTCTAAGCTCTAAGCATTATCTCTAAACTCTGCTAAAATCCCATTCGAGTGCTCCATTTCTGTTGAAGCAGAGTACTGACTTACGCATCGGAGGGTCTTGCCAGAGCACCCCCAACTCCGGTTTAGACTTTCCTTGCAGGTCCCGACGACGGCCATGATCCCCTCGATTCCAGCTTCTCCGACATCGGTGGAATTCTGCACCAACACATACGTTCTGATAACTTTATCAAAATGCATGTTCCAACTCTCGGATGCCTGCTTCAATTTATAAATGAATTTTTGAAGCTTGCACACTTTGGACTCATCTATAGATGTGAAACCCTCAGACTGTATCATATACACTTCTTCTTGCAGCTCTCCATTTAGAAAAGCTGTTTTCACATCTATTTATCAGATTTCATAGTCCATGTGTGCTGCTATCGCAAGCATAACCTGAATAGATTTGAGCATTATCACAGAAAAAAGTATCTCGTTATTGTCAATACCATAACGCTGACGATAATCCTTGACAATCAAATGGACTTTATAGGTCTCCATCTTCCCATCTACACCCTACTTCCTTTTGATGACCCACTTATACTCTATGGTGGATCAACTAATGTCCATACATCATTGACCTTCATGGACTCTATTTTGTATTTTATGGCTTCAAGCCATTTATCTAAGTCAAACCTCTGCATTGCATCTATATATGTGATCGAATCCTCATTATTCTCATCGATTCAATAAGATCTCTATCTCGGATTAAAAAATTATAGTATCTATCCGATTGATGTGATACTCTATCGGATCTCCTTAATGGTGTCTCTACAACATGTTTCGGGTTTGACATTATCAAATCCAATTTCTCAAGTTCAACCTTAGAGGCATTAATTCCTTCTCCAAAGAATTTTTTTTTTCTAAAAGGACTACCCTAAGGCTGACAAACACCTTGTGTTCATCAACAAGGTAGAAATAATACTCAGTTTCTTTGGGATGCCCCATGAAATTACATCTATCAGACCTGGCTCCAAGTTTGTCTATTTTCAAATATTTGACATAAGCCAGATATCCCCAAACCTTAAGATGTGAGAGTACTGGCTTACATCCAGTTTATATCTCATATAGTGTTTTACTTACAGATTTATTAGGAACCCTATTAAGCACATAACAAGCCAACTTGAGTGCATATTTTCAAAAGGATATCAGCAGACTAGAAAAGCTCTGTTGGGCTGCGTAGATGATTTTATGCATGTATTTTGAAACTTTTTAAAAAAAAATTATAGTGAAAGATAATTAGATTAATCAAATTAATCTAACATACATATAATTTAATCATCAAATCAACCTACTCTAGGATCTATGACATGTTATGTTGCATATAAAATCTGAAATAATCTGAAGATAAAATCATCATGCATGCATGTGAGCAGTAGATCACACCTACTTCTAATCTAAGTTCAAAACTTCATATCTGATCGTAGGTCAATGATTTTTGCTATTGAGAGATATGGTAGAGAGGATCCTTACTGGTTGCTCACAACCGCACACGCATCAAGCCTTTACAGAAAATTCACTT
The DNA here is from genome assembly GCF_000442705.2 of Elaeis guineensis. Classification (NCBI taxonomy): domain Eukaryota; kingdom Viridiplantae; phylum Streptophyta; class Magnoliopsida; order Arecales; family Arecaceae; genus Elaeis; species Elaeis guineensis. The sequence continues at coordinate 7,355,188 of NC_026006.2, forward strand.
AAAGCCCCGATCTGATCGGTCTTCTCGAGAGTGCTAGCTCGCGTGAAGACCTTCTTGGCTGATCTGGATCCTTTCTTCGAATCTCTAAAATCTTTTTAGAGATTGAAGATGAACTTCTAGAAGAGTTGAAGAGGTGAAAGAAAGATGGAGAAGAAAATAAATTTTTTAAATTTATTCTCTCTTCCCAAATCTTTAGAACTAAAAATCTGAAATTCAGATTTTTATGCACACTGCAAGAGAGAGGACCCTCCTCTCTATTTTTCACATCATGAACCATGTCCAAACTTTCACCACATGAAGAGCTCTCTTCTAGTACCTTACACATACAAAAGAAACCACAAAAGCCCCTTTTATAGGCATGTAAGGAGGTGGGATGAAGAGTCCTAGTGATCCTGGACTCTTACAGGATTCTGCTTTCCTTCACAATTCTACATCCTAAAACATGCAAAAAAAATATGAGACACCCTTTCTCATATTTATTTATGGTAAATCAATTCTCTAACTGATCTTCTACAAAGAATATCTTTAAAATGTCACACATATAAGGAGAAAAAAATTTATTAGCATGGAGAGGTTGATCTGGATGAGAATAGATTCTCCTGGTAAGGAATATTTTGAAATCTATGTTTAGAATCTTTCTTTTATCAAAACTAAATTAGATTTGGATGTGAGATAGATAAGGAAAAGAACTCTTTAGTGTGAAAAAATCTTATATAAAATAATTTTTTGTGTAGAGATATATGATGTGCAATCTAGGTTGGTGCAGGGAGAAGAGTCCTATTCCAATAAGGACTCTTAATTTTTTTATTTGAATCTAAACCAAATCACATCTGATTTAGCTCAAATAAAATATATGAAACTCAATCTAATTAGATTCATCAAATTCTAATCAAATTAAAAATTGATTGAATCAAAGTTCTGATCAAATCAAGGATAATTCTCCCTTAGCGATTAGATCATCTCATAACCTAATTGGATCAAACCTAATTGAATCTAATTCAATTAGATTTTATTTAATCCTCTTTGCTCAATTAAATTGAACTAATCAGCAATCTAATTATTAATTAATTTTTTATTAATTTACTAACACTTGGTGAATTAATTGATTACAACTTTTGTATAAGGTTAATCATTAATCGAATTGATAATTAAGCCCTTGAATGATTCTCAATCATTGATCAGCCACATAATCAGTCAGAAACTTCTTTTGAGTGTCACCCCATAGGTTCGAACCTAAGCCAGTAGCATAGAAATACCTTCCTAAACTAATCGATGTAATCGTCTAGCAATGGTGACCCGATGTCCGGATAGGTCGAATGAAGGCGAAGCAACATTCAAGAACCTATTGGTGTATGGTTATCGTATAATTTATCTCTTTGATCTTAATGCTCGAGCATGACCTAGGATTTAACTATCAATCCTAGATAAGTTATCTACATTATATTTCAATCTTTTTCAAATCCATCACATAGATTATCCGAGTCTAGGTTTTGCTAAATTGAAATACACTGACGCATATCTCCTACTAATTTAGAGGGGTCAATCCCATCTTGACTAACGCACCGACTTGACAAGTACTTGACTGTACTCAAAAATCTTCTGTCATTGAATTAGAAACTCAGTTAGTTTGGCACTAAAGTACAGTGAGTTACTTGCAAGTCACCATAGTGATCTCAGGTCAGAGGAATACTTATATCTATATCTTTTGCGAGCTACTCTTGACAGCAGAGTGCTCCGCAGTTGGTCACGTTCAGTGACGATGTACTCTTACATCTCACCTACATACCATATGAGTGTCTCCACACTATTTGGTTACAAGGACAACCAATGCATATGGCACACAATGACCTACACTTTATATCTCTATCATCCTAGTAATAGCGTATCATTTGGTTGCGAACCAATTTAAGTACTATGCGATAAATCCTCTTTTATTGATCAAAGTAGTCCTAAAGACTTCATCACAATATAAGAGTTTGTTAGAAGATGTATCCTTGTAATGAAAATTATCAAATAACTTTTATTATTTATCAATTCATATACATTTATAATTAGCACAATCATCAAACGATTGGCTTTAGGACATAATTTCCAACAAGCCCATCATGGATCGAACTATATCCAACAGAGTTCGATTTCTCTTTTTCGATACACCATTATATTGTGGCATTCTAGAAGGTGTCCATTGAGAGAGAATCCCATTCTCCTTAAGGTATGTCAAAAATTCACTAGAAAGATATTCACCCCCTCGATTTGATCAAAGAGTTTTAATATTTTTTTCAATTTGTTTCTCTACTTCATTACGGAACCATTGAACATTTCAAATGATTCGGACTTATGTTTCATCAAGCAGACATACCTATACCTAAATAGGTCATCTGTGAACATAATAAAATAGTGATACCCTCCTCTAGCACTTGTACTCATGGATCCACATACATCAGTATGTACCAGACTCAGAATATCACCGGCTCGTTCACCTTTTCTAGTAAAAGATGACTTGATCATTTTTCTAAGTAAGCAAGACTCACAGGTTGGCAACGATTCATAATTATTTTTATCAAGAATCCCTTCTTGAGCTAACTTGTTCATTCTGTTCTTGTTAATATAACCTAACCTACAATGCCAAAGGTAGGCATCCGTGACATCGACTATCCTAGGGCGTTTATTAGAAGTGCACATTACATTAGGTCTAGATATAACATATATTCTATTGTTCAACTGTCCACACATTATCGTAACACCATTCAAAATGATATCACAAAAATTTTTTTTATTGATATATCATAATTTGATTTGGCCAAAAGGCCTATAAAAATAATATTTGAAAAAAATTGAGATAGTAATGACATTCATTTAGAATAATAAATTGAGACTCGAATACAAGCTTGATAATTTGTAAAGCTAGAATTGAAATTGATCTTTCATCTCCAATGTTCAGAAATCTCTTACCATCTCCAAATCTCCTACTGACCTAAAGACGCTGCAATAAATTATAAATATTAATAAGGCTCTCAGTATCCAATACCCAAGTCATTGTATCAAAAATAGAGAAGTTACAAGGTGTTATCATATAAGTATCTTATCTAGCAACAGATTGCTTCTTCTTATTTGGCCTGTTTGGGTCAAGGGAAGCTATGTATTAAGGATAGTTCCTTTTTCAATGACCCTACTTCTTGTAATAGAAGCACTCTGCCTGACTCGATCAGCCTTGAACTTAGACTTCTAAGTCTGACTCCCAGCACTTTGTACCTTTTTATTTTTCTTCTTTTTTTCTTTCTTAAAGGGATGATGCCCATCCGAAGAAGATCCTCGCACTACATTCACCATCTCTTTGTAGAGCTAGTGATCCTTCTCAAAAGTCTGTAGCAACCCCAACAGATCGTGGTAGTTGACTACAGGCTTCGTCATTCTAAAATGACTGAGAAACAGTAGGTAGGATTTGGGCAGAGAGTTCAGAATGGCATCCTTCCCTAGCTATTCATGCATAGGAAAGCTGAGCTTGCTCAATCGCTCAATCGCTCGATCAGTTTGATCATGTATAATACATGATTGGTGACCGATGCTTCCTCTCTCATCCGAGCATTGAAAATGGTGCAACTAGTCTTGTACCACTAAACATCATCGAAAGTACCAAAGGACTCTCTTAACACCTTGAGCATGTCCTCTGGCTGAGCCTTTTTGAACTTTCAATTGAACTCATCATTCATGGAGGCCTGCTTAATACAATGCATCATGGTACGATCATTGAGCCACTTCAAGTAAGTGTCTCTAACCGCACCACAAGTGTTAGGAGCGGGCTCCTCAGGTGTCGGATCTATAATTACATACAAGATCCACTCGTGCTTCAGGACGATCTTAAGTTTTTGATATCAGTTATCAAAATTTGATCCCATCAACTTCTCATTATCCAATAGTGATCGGAGCGACAAGTTTGAGGCTAGATCTGTACACACAAAGAAAAAAATCAAAACCTAATTAGTATATGAATTAATTAATCCTAAAGATATGAACTTTAGTCTAAAGGTTCTTTCATTATTTTATATGAATTGGTAGCCTCTACCTCCAACTCGAGGAATTACTTTAATTCTTTAGCAGGTACTATAATCCACACAGACTACACATGGACCCAACTTTAGCCGACTCACCCATGTGCATCCATGGGTAGGTTCATTAACCAATTATTTTGCCAAATAATTTTTAGTGGTTGGTTTAGCCCCAGATAACTTTTTAGTTGACTTTGGTCTTCTCTGCAAGCCCTGGTTAGGTCCAACCATTAACATGATCATACTCATGAATCTAACTGCTAAATGATTAGGTCTGATTTTGATCGGCTAATCTGACTACCTAACAGAGAGACTCGACTAAGTCATCATATTATGAATGATAATTCCAATAGCAGATGAGCACCAGGCCATTGGGCCTCCAATGATCATCATACTAACGGACTCATTATCACCTAACTTAATGGGAGGCTATGATTTAGTTATCATCATAACTATCTCATTTTAGGAGCCTAATAATTTAGAAAATTTAATTTATGAATTAAAAAGAGAGAAAAGATCAATCAGTAAACCACAATCCTCTCATTGACTTCACCAAGTCATTGAATCGGATTAGGGTCATACTGATTGAAATGGCACTTAGATCAGTCATACTGATCAACCTTAATGGCATGGGTTAACTGTTGCTCCTAGATTGATTTTGATGATTACAAAGCAGATTGAAGGGATACAAATAATTTTAAATTGAAAAAGTCCTTATGCTCTTCAAGGGCAAAATCATAATTTCACTAAAATCCTGATTTGATAGTATCATTTGGTAGAACAAATGATTAGTAATCTATTGGTGAAAATTTTATTATTTTTGGACTTATATTTTTGAAGTTATGAAGGTTTGAAGTGCATGAGTCGACTCATGAGTCAACTCATGGCACTATGAGCTGATTGGCACGCAAAAATTTCTCTTGGCACGCTGGATTTTTGGCTTGGCACGACCTGTGAGTCGACTCATGAGTCGACCCACAAGGCATGAGTCGACTCATGAGTCGACCTCTGCTGATTTGGGCCAAAAAATCAAGAAATCAAAGTTTCTGGCTAATGCAACAGAAGTCGACTCATGAGTCGACTCCTGAAGCATGAGTCGACTCATGAGTCGACCCCTGCGACGAAAAATATCAGCAACGGCTATTTTTTTGCCCGTTTTAATTGCCTTTTATGCTTCCTAAAAATGCTCTAACGGCTCTTTTTCTGCCTAATATGTTTTCTCTTGTTTCTTAAGGCTATAAAAGGTTTCAAATGGTGAAAGAAATAGGAGAGATCAAACATATATACAAGAGGATCCAAAATCTACACAAGAAAGCCTAAGATCAACGAAATACCCAAAAGAAAAAGAGAGAGGATCCACAATATACACGAGAGATTGTGAAAAAGAAAAGCAAGAGCATTCAAAGAGAGGATTTTTCAAGCCTATTGTTCAACATTGATCAAGAGATCTTTCAAAGCCTTCAAGAAGTCTTCAATCAAAGATCATCTTCTTCTCAAGCATTCATTCAAGCATTCATCCACCTTGAGAAAATCCAAAAAGAGGATTCTTCATTTGAGTAAAGTATTTTTATTATTATATTCGCTCATTTAAGGAGCTGTTATTGTATTAATTTGTGCTCTAAATTTTCTTACTCTTTGTGAGTATTTGTTCTTGTTTTTGGAGGGTTTCCAAAATAAGGAAAGGTTGATCCGAACCTGAAATCGGAGTGTTTTGGGTTAGCTTGTACCCGGGAAACAAGTAGACTAGCTTGAGATAGCTAGTGTCGGAGTTTCTGACTTTTGTATTCGGGTTGAATACAAGTATAGTGGATTGAAATTCCCAAGTAGGAGCTTGGGGAGTGGATGTAGGTGCAAGGTTGGCACCGAACCACTATAAATCCTTGTGTTTGTGGTGTGCTTTCTTGTTTCTCTTTATTTCTTTTTTATATCCTTGCATTCTTGCTTTAGGTAATTAATCTTGAATTAAAGTCTTTGTTCTCATTCATCATAAGTAATTAATTAAGCCTAAAATTTTTAGAAACCCAATTCACCCCCCCCTCTTGGGTTGCATAGCTGGGCAACAAGTGGTATCAGAGCCCGGTGCTCTAGCCCTTCTTTGATCTAACAATCAAAGAGCCAAAAGATCTATGGCAACCCATGTCGGTACTTCTCTAGCCGAGGGGCAATCTACCAACCGACCTCCACTTTTCAATGGGTCTAATTACACCTATTGGAAAGCTCGGATGAAGATATTCATATAAGCACTCGACTATGATATGTGGAGTATCATAGTGAACGGTCCTCACACACCCACCAAGATTATAGATGGTGAGGAGTCAACCAAACCCGAGAAAGAATGGGATGAGGTTGATAAGAAATTGGCACAATTAAATGCCAAAGCTATGAATGTTCTTTATTGTGCACTAGATGCAAATGAATTTAATCGCATTTCTACTTGTGCATCTGCTAAAGAAATATGGGATAGGTTAGAAGTAACCCATGAGGGAACAAATCAAGTAAAAGAGACTAAAATAAACATGCTAGTGCATAAATACAAATTGTTCAAAATAGAGCATGATGAGTCCATAACTGCTATGTTTACTCGTTTTACTGATATAATTAATGGTTTGAAGAGTCTTGGCAAATCTTATACTAACAGTGAGCTTGTAAGGAAGATTCTCAGGTCATTGCCAAGAACTTGGGAAGCCAAGGTAACTGCCATCCAAGAAGCAAAGGACTTGAACACTCTACCTCATGAAGAGCTTCTTGGATCCTTGATGACTCATGAACTTAGCATGAAGCAACATCAAGAGGATGAAGTCAAAAAGAAAAGAACCATTGCCCTCAAATCCACAGCTTCGCCTGATTATGAAACGAATGACTCTGAAGATGAAGAACAGGATGAAGAGATGGCACTCATCACCCGGAGATTTAAGAAGTTTCTAAGAAAAAGGAAACAGGGGATGAGAAAGAAGTCATTCACAAAAGGGGAACAAAGCAAAGAGAAAGAGAAAGATCAACCCCTTATATGCTACGAGTGCAAGAAGTCGGGACATTTCAGATCCGAATGTCCACAACTGAAGAAAGGTCCCAAAAAGTTCAAAAAGAAAGCAATGATGGCGACTTGGAGTGCGAGTGATGACTCAAGCTCCGATGAGGAAACCTCAACAGAACAAGCCAACCTGTGCCTTATGGCACACGAAAATGAGGTAACTTCTGAATCCACTAGTGAATTTACTTTTGAAGAATTGCATGAAGCATTCTATGACTTAATTGATGAATTAAAGAAACTAGGGATGAAAAACAAAGAACTAAAATTGGAAAATCAGTCCTTAGTGAAACAAGCTGAAAACCTTTCAATTGAAAAATCCACCTTGATTAAAGAAAATCAAAGCTTAAAGAATAAAATTAACAAGCTGAAACCTATAGTAGATAAGTTCACCTTAAGTTCAAATAAATTAAATATGATTCTAGATAATCAGAAAGCTATATATGATAAGGCTGGACTTGGCTATAAACCCCTGAAGAAACAAAAATTTCTGAAGAATATTTATGTAAATTATTCAAGTAACAAGTCTACAAATATCACTTGTTTCAAATGTAGTAGAATAGGACATAAATCATACACATGCCTCAAATCTGCAAACACAACTATAAAGAAAATATGGGTTCCAAAAGGAACCATTCTGACTAACCTAAAAGGATCCAAGAAAGCTTGGGTACCTAAGACAGAAACTTGACCTTTGCTTGCAGGTGTGTCTAGCATCCCAAGGAGGAAACAGGAAATGGTATCTTGACAGTGGATGCTCGAGACACATGACTGGTGATGAATCACAATTCATCATGCTTGATGCTAAGGATTGAGGGATGGTCACCTTTGGAGATAATGACAAAGGAAAGATCATCGGGATAGGTAACATTGGTATCACTCCCTCCAAATACATTGAGAATGTTTTATTAGTTAAAGGTTTAAAGCATAACTTACTTAGCATTAGTCAATTCTGTGATAAAGGGTATAAAGTAGTTTTTGAATCATCTGTTTGCATTGTGACTAGTCCTGTTAACGATGGCATTAAATTTATAGGACATAGGCATGGCAATGTTTATATGGAAGACTTGAATGAATTAGCAAAATTAGACATGCAATGCCTAGTATCCTTGAATGCTAAAATTAATGAGACTAGTTGGCTGTGGCATCGTAGACTTGCACATATTAGCATGCATTCTCTTTCAAAATTAATTAAAAAGGAATTAGTTCTCGGTTTGCCAAAATTGAATTTTGAAAAGGATAGAATTTGTAATGCATGCCAATTAGGTAAATAAACTAGAGTTTCATTTAAATCCAAAAATACTGTTTCAACTTCTAGACCTTTAGAGCTCTTACATATGGACTTATTTGGACCAACTAGAACCACTAGTCTAGGAGAAAAATGATTTGGCTTTGTAATTATAGATGATTACTCTCGTTTTACTTGGATTTTCTTTTTGGCACACAAAAATGAAACTTTTCATACTTTCACTAAATTTCATCGAAAAGTCACTAATGAAAAAGGGTTTTCAATTTAAAATATTAGAAGTGATCATGGAACTGAATTTGAAAATCAAGATTTTGAAAATTTTTGTGATGAAAATGGAATTGGCCATAACTTCTCTGCTCCTAGGACACCCCAACAGAATGGGGTAGTTGAAAGGAAAAATAGAACCTTAGAAGAAATGGCCCGTACCATGCTTTGTGAAAGCAACCTTCCAAGATATTTTTGGGCGGAAGCCATTAACACAGCATGTTACATTTTAAATCGTGCATTAATTAGATAATTTTTAAAGAAAACCCCCTATGAACTTTGGAAAGGAAGAAAACCAAATATTGCATATTTTCATGTTTTTGGTTGCCGATGTTTTGTATTAAATAATGGTAATGAAAGACTTAGTAAATTTGATGCAAAATTAGATGAAGCAATCTTTCTAGGTTACTCCTCCACTAGTAAAGCATTTAGAGTTTTCAACAAAAGAACTTTAGTAGTTGAGAAGTCCATACATGTTGTTTTTGATGAATCTAACGATCTTCCTTCAAGGAAGAATGAGGGTGTTGATGATGCAGATCCACTAATAGAAGGTATGAAGGAGATCACTCTGAAAGATTCAGCAACTCCAGAAGACAAGGATCAAGAAGACGAACAAAATGAGAGAGGTGAAAAAATTCAAGAACAACCTCAAGGTACAAATGACCTATCCAAGGAATGGAGGTATGTTCACAACCACCCTAAGGAGTTAATTATTGGTGATCCTATGCATGGGGTAAAAACCCGTTCTTCACTTAGAGATGTAGTTAATCATTGTGCTTTTGTATCTCATCTTGAACCTAAAACTTTTGAAGAAGCTGAAAATGATCATAATTGGATTAATGCTATGCAAGAGGAACTTAATCAATTTGAAAGAAATAATGTTTGGACCTTAGTATCAAGACCTAAAAATTATTCAATAATTGGCACAAAATGGGTCTTTAGAAATAAATTAGATGAGCATGAAAATATAATTAGAAATAAAGCAAGACTGGTTGCTAAGGGATATAATCAAGAAGAAAGAATTGATTTTGATGAAACCTTTGCACCTGTTGCTAGATTAGAAGCTATTAGACTTCTACTTGCATATGCTTGCTTTATGAAATTCAAATTATTTCAAATGGATATTAAAAGTGTATTTTTAAATGGATATATTGCTGAAGAAGTATATGTAGAACAACCTCCTGGATTTGAAAATCATGCTTTTCCTAATCATGTCTTTAAATAAAGCTTTATATGGATTAAAACAAGCACCTAGAACATGGTATAATAAGCTAAGCAAATTTCTACTAAATAATAATTTTTCAAGAGGTAATGTAGATACAACCCTATTTATTAAAAGAAATCAAAATGATATGCTAGTTATACAAATTTATGTTGATGACATAATTTTTGGGTCTACTAATGAATCCCTTTGTCAAGACTTTGCTAAGCTTATACAGGGGGAGTTCGAGATGAGCATGATGGGAGAACTCACCTTCTTCCTCGGACTCCAAATTAAACAATCAAAAGAGGGAATCTCCATCACCCAAAGCAAGTACACCAAGGAACTACTCAAAAGATTTGGAATGAAGAACTGCAAACCAATTGGCACACCAATGAGTCCCTCATGTAAGCTTGACAAGGATGATGAAGGTAAATGTGTAGACTTAAAATACTATAGAGGTATGATTGGCTCATTATTATATTTAACTGCAAGTAGGCCTGATATCATGTTTAGTGTTTGCTTATGTGCTAGATATCAATCTAATCCTAAAGAATCTCATTTGAATGCTATTAAAAGAATCCTTAGATACTTAAATGGTACTCAAACTCTAGGGTTATGGTACTCTAAGGACTCACAAATTGATTTATTAGGATATTCTGATGCTGATTTTGCTGGATGTAAATTAGATAGAAAAAGCACAAGTGAAACTTGCCAATTTCTTGGAGTTAACCTAATCTCATGGTTTAGCAAGAAATAAAATTCGGTGGCACTATCTACGGCTGAGGCCGAATACATTGCAGCCGGAAGTTGTTGTGCTCAAATCTTGTGGATTAAGCAACAACTCGAAGACTTTGGAATCAAACTTAATGAAACACCAATAAGATGTGACAACACTAGTGCCATAAATCTATCTAAAAATCCAATTCAACACTCAAGATCCAAACATATTGAAATAAGACATCATTTTATAAGAGAACATGTTCAAAACAAAAATATAATTCTTGAATATGTTTGCACTGAAAACCAATTAGCTGATATCTTTACAAAGGTCCTTAGTGAGGATAAATTCTGTAAAATTAGGAGAAATCTAGGAATTCTAGATCCATATGCCTGAATTTTTCTCAATTTCCAAAGAATTGATGTCAAAAACTATTAGAGCTCAATTTTCAACATCTATCCTGGTCCCAAAAGCTCAAATTTATCATTCTAAAAATTTATCATTGAGCAAAACTCCTTCTCCCAAAATTTCAAATTTTTTTGGAATTTATTCACATTTTTTCTGATTTTCTGAACTTCATGAGTCGACCCCCATGAGTCGACTCAATGGCAAACTTGTAAATCCCACCAACTTCCAACGGGCTCATTGTTTTTATATGGGTTACTGTTCGTGAGCCGACCCATCCTCTCATCTTCCTCCTTCCAAAAGCCGACTTCTCAGATTCCTTTTGCTCCAAATCCAAGGATTTATTTCAAGGCAATTCTCCCTCCTCTCCACCAAAAATTGCCTCCTTGGAAAGGGATTTTTTGTGCTTTCTCACATTGTTTGGCGCGGTTGGAACGTGCCCTAGCACTTCACCGATCTTCCCAAATCCACTTCTTTTCTCCACCAAAATCTCTCTTTACTCTCTGGTGATCCCTCCTCCACTCAATTCAAGTCTCCTTGCCTGCTACTATATTGAATATGGCTCCAAAGATGAAACTTCCCCAAAGAAGAAAGTCAATTCGTGAGCCTGAAGAAATTATCCGAAAGAAAAGGCATGCTCAGTCTTCAACTGCTCCCACTCCAGTTTCAGTATCTGCTCAAGGTCCCTCTCAATCCTTCCTAAGCCCCAGTAAGAATCCTCTTTCTGATAGAAAAGTCGAAACCAGGAAGAATATAGATTTTCGGTTCTTTGAGAAAGAAGGTTTTACTTTTGCAAGTAAGATTAAAAACCAAGGATGGGAACTCTACTGCTCCCTTAAGGAAGTCACCTATGTTGACCTAGTTAGAGAATTCTACCAGAATCTACTTTACGGAGATGGGTCAGTGACTTCAACAGTCAAGGGAATTGATATCTGCTTGGATTCTAGGATATTGGGAGAAATACTTCAGTTGCCTAGTGAAGGTTACTCTTATATGGAACTCCCAGTAAAAGAAGAGGGGATCAGAATTATTCTAGGAGAAACTTATTCAGGAAGTTTAAATAAATTGGAAGCAAAGATTTTGTCCATTGAGATGAGGATCCTGCATCAGATGGTAACGAAGCTCTTCTTTCCTAGGAGTGGTAGACATGATTTACTTTCCAGCAGAGATGTTTGTATCATATTTCATGTCATCACTCAGACCCCCCTGAACCTCCCTGCACTTATGATAGAGGCCATGAGAGAAACTTTGAACAGATCCAAGGCACACTTGCCTTATGGTATGGCCCTTACCAGAGTATTTAGGAGGTTTGGAGTTAGCTGTGAGGGGGAGGCTTCTACTAAGCTCTCTCATGTGGACACTTTCAACCAACACACCCTGCACCGAATGGGATTTACAAAGACTGATGGTGGTTGGATCAAGGGATCTGAGGAGAGAATTGAAGAGAGAACTGAAGATAGAGCTGAAGAGAGAATTGAAGACAGAGCTGAAGAAGAAGGTCCATCATCTCCTATCCATGACTTCAGGGCAGCATTACCAAATATCCAGTTCATTCCTGATACAGAGGCTGGCCCTTCAGAATTTACTAGGATGCCCACACCAGTGTATCAGCCAGAGAGCAGAGCACCTCATTCAGAGTTCAGACTGGCTGACGATCAGATCGAGCATATATCACAGCGTGTGGCTTCTTTGCTGTCTAGCCAGTGGAGCAGTACTTCTTTTGCACCAGGAGCCACCTCTTCTGATCAGACCATTACTCCCCACATCTCCACTGTGTTTCAGATGTTATCAGATCAGTCCATCCGGATTCAGCAGCTTGAGGACACAATCTGGAGACTGACTGGCAGAGTTCTTGACTTGCAGGGGCAAGTCCTTGCTTTGGCCCATCCCAAGCCACAAGAGTCAACTATTGAGGTCACAGACCTCACTGCAGAGGCTGGCAGGCTCAGAGGAGTACTAGAAGGTGGATATGAGTTACTGAGGAAAGAGATCCAAGGATCGAGTGAGCATGCAACCACTCAGTTCACTGCTCTACTTCAATCTGTTTCCAGAGCACTGAACGTACTTGATTCTATTAGACTCACCCTTTCTGTTCAGTCCTTAGCCTCTCAGCGTACTCAGCCACCCAGTTCATCTCGCTCTCCTGCTCGTGCCAGAGGCAGACGGGGTAGAGGACGCACTTCAGATCCATCAGCTTCTCATACCATATCTGATGACTCCGATCCTTGACTTGTCTTGATCATTACTAGATCCTAGGTGTTAGTGTCTTGTTCTAGGATCTGTATTTTGGGCCATGTATTGACAATTAGCTGGTTGACTTTTATATTAAGAACTATGTAATGAAACAATTATGGTTTTATGGTATCATTTTTTACTTATATTTCTACCTTTTGTAATGATGACGATCATATTTTGGTTATATATATTCTCCTTGTTGAAATATTGTCTTCTCTTTGTTGTTGTTTGCTGTCAATAATTGCTATATTAAGGGGGAGCAAACATCTGTGATAAACTCTAAAGGGGGAGAAATTAAAGAATGTTTCAGAAAAAGGAAGAGTTAACCATGTTTGATGATGTCAAAAAGGGGGAGAAATTAAACAAAAATTTGAGAAATTAAACAAAAATTTGGTATGAAAAAGCAACTCATCAAAACCAAATTATGAGAAATTAATGAATGAATTGAAAATTTAAAGAACAATATCAAAAATACAATGCTAAGTACAATGCAAATAAGTAATTTTTTAAATTACTTCTTTACATATGCTCTAATTTACTTTAAAAAATTTAAATATGCTCTGATATACTTCAAAATTCAAATTTGCTCTGATACATCTTTTGAAATTTTATTTACCTTGATACATCTTAAGAAATTTAACTTACTCTGATACATCCTAAAATTTTTTTTACTTGTTCTGATACATTATAAAATTTGCTCTGATACATTATAAAATTTGCTCTGATACATTGTGAAATTTTCTCTGATACATTGTAAAATCTTTTCTGATAACATTGTAAAAATTATTTTTCTTGCTCTGATACATTGCAAAATTTATTTTTCTCTTGCTCTGATACATCTTAAACTCAAAATGATCTAATACTCTTTTCAAATCTTTAAGAAAATGGACAAACTATTTTTGCATATGACCATTTATATCACATGCCAAAAGAATCATATTTTTTTTCAAGAATATACACCTATAGTGCATTCTTTTGAAATTAATGCATTCACATAAATGCTTTTGTTCAAGTGTTTTGTCATCATCAAAAAGGGAGAGATTGTTGCTCCTAGATTGATTTTGATGATTACAAAGCAGATTGAAGGGATACAAATAATTTTAAATTGAAAAAGTCCTTATGCTCTTCAAGGGCAAAATCATAATTTTATTAAAATCCTGATTTGATAGTATCATTTGGTAGAACAAATGATTAGTAATCTATTGGTAAAAATTTCATTATTTTTGGACTTATATTTTTGAAGTTATGAAGGTTTGAAGTGCATGAGTCGACTCATGAGTCAACTCATGGCACTATGAGCTGATTGGCACGCAAAAATTTCTCTTGGCACGCTGGATTTTTGGCTTGGCACGACCTGTGAGTCGACTCATGAGTCGACCCATAAGGCATGAGTCGACTCATGAGTCGACCTCTGCTGATTTGGGCCAAAAAATCCAGAAATCAAAGTTTCTGGCTAATGCAACAGAAGTCGACTCATGAGTCGACTCCTGAAGCATGAGTTGACTCATGAGTCGACCCCTGCGATGGAAAATGTCAGCAACGGCTATTTTTTTGCCCGTTTTAATTGCCTTTTATGCTTCCTAAAAATGCTCTAACGGCTCTTTTTCTGCCTAATATGTTTTCTCTTGTTTCTTAAGGCTATAAAAAGTTTCAAATGGTGAAAGAAATAGGAGAGATCAAACATATATACAAGAGGATCCAAAATCTACACAAGAAAGCCTGAGATCAACGAAATACCCAAAAGAAAAAGAGAGAGGATCCACAATATACACGAGAGATTGTGAAAAAGAAAAGCAAGAGCATTCAAAGAGAGGATTTTTCAAGCCTATTGTTCAACATTGATCAAGAGATCTTTCAAAGCCTTCAAGAAGTCTTCAATCAAAGATCATCTTCTTCTCAAGCATTCATTCAAGCGTTCATCCACCTTGAGAAAATCCAAAAAGGGGATTCTTCATTTGAGTAAAGTATTTTTATTGTTATATTTGCTCATTTAAGGAGCTGTTATTGTATTAATTTGTGCTCTAAATTTTCTTACTCTTTGTGAGTATTTGTTCTTATTTTTGGAGGATTTCCAAAATAAGAAAAGGTTGATCCGAAACTGAAATCGGAGTATTTTGGGTTAGCTTGTACCCGGAAAACAAGTAGACTAGCTTGGGATAGCTAGTGTCAGAGTTTTCGACTTTTATATTCGGGTTGAATACAAGTATAGTGGATTGAAATTCCCAAGTAGGAGCTTGGGGAGTGGATGTAGGTGCAAGGTTGGCACCGAACCACTATAAATTCTTGTGTTTGTGGTGTGCTTTCTTGTTTCTCTTTATTTCTTTTTTATATCCTTGCATTCTTGCTTTAGGTAATTAATCTTGAATTAAAGTCTTTGTTCTCATTCATCATAAGTAATTAATTAAGCCTAAAATTTTTAGAAACCCAATTCACCCCCCCTCTTGGGTTGCATAGCTGGGCAACATTAACTCGAATCACTTAGTGATCTAATCAAAATATAATTCACCGAATTGGTCAGATAAGTGAGATCGATGGGAGGGTTTGCTAAGCTTGCCTTAGACACCATCGAAATGACCAAGTAAGTCGCTTCCAATTAAAAACCACTAGTCGAAATGTTAAACTTACTTTAGACATCAATTGGTTAATTAATTTTGATTTGATCAATTTAATGATTCAGGTTCAACCACTGAGCCACAATCAAGGTCTATTTGGTCTAATCAAAGATATGGACTTGACCATCTACAACTATTGTATTAGAGAAACCCTGATTAATTTAATTCAATATTTGGTTAGACTTAATCAATTTTTTTATATGGTCAATTAATTCTTTAATTCTAACTTTAGATCTAACCCAATTAATAGGACCTGATTTGAGCTAACCCATGCCTCATGTTTTATGCAATGTCATTAGATCTTAAATTACAATTCTAGATCTAATCAATTTAATACTTAATTCTCAATTAAGTTTTTGCATCAACATGGTTTAAGTTTTTGAAATAATTTTTATGTAAACTTTTTACATTAAATCATAAAATCTTTTTAGATTAAATCTAATTTTTTATGATTTTAAATCAAAATAATTTTGATTAATCAAGATTAGATGTAACTAATTTCTTTACAATTTGTATCACATACAATAAATCCTAGGGTTTCAAGATCTAAAATTTTGTAAAAAAGTAAGTTTTTCACTTTTTACTTTCTTCATCATGGGACCTCATAGTAGCACACCTACACATCATAAGAGCATCCTATTGAATGGGAGAAGAGGGTCATATAACCCTACTTGCTCCTATGATCGGACGGCCTGGTGATTACCCAATCCGAGTACTTTGCTACTCAGATCATCTAATCTAACAAGATAAAAATTAGATATAAAAATAAATATATTTAAATCTAATTTAAATCATAAATAATTAGATCTAACATCATAAAATTAGATGTAAAGGCATAATAAATCATATCATAATGAACTGACTCTGATACCAATTGAAGAAAACATATGATAGTACTATGCATACAATTTCAAAAATTTATGCAATGAAATAATAAGATTAAATAACTTGATATAAATTATATGTATAAAATCTAATCTAGACTCGCATACCAAGACCTATGATATGAAATAACATGCACTTTAGATCTAAAAATAAAAACTTGCAATGATCAAATCGATGCTGCCATGAAGATCTAATCGTTAGATCTAACATACATGATCAAGAAAGTTTAGAAACCATTACCAAACTAAAGTCTCTTGATATCTTCTAGTCCAAAGCTTAGAGAGGCTCTCTTTTAGATTGCTCACAGCCACATGAAGTCATTAGCCTTTACAGAAAGTCCATGCGAAGATCGGTGCAAATAAGGATCCTTGGAAGTGCTAGCTTGCAAGGAACTCGGAGGCTGATTTCTTCCTTCTTCTTCAAACACCTTGGATGATCCAAAGCAAGAGAATATCTAGAGGATGAAAAGAGGAAGAGGAGAAGGAGCTCTAAAAAAATAAAAACCAGCAAGAGAACCAAAGATGGGATGTCCAAGAGAGGTGCCACCTTTTTATAGACTAGTGCTAGGGTTTTCATCCAAGGGGATGGTGCCATAAAGTCCACGCCAAAACTAAATTTTGGGCATCCCAAAATTTTTAAAAATTATTGGTTGGTGTGAGGATGAGATCTAGTATCTCATACACCCAAAAACACTTCAAGAAAATTTAAAAAAAAAATTCAATTAGGCACCAGCTTCTTTCTTTGTTTGAAAAAATCTCTTTCCTTCTTTTCACCTTATCTCTAATTCAGATCGCATTCGAATTAGGCAAGAGATAAGATTATGACTCATCTTCCCTTGCCACCCACCCTCACTAGGTCCACTCTTATGACATCAAAAGGCTCAAGCCAAATTCAATTTGGCATGGAGAAGGAGTGCATGGGTCCCAGGTGGCGCAAGGAGATAAGGATAGAGTCCTTGCTGACTGGGACTCTTCATTTCTAAATTTATTCTAAACCAAATCAAACCTAGTTTGAACCCAATATTAGAAATGAACCTAATTAAATTAGAAGCCCAATCATCTCAATAGTTTTCTAACCTAATTAAGAATTAGCTAAGTCCAAGCCCTGATCGAATCAAGATCAAATTTTCTTTACAATCAGACTTGATCATATCAAATCCAATCCAAGTCAAATTAAATCTAATTCAATTAGACTTGATTTTAAGCTCTTTACTCAATAAAATTGAGTCAATTAGTAATCTAATTATTAATTAATTTTTTATTAATAGTAGAGTCTCAGTTCAGTGAGATTCTCCTCCAAAGTCCTAGTTCCAGTGAGACTCCTCACCAGAGTCACAATCTAATTAGACTCTTCAGCCATCAAATCTGATCGAATCTTCTAATGTGTGTGATCCCATCGGTTTGAACCTAAGCCAACAGTATAGAAATAACTTCTTATACTAATCAATGTAACCATCTAGCAATGATGACCCGACGTCCGGATAGGTTGAAGGATTATAAAGCAGCATTCTAGAACCTACTGGCATATGGCTACTGTATAATTCATCCCTTTGACCCTAATGCTCAAAGTGACTAAGGGTTTGACTATCAACCTTAATTTATTCAACCACATTATATTTCAATATTCAAATCCATCACATGGATTATCCTAACCAAGGTTTTACTGAATTGAAATACACTGATGCATATCTTTTACTAATTCAGAGAGATCAATTTTATCTTAACTCACATACCGACTTGATAAATACTTGACTGCATCCAGTATCCTTCTGTCACTGAATTAGAAACTCATATAGTCTGATACTAAAGTATAATGAGTTGCTTACAAGTCACCATGATGGTCTCAGATCTGAGGGACATTTAAACCCATATCCTTCATGAGCTACTCTTGATAGCAGAGTGCTCGACAAATAGTTACTTTTGATACGAATGTACTCCTACATTCTATCTGCATGTCATACCAGTATCTCTACACTCCTTAGTTAAGAGGATAACCAACTCATATGGCACACAATGACCTATACTTGATATTGGTATTGTCCTATTAACAGCATATCATTGGATCGCGAACACTTTTAAAGACTAAATAATAAGTCTTCCTTTGTCGATTAATTATAGTCTTAAAAATTTCATCACAATATAGGAGTTCAAATAAGATAGATAAATTTATGATGAAAAAGTCAAATAATTTTTATTAATAAAAATTCATATACAATTACAAGTATGAGCACAATTATCAATCGACTGACGATTGGCTTTGGGATATATTTTCCAACACCAAAGGATGAAGAGATCTGGAGGAGGAAGAGAGGAAGAGGAGGAGCTCTAGATAAAAAATAAAAACTAGCAAAGGAACAAAGATATGGCATCAACAATTGAAGCTCTCTTTTTATGTTTAAGGATTAGGGTTTTGATCCAAGAGACGGGGTGCCATAGAGTCCATGCCACAACCAAATTTGGGCATCCCAAAATTTTTAGAATTAAGTCTTTGGTGTGGGGAAGAGTCTGATATCTCGCACTCCTAAAAACTCTTCATAAAAATTAAGAAAAAAATTATTAGGCACCAACTCTCTTTCCTTGTCTAAAAATTTTCTTTCTTTCTTATCATCTTATCTCTAATTTGGATCACATTCGAATTAGACAGGAGATAAGATTATGACTCATTATGCTATGCCACCCACCCTTACTGGACCCACTCTCATCACACCAGAAAGCTCAAGCCAAATCCAATTTGGCATTGAGATATTAGCATGGGTTCAGGTGTGGTGCAAGAGATAAGGATAGAGTCCCTGTCGATTGGGACTCTTCATTTCTAATTCAATTCTGAACCAAATCAAATTTGGTTTGAACCCAATGATAAAAATAAATTTAATATAATTAAGAGTCTAATCATCTCAATAAATTTCTAACTCAATTAAAAATTAGCTGAGTCCAAGTTTTGATCGAATCAGGATCAAATTTTTCTTACAACCAGGCTTGATCATATCAAACCCAAACTAAGTCAAACTGAATCTAATTCAATTATACTTGATCCAAAGCTCTCTACTCAATCAAATTGAGTTAATTAGTAATCTAATTGCTAATTAATTTTCTATTAATAGTAGAATCTCAGTCCAGTGGAACTCTACTTCGAAGTCCAAATGAGACTCCTCATCAGAGTTACAATACAATTAGACTCTTCAGCCATCAGATCTATTCGAATCTTCTAATGTGTATAATCCTATAGGTTCAAATCTGAGTCAGTAGTGTAGAAATAATTTTTTATACTAATCAATGTAACCATCTAGCAATGGAATCTGATGTCCAGATAGATCGAAAGATTGTAAAGCAACATTCTAGAACCTACTGACATATGGTTACTGTATAATTCATTCCTTTGACCCTAATGCTCAAGGTGACCTAAGGTTTGACCATCAACCCTAATTTAGTCAACCATATTATATTTTAATCTTTTAAATCCATCACATAGATTATCTTGACAAAAGTTTTACTGAATTGAAATACATTGATGCATATCTCTTACTAATTCAGAGGGGTTAATTCCTTCTTGACTGATACACCGACTTGATAAGTACTTGACTGCACTCAGTATCCTTCCATCACTGAGTTAGAAACTCAGATGGTCCGATATTAAAGTACAGTGAGTTACTTATAAGTTATCATGGTGATCTCAGGTCTGAGGGATACTTATATCCATACCCTTCACAAGCTCCTTTTGACAGCAGAGTGCTCGATAAATGGTCATGTTTGATACGAATATACTCCTATATTCTCTCTGCATACCACACCAGTGTCTCCACACTCCTTAATTAAAAGGATAACCAACTTATATGGCACACAACGACCTAAACTCGATATTGCTATCGTCCTATTAATAGCATATCATTTGGTCGTGAATATTTTTAAGGACTAAATGATAAATCTTTCTTTGTCGATTAATTATAGTCTTAAGAATTTCATCATAATACAAGAGTTCAAATAAGATGGTTAAATTTGTGATGAAAAAGTCAAATAAGTTTTATTAATAAAAATTCATAATCAATTACAAGTATGAGCACAATTGTGAACAGGCTGACGATTGGCTTTGAAACAAATTTTTCAATAATTTTATCTTATTCATTGATGACCATAATAGGCACATGTATTTATATTTTCTATTTGAAAAGAGTGAGGCACAAGATGCCTTTAAAGTTTATAAAGTAGAAGTAGAGAAATAAATGGACAAAAAAATAAAGATCATAAAATCTAATAGAGATAAAGAGTACTATAGAAGGTGCACTAAAAGAGGATAGTCAGTGGATCCCTTTGCTAAGTTTCTTGAAGTAGATGATATTATTGCCTAATACTCAATGCCTAAAGCACCATAACAAAATGGTGTGATAGAAAGAAAGAACCATACACTGATGGACATAGTAAGGAGTATGGTTAATAATTCTAATCTTTCTTTATTTCATTGGAGTGAAGCATTAAAGACAGTAGTCTATGTCTTAAATAAGGTTTTATCGAAAGCTGTACCTAAAACTTTTTTGGAATTATGGAAAGGATGGAAACCAAGTTTAAGTGAATTACACATATGGAGATGTCCGGTTAAGGTACATGTTTATAATCCACACTTAAAAAAATTAAAATTTAGAATAGTTAGTGGTTATTTTATTAGCTATATAGTAAACTCCAAGGGATATAGGACCTAAACTTGATATTGCTATCGTCCTATTAATAGCATATCATTTGGTCGTGAATATTTTTAAGGACTAAATGATAAATCTTTCTTTGTCGATTAATTATAGTCCTAAAAATTTCATCGTAATACAAGAGTTCAAATAAGATGGACAAATTTGTGATGAAAAAGTTAAATAAGTTTTATTAATAAAAATTCATAATCAATTACAAGTATGAGCACAATCGTGAACAAGCTGACGATTGGCTTTGGAACATATTTTTCAACAATTTTATCTTATTCATTGATGACCATAATAGGCACATGTATTTCTATTTTCTATTTGAAAAGAGTGAGGCACAAGATGCCTTTAAAGTTTATAAAGTAGAAGTAGAGAAATAAATGGACAAAAAAATAAAGATCGTAAAATCTAACAGAGATAAAGAGTACTATAGAAGGTGCACTAAAAGAGGATAGTTAAAGGATCCCTTTGCTAAGTTTCTTGAAGTAGATGATATTATTGCCTAATACTCAATGCCTAAAGCACCATAACAAAATGGTGTGATAGAAAGAAAGAACCATACACTGATGGACATAGTAAGGAGTATGATTAATAATTCTAATCTTTCTTTGTTTCATTGGAGTGAAGCATTAAAGACAATAGTGTCGAAAGCTGTACCTAAAACTCTTTTTGAATTATGGAAAGGATGGAAACCAAGTTTAAGTCACTTACACATATGGAGATGTCCAGTTAAGGTACAGGTTTATAATCCACACTTAAAAAAATCAAAATTTAGAATAGTTAGTGGTTATTTTATTAGCTATATAGTAAACTCCAAGGGATATAGGTTTTATTGTCCTTACCACACACCCAAAATAGTTGAAGCTAGGAATGCTAAGTTTCTTGAGGATTATATGAAGGAAAGCATGACAATTTTGTGCATATATTTTTAAAATTTTATAATAAAATATACATAGATTAAATAATTTAATCTATAATGCATGCATAGATCAAATCTAAAACTACCATACAGGATCTATGACATAAACTAATATGCATGTATGTAAATCTAAAATCTAAAATTTAGCAAACATAGATCTTATCTGTATTATATTTAGATCATATGTAAAATATAAATTGAGTTTAAAACTTGATACCTGAGTGTGGATAGCAGATTATCATATCTAAAATCTGTGATAGTTGGTTCTTCATGATACTCAGCAGCCGCACATACGTCCGGCCTCTACGGATGTCCACACGAAGCCCTTATGCTGATTGGTCTGTCTGAGAGTGCTAGCTCATGAAGACACCTTTTGTTGACTGATCTAAGAGAAATATAAAGAAGATGAAGAATAGAAAGATCTTCTCTTTTTCTTTCTGGATCCACATATTAGATCTCTTCGATAGAGATCGAGAGAAGAATACTTTCTTCTCAATTCTCTCACGCATAAGAGAGAACCTTTCTCTCCTCCTTTTTGCACCATCAAGAAGAACTTTTCTTCTCTAGTTTTTTATGATAAAAATTAGATCTAATCTTATTTTTTATATAAAAAATAATATAAAATTTTAAACCCTAGAAGAATCTAAAAGAGAGACCCAAGAAAAGAACCGCTCTTCTCTTTTCTTCTCCCTTTTTCTTCTTGATCTAGAGCCCTAAGAAGCCCCCAATGCCCTACCAAATTTTTTTGATATTTTTTTTTCTAAATTTTTATGTTAAAAATTAGATCTAATTTAATTTTCATATTAGAAAAAAATAAAAAAAAATCTAGGAGAAGAACTCTTTTTTCTCCAAGGGCTGTGCACTAGAAAGAAGACTTTCTTCTTCTTTCTCTTCCTTTCACTAGGAAGAACCTTTATTCTCTTATTTTCTACTGCAAAATTAGCAAGAGAGGCTCTCTTTGATGCCTAAAAACTAGTAAGCAAAGCTCTTAAAAAATCCCTTCAAGAGGGGCTTGGAATAGGGGCTTCATGTAGGAAGATTATTAGGAACCTTAGGGGCGTCCAACTCTTGGACTTGGCACCCCTTCCCTAAAAAATAGGTGACACATGAGAGGGGGGGATGCCCATTATTTCTCATGAAAGAGAGCAAGGGGCATGCATCTTATGTGGGGCATGGGTACTCACAGTGAAAGGAGAGGAGGCGTGGAGAATTTAATGCCATATGGGGTGGTTATGAGTTGGTTAAGTCCTATTCTAAATAGGACTCATGATTCTTGATCAAACTCTAATTAATTCTTGGACACATTCCTAACTAATTTAAGAATTAGTTATAACAAACTAACTAATTAGGTCCTAGTCTAACTAGAAAACCAATTAGGCCCTAATCCAATTAGAAAATTAGTTAGATTAAACCCCATCAATCAAAAAATTTATTCTTCTCATCTTATAAGATATTAGGGAAGCTTATGATCAATAGGGCTTGATCCAATCAAGCCAATTATCCAATAAGATTTGATCCAATCAAATCTAAATCAAATTAAATTAAATTTTATTTAACTCAAAATTTGATTTGCATCCTTAAGATCAATTGGAACAAGCCCTGTTATTCATTAGGACTGGATCTAATCAATCCAAAGCAAATCTAATTGAATCCAATTCAATTAGATTTGATCCAATCCCTATTGCTTAATCAAATAAAGCTAATTAATAATCAAATTATTAATTAAATATTCTTTTAATTTATCAATCATTAGTAAATAGTTTTTTACAATCTTTGTACAGAATTAATCATCAATCATATTGATAATTAAACCCTTCAATGATTCATAATCATCGATCAGCTATTTGATTAGATAGGTACTTCTATGTGTGAGACCCCATAGATTCAAACCTAAGTCGGTAGTATAAGAATAATTTTTGTACTAATCAATGTAAGCATCTAGCAATGGGACTCGATGTCTGGATAGGCTGAATGTATTTTTAGCAACACTCAAGAACCTACACGGATATAGTTACTGTTAGATGTGTGCCCTAGATGTTAGATTGGCTGACACTTTTCTATACAAAACTAAGGGCAAATTTATAATTTTGACTATAAATGAATAAAAGAGTTATTCTACTATCACATTGTGTACATTATGTCTGTGATACATCCTTTGAGTTAGTAGGAATGTTAATTCATATTTTTAAGAGTTGAAAATTTAAGACATAAATTTACATAACTAACTCATAAATAGCTCCTGACCATAGGATCATCATGAGGATGGTGATCGATCTGGAAGGTTGGTGTACGATCGCTTTCTTAGGGTAGATATGTCTTGAGTCTATTGTATGGAGACATCGAAGTGAGAGTATAGATATTCATTGAGAATGAGAGTACTGAGCATGACCACCTCGAGCAGTCATAAGGAAGTCTACCTTCTCATCGATGACTAGCTTGATGCTGCAGCTGTGTGTCTAGTTCTTTGATCTGACGTACATCGATAGTTCACCTTGAGTGTGTTATAGTTTGACGATACTATAACTCAGTCTCCTAGCCATTCGGAACCATGAGGTGTATGTTGGCTGTAGCATATTCATTGTAGGAACCAAATCGCATCAAGATGGGATCTATCAATCTCGGTAGATGAGAAGAGTAGTCCTATGATGATTGAAAGATCGAGTCCTTAAGCTCATGGCCATGGCAGAATGAAATAATGGAAAAGAGTTTTTCATTAGGATTTCATTTCAGACTCGGATCGATCGATTGATTCATATGACTGATATTGGGTTTGACGAGTTCACCTTAACCCTAATTCAGTTAGGACTCATGATAGAGGAACTCAATCACACAGGTTGCTACACCGAGAGGTTCATCTTTAATTCTGATGAATTGCCATCATATACTACTAGGTGTCACTGGTGGATTTTGGAAGCTGTTGGTGCAGAATTCTACCGATGTCGGAGAAGCTAGAGTCGAGGGGATCGCGTCTGCCATCGAAACCAGTAAGGAAAGTCTAAATCAGAGTTAGGGGTGCTCCGGTAAGACCCTTTGATGCTTAAATCAGTACTCTATCTCAACAGAAATGGAGCACTCAAATAGAATTTTAGCAGAGTTTCGAGATAGAGTTTAGAGCTTAGAGAAGAACGTATCTGGGGGTTCTTTTTTATAGACGGAGAGCGTAACTAATTGATAGCGACATTTGTAACTGTCTGGTAGTGGGCCATTCGGGGCCATGCGGAGTTTGTTACAGAGAGTAGTGGCATCAGGGGGCCGTTCAGGGCCACATGGAGTTTGTTATGGAGAGTGGAGTGGTATCCATTGTCGCGACTTGCCAGAGAGTGATGGAGCCACATGGAATCCATTACAGAGAGTGGAGTAGGGTAGTGACCTTTGTCATGACTTGCCAGAGAGTTCGGGCCTGACGGTTGAAGCTCGGCTGGGACGTCTGATGGAGCGAAATGGCTCTCTGTCTCAGCAATCCAGAAGAAGCTTGAATATTTTCGAGGTTGCTGATGAGTCTACTATTGTCGGATGCCTTGGGTGCTGATGCTACAGGCAGTAGTCATCTGCTGTAGAAGCTCGGATGGAGACTTTCTGTTGGTGAAGTTCGATAGAAGTTCGATTGCCAGAGAAGTCCGTCTGAGATTTGCCTGATGTGGAAGCTCATCTGAAGATTGTCCGTCGGAGAGGTCCAGTTTCATGAGGAATCTGGCAGGGGGTCGTTCGACAGTGGAGTTCAGATGGCATTGTGGAGGTTTGTCCACTGGAGGAGTCTTGAGGATATTATGGAAGGTCAAACATTGGAGGAGTTCGAAATTCAATTCTACTGTATTCCGACTTTTGTAGGAGTCTGAAAGGAGTCCGCTTATTGTAGAAGCTCGGATGAAGACTGGTTGTCGTGGAAGCTCGGATGGAGACTTCTTATTGTAGAAGTCCCACTGCTGGAGAAGCTCGATCATTGATGAAGTTCCAAAAAAATTTGAAGTAGAGATCCGACTGGTGGAGCCTGTTCATTGTAGAAGTTCGTCTGTGATCCATCCACTGTAGAAGTTTGGATGGAGTCTGACTCTTGTAGGAGCTCGGATGAAGTCCGCTTGCAATAGAAGTTTGGGGTAAAGATCCAATTCTTGTAGGAGCTCGGATAAAATTCGAAAGGCGGTCGACCGTCATAAAAACTTGGATGGAGTCTGGTTATTATAGAAGTCCTGCTGTTGGAGAAACTCGGATATTGATGAAGTCTGAAAGAAGTTCGAAGTAAAGTCATTCGTGGCTGGAAGAAGTCTGGAAGAGATTCGGAGAATGATCGATCACTGTAGAAAATCGGCTGATAGTGAAGCTCGAAAATTATTTGGAGCAGCCCGGTATATGAATGGAGGAGCTCATTATCAGAGAAGTTTGGATGGTATTATGGAAGCTCAGATGGTCGAGGAAGTTCAGAAAGATGCCACACAAGATCGGAAGCCGAAAAAGCCCTGAAAGGGTCGGCCTTTTACAAACTTCAGCTGGGGGTATTTTATACCCAACACCATTCCCCCTACTTCTGAGTTTGGGTTCCGAATGAAGGAAGTATAGAAAAATTTTCACAGCCGAAGTTGCCTCCCTCGATTTTTGTACTTGGTTGTTTCTAGATATTTTGGCATTTGGTGCGCTGGTGCTGGAGTCTTTTCAAATCGAGGCGACCCAAAAAGATTTTTTCGAAATTCCCACTGGAGCATTGCTCTAGGTGCGATGCAATAATGATTCTATCAGTTGTTAGTCGCCTTTAGCCACCTGCCACGATAAGTGGGCCATGTGGCGGTTATAGATCGGCCAGAGGAGATTTGCAGTCATTATTGCACCGGACTCCGTCGCCTATTTAAACCCGCCTCCCTCCTTCAGGGGTCTCACTTTGCCTGGGAGTTTCTTTGGTCCCTCCTTCTTCCTGAGAGTTTCGTTCTTCCCCAGCGTCCTTCTCGGCCTTAGGCATTCTTCGAGTCATCCCCATCTCTACATCTCTGCATCCTTCAGACTAGCCTAGGTTAGTTCCAAAACTCTCCCTTTTTTCGCGGCTCTGTTTCTAAACTGTGCCGATCTTCTTTCGCTGTAGATATGGATGTGGACGCAGCTCGGATGTTAGCCAAGAGTCTAAAAGCCCACAAGAGGAAAGGCACTGCAACTTCTGGGTCGGCGAAGAAGGCGAGGGTAGAAGAGACAGATCCGATCGTGCTTCGCTTTGATCGCCCAAAGCCCGTGCTTGTGGTACATCTTCGACCGTGAGTACTTTTTGATCCTGCAGAAGGGGGACTGGGAGAAGAAGTTAAGTACTTAAAGCAATCCTCGATAATGGCTGGAATCGAGAGTTCGAAGTCTGAAGAAGCCTAGCTTCCTTAGAGCTTTTTTTGCCTTTTATTCTATGTATTCCTTTCCTTTCTTGTTGCTTTTTTTTTTGGCCTTCAAAGGCTTTGTAATGCGCACTTTACTAATGAAATGAAAAGAAAATTTTTCATTACCTTGTCCCTTCTTGCATTAAGTTGTTGTTTACCGAACTTCGTTTGTCTTCTGTTTTATTCGATGTCGACGTTGTTTGAAGATTCTTGGTCATCGTCGTATTGATTCGCCCTTAGAGATTGGAGATTTTCGATAAGGATTTTCTTTCTCATTGAGATGAGGTCCCTTGAACCTCGGATGTAGTTTTTTTTTCTTTTTTGGTGTAGCTCGTCGCTTTTTCTTCTTCTTTTTTTGTGTTAGGGCGAGGGTTTTCCTTTTGCTCCTAACAGGATTGTAGGGGTGTAGAGGAGTTGCTGAGGAGATTTTTCTTTCATCCGGTCTCAAATGACTAGATCTTTGTTTGTGTCAGGATGAGGTTCTCCTCCTGTTCCTGACACAATCAACTTCAGCTCATGTTAGGACGAGGTCTTCCTCCTATTCCTAACAGGGCTGCAGGGGCATATAAGGGCCGTTGCAAGGGCCTCTCCCCCCATCCGGTCTCTAAATAATCGGACCTTTGACTTTACTCATGTTAGGATGAGATTCTCCTCTTATTCCTAACATGGCTGTGGGGGCACATAAGGGCCGTTGCAAGGGTCTCTCCCTCCATCCGATCTCTAAATAACTAGGCCTTTGACTTTGCTCATGTTAGGATGAGGTTCTCCTCCTGTTCCTAACATGGCTGTGGGGGCACATAAGGACCATTGCAAGGGCCTCTCCCCCCATCCGATCTCTAAATAATCGAGCCTTCGACTTTACTCATGTTAGGATGAGGTTCTCTTCCTGTTCCTAACATGGCTGTGGGGGCACATAAGGGCCATTGCAAGGGTCTCTCCCCCCATCTGGTCTCTAAATAACCTGGCCTTCGACTTTGCTCATGTTAGGATGAGGTTCTCCTCTTATTTCTAACATGGCTGTGGGGGCGCATAAGAGCTGTTCCAAGGGCCTCTCCCTCCATCCGGTCTCTAAATAACTGGGCCTTCGACTTTACTCGTGTTAGGATGAGGTTCTCCTCCTGTTTCTAACATGGCTGTGGGGACACATAAGGGCCATTGCAAGAGCCTCTCCCCCCATCCGGTCTCTAAATAATCGGGCCTTCATTCGTGCCAGGACAAAGTTTTTCTCTTGTTCCTGACATGCTTGATTTCGATTGTCTGAAGGAGCTACTCCCTGTCATTATAAGCTCATACCAAAAGAAAAGATATGCGAATATGAAAGAAACTTTTATTTAAGGCAAAGTTATCGGTAATACATTCGTAGATTTTTCGAATTTCATGGTCGTGGAAGATCTTCTCCTCTGAGCTCTTTTAAATAGTATGTTTCGGGCCAAACCACCTCCCTAACTTCATACGGACCTTCCCAGTTAGGGGTGAGTTTTCTTTAATTCTGAGGTTGTGAGACAGCGGCTCACCAAAGTACTAGGTCCCCCACTCTGAAGGCCTTGCTCTTGACCCAGGAGTTGTAATAGTGGGCCACTTTCTGCTTGTAGGCGGCCATCCAAACTTGAGCTGTCTTCCGCTTTTCTTCTAATAAGTCGAGGTTGGCTTTGAGATCCTGTGAGTTGCACTGCTCGTCGAATGCCACGACTCGTGCTGACGGAAGTTTGAGTTTGATCAGGATCACGGCTTCTGTTTTGAAGGCTAAGGTAAAGGGGGTCTCCCCTGTGGGCAGTCTTTGGGTAGTTCGGTATGCTCACAACACATGATAAAGCTCATCTGCCCAAGTTCCCTTTGCTCTTTCAAGTCTCGCCTTGATCCCTTGCAGCAGAGTCCTGTTAGTAACCTCGGCTTCACCGTTTGCTTACGGATGGGCTACTGACGTGAAGTTATGGGAGATGTTTAAGTCCTCACAAAATTCAGCAAACCTTGTCCCAACAAATTATCACCCATTATCAGTAATGAGAGTTCTGGGTAGGCCGACCCTGTAGACAATTGACTTCCAAACGAAGTCCTGCACCTTAGCTTCTGTAATTTTCGCCAAAGGTTCAGCTTCGACTCACTTGGTGAAGTAGTCAATTGCCATCATGAGGAACTTCCGCTACCCGGATGCCATGGGAAAAGGTCCGAGGATATCCATCCCCCATTGTGCAAACGGCCATAGGACACTCAAGGATGTAAGTTTGGAGGTGGGTTGCCTTTGGATATTTGCATATCTCTGACATCGATCACACCTTCTAACATATTTGATGGAATCGTGGTACATGGTAGGCCAGTAATAGCCTTATCGAAGTAGCTTGTGGGATAAAGATCTGGCCCCCAGGTGACTTCCGCAGACTCCCTCATGTACCTCTCACAAGGCAAAGTCGGCCTCAGAAGGCCGGAGAGATTTCAAAAGAGGCAAAGAGTATGACCTCTTGTACAGCTTGCCTTCATAAAGAATATATCGGGAGGTCTGGTTCCTAAGCTTTCGAGCTTCTTTTGCATTAGGAGGAAGAACTCCGTCCTTGAGGTATGCAACTAGTGGGTCAATTCAGCTGGGTTCATGGTTGATCTCCATCACAAGCTGCGGTTCTTCCGTACTTGGGTACTTCAGAACTTCGAAGAAGACTTCCTTGGGCAGTTCAGCCAGAGCCAGTGTAGCCAACTTGGAGAGAAGGTCGGCCCTGGTATTTTCTGCTCTTGGAATCTGCTTGATGTCAAAGCTACCGAAGGCAGGGATGATCTCTTTTACCTTTTTGAGATATTTGGCCATACTATCCTCCCGAGCTTCATAGTTTCCGTTGACTTATCCCACCATCAATTGAGAGTCACTGTAGACTTGGAGCTGATCTACTTCTAACTCTTTGGCGATCCTCAGTCCTGCAATTAGAGCTTCATATTCTGCTCCGTTATTTATCATAAAAAATTTGAAGCGCAACGCGTACTTTGCAATAATTCCTTCTAGATTGACCAAGATCAGGCCCGCACCTGCGCCTGACATGTTGGAGGAATCATCCATGTAGAGGGCCCAAAAACCATCAGAAAGATCTGTTCTTTCTTCAGGAAAATTTGACTGGAGCCTTGAGTTGTCGGCTTCACCTCGTTCAAGTTCAGTCTCTTCCAGAATAGTGCACTCCACTATGAAGTCTGCTAATATTTGGGCTTTAATCATCGGTCGAGGTTGATAGTTGATGTCAAATTCTATGAGCTCAACTACCCATTTTGCTATCCTTCCGGAAGCATCCGCTCGATGCAGAACCACCTTGATCAGCTGGTCGGTGAGCAGTATTATGGTGTGCCCTTAAAAGTAAGGTCGAAGCCTTCGAGCTACAATCAATAAGGCGTAAGTTAGTTTCTCTAACTTAGTATATCTAGTTTCGGCGTCTCTCAATACTCGACTAATGTAGTAGATTGGCCGTTGAATTTTTGCTTCTTCCTTAACCAGAACTGCTGTGAGAGCCATAGGGAAGACCGCCAAGTTCAGGAACAACTCCTCTCCGGATTCGAGCTTTGCCAATAGCGGAGGTGAGCCGAGGTAGCTCTTTAATTTTTTGAATGCTTGCTGACATTCAGTGGTCCAACAGAAGTTCTTCGACTGCTCGAGGGTCTGAAAGAAAGGCAGGCATCATTCGACCGACCTTGAGACGAAGCGATTCAGAGTTGCTACTCTCCCAGTAAGGTGCTGAACTTCCTTTATTGACTTCAGAGCGGTCATTTTCTAGATGGCACGAATCTTTTCTGGATTTGCTTCGATCCCACAGCCCGATACCATGAAGCCCAAGAATTTTTTTGAGGTTACTCCAAAAGCGCACTTGGCTGGGTTCAGCTTCATCTTATATTTTCAGAGGGCACTGAAGGTCTCCTTAAGGTCGGCGATGTGGTTCTTTATGGATTTGCTTTTTAC
This sequence comes from Elaeis guineensis, assembly GCF_000442705.2. Classification (NCBI taxonomy): domain Eukaryota; kingdom Viridiplantae; phylum Streptophyta; class Magnoliopsida; order Arecales; family Arecaceae; genus Elaeis; species Elaeis guineensis. The sequence goes on from NC_026006.2 coordinate 7,386,701, forward strand.
AAGCATATCATCCACATAAACCTCCATGTTGCGGCCGATCTGCTCTTTGAAGATCTTGTTCACCAGTCATTGATAGGTCGTTCCTGCATTTTTAAGGCCAAAAGGCATGACCCTGTAATAATAAAGACCACGGTTAGTAATAAAAGTAGTTTTTTCTTCATCCTCCAGTGCCATCCTGATTTGATTGTAGCCAGAAAATGCATCCATAAAAGTGAGAAGCTTGTGGCCCGAGGTTGCATCCACTAATTGATCAATTCTGGACAGAGGGTAACTGTCCTTCGGACAGGCTTTATTTAGCTTTTTGAAGTCTATACACATCCTCCACTTGTCGTTTGCCTTCTTGACGAGAACTACATTGGAGACCCAGTTCGGGTAGTTGACTTCTCTGATGAACCCGACTTTCAGGAGTTTGTCAACTTCCTCAGCTATTGCCACTTGTCTTTCCGGTGCATGACTTCAGATTTTTTCCTTCATCGATCGATGTTTGGGATCAACAGCCAGGCGGTGTTCCATGACTCCCGCATCAATCCCTGGCATGTCCGTCGGGACCCAAGCAAAAACATCTACATTCTTTTGTAGGAAATTGATGAGCTATGTCCATACCTCTTCTCATAGGTTAGAGCTGATCTTCACCACATGCTCCTCATTCCCATCGTTCAAAGAAATTGAGACAAGATCTTCAATTGGCTCACCCCATTCTTCAGCAACATCGTCGCGGGTGTCCAATCCATCAACCGGACAGGGGTCGGACTGACCATTTCTTTGAAAGACTATGTTGTAGCAGTGTCTCGCCAGGGCTTGATCTTCTCTGACCTCTCCAACTCCTTGGCTAGTAGGAAATTTCAGTTTCAAGTGGTAGGTCGATACCACAGCTCAGAGGGCGTTGAGGCCAGGTCGGCCGAGTATTGCGTTGTAGGTAGACGGTGCCCTTACTACCAGAAAATCTACTTGCACTCTTGATTGCTTTGGGTACTGGCCTATAACTATGGTTAAAGTTATTATCCCTTCCACTGGCACAGCATCGCCAGTGAACCCTACCAACGGGGAGTTTATCGGCCCCAATCGACCATCCGGAATAGACATTTTTGAGAATGCATCATAAAAAAGAATATCAGCCAAGCTTCCACTATCAACAAGAATGGGACATACATCATAGTTAGCAATATTTAAAGAAACTACAATCATATCATTATGGGGGAATTGAATCTCCCGGGCATCTTCTTCAGTAAAGGTTATAGACTCTTCAATCCTCTGTCGCTTGGGCGGTACTGTCGATCCACCGGCTGCTCCCCACCGGGGTCCTCCAAAGATGGTGTTGATGATCCCGGTTGGAGGCTGACTTTTAAGCTGTTCCTCCCTCCTTGGCGACTCTGGCTGTGGTAGGGCCCTCAGCCGATCCTCCCAACCTTCAGGTCGACGTCGGATGAATCTGTTGAGCCGATCTCGTTTGATGAGCTCCTCGATCCGTCGGTTCATTTCTTGAAATCTTTGATCCAAGAGGTCCTCTCGACTGCGAGTCTCGAGGGTCTTCTGGTAGAACGGAGGTAGGGACCCTCCGGGGGTAGAATCATGATCGGACAGAGAGCTCTCCACCGTCTGCTTCCCTTTTTCGAGAAAGACAGGGCGACTGGCCCAAGTGGCCAACCCGATCGTCAGATTTTGGAACTCCGATGATGCTCTTTCCAGCTGTACTGATGCCTGCAGCTGTTGCGGCTGCTGCTGCATGGCCTGCACTGCTTCGGTGAGGCCCCTGACCTGCTGAACCAGTAAGTCAAACTGCTCCATGCCGACTGCCGTTATCGGAGGAGGAGGAGCCTGGGGAACTGGAGATGAGGCTGGAGCTTACGGGGCTCACTGAGATCTAGCCGTGGATCACCTGGTGGATGCCTTTCAGGGAGGCATCAGGTGGAGATCTGGTAGAAAAAGAAGGAGAAAGTATCGAAGAAGATGACTGAAGATAGTCCCATTGAGTACTCCTTTAAGAACAAGGGTACTGCGAAGACACACCCCATCCTCTAGTGCCAATTTTGTTAGTGCAGAATTTCACCGACGTCGGAGAAGCTGGAGTCGAGGGGATCGCATCCACCGTCGGACCTGCAAGGGAAGTCTAAACCGGAGTTGGGGGTGCTCCGGCAAGACCCTCCGATGCTCAAGTTAGTACTCTGCCTCAACAGAAATGGAGCACTCAAATGAGATTTTAGCAGAGTTTCAAGATAGAGTTTAGAGCTTAGAGAAGAACATATCTAGGGATCTCTTTTTATAGACAGAGAGCGTAACTGATTGACAGCGACGTCTGTAACTGCCTGGTAGTGGGCCGTTCGGGGCCACGCAGAGTTTGTTACGGAGAGTAGTGGCATCAGGGGGCCGTTCAAGGCCATGTGGAGTTTGTTATGGAGAGTGGAGTGGTGTCCGTTGTCGCGACTTGCCAGAGAGTGGTGGAGCCACGTGAAATCCGTTACAGAGAGTGGAGTAGGGTAGTGGCCATTGTCGTGACTTGCCAGAGAGTTTGGGTCTGATAGCTAAAGCTCGGCTGGGACGTATGATGGAGCGGAATGGCTCTCTGTCTCAGCAATCCAGGAGAAGCTCGGATATTTTTGAGGTTGCTGATGAGTCTACTATTGTCGGATGCCTTGGATGCTGATGCTACAGGCGGGAGTCATCTGCTGTAGAAGCTCGGATGGAGACTTTCTATTGGTGAAGTTCGGTAGAAGTCCGATTGCCAGAGAAGTCTGTCTGAAATTTGCCTGATGTGGAAGCTCATCTGAAGATTGTCCGTCGGAGAGATCCAGTTTCATGAGAAATCTGACAGGGGGTCGTCCGACAGTGGAGTTCGGATGGCGTTGTGGAGGTTTGTCCGCTGGAGGAGTCTTGAGGACACTGTGGAAAGTCGAATGTTGGAGGAGTCCGGGATTCAATTCTGCTGTATTCCAACTTTTATAGGAGTCTGAAAGGAGTCTGCTTATTGTAGAAGCTCGGATGAAGATCGATTGTCATGGAAGCTCGAATGGAGACTTCTTATTGTAGAAGTTTCACTGCTGGAGAAGCTCGGTCATTGATGAAGTTCGAAAGAAGTTCGGAGTAGAGATCCGACTGGTGGAGCCTATCCATTGTAGAAGTTCGTCTGTGATCCATCTACTGTAGAAGTTCGGATGGAGTCTGACTCTTGTAGGAGCTCGGATGAAGTCTGCTTGTAATAGAAGTTTAGGGTAGAGATCTGGTTTTTGTAGGAGCTCGGATGAAATCCAAAAGGCGGTCGACTCTCGTAGAAATTTAGATGGAGTCTGGTTACTATAGAAGTCCTACTGTTGGAGAAGCTCGGACATTGACGAAGTTCGAAAGAAGTTCGGAGTAAAGTCCTTCTTGACCGGAAGAAGTCTAGAAGAGATTCGGAGAATGGTTGATCACTGTAGAAAATTGGCTGATAGTGAAGCTCGAAAATCATTTGGAGCAGTCCGATATATGAATGGAGGAGCTCATTATCGGAGAAGTCTGGATGGTATTACGGAAGCTCGGACGGTCGAGGGAGTTCAGAAAGACTTCACAGAAGGACGGAAGCCGAAAAAGCTCTGGAAGAGTTAGCCTTTTACAAACTTCAGCTGGGGGTATTTTATACCCAACAGAAGTAATTAGAATAATCTTGATGATCGATCATTCTAATTGTCTGAATCAGAAAAGTTCTAGTCCATCGAAAGGAGTTTCGATGATGTCGATGATGAGATCATGACATGTCTCATTATCATACAGAAATGAACCTAACTGGGTCACACAAATAAGGGTTAGGGTCTGGATGTCATCAATTGAGCTAGCCCAGTTCGATTGATTTGGATTAGATCCAATTAGGTTCAAAAAAATTGTGCTAGCATACGATTGAGCCTAATTTTCTCCTCGTGTAATCTTTTCTATCTCGACTAAGCCAAATGTGATTTGACTCACCCAGAGAACCTTGAGAAGGGTTTTTTCAGTCTGACTGAAACCAGTCTAGCTCAAAAAGGACTTGTCTTAATTCATGAGATGAATTAAAGATAAACACCTGCTAATTCCTATCACCTGTCATTTCTCGTTTTAGGACATCGGTCAAACGTTGACCCATGGACCTTGGACTGAAGGCCACTTGGCAAGAGGTCATTGGAGAGTTTTTTATGGAGTGTCCACCTGCTAAAATAAGCCTCAAAGTAGGCACCATAATCAGATTAGGCTTGCACCCCAATTGGATAAGGATCAGAGTCCCATGAGATAAGAACTCTGATGCCTTGATCAACTTGGACTATTGGGCGCCAACCTCACTGGGCTTATCCAGTGTTGGCACCAACAGTAGGAGAGATTGTGGGGATTCTTATCTGATGTGATCAAATGATATCACTCCATCAATCAAAATTTTTTAAAATTAATTAAAATTTTTTGATTGGTCAAATGATGTGGCACTGCGTGGCGCAGCAAGGTCTATTTAAACCCTGTCTGTGCCTAGGATTAAAGAGATCTGCTCTATACCCAGGAAAAGCCTGAAACCCCTCCACCTCTTCATGCCCCCTCTGGTCCTCTCTCTCCCTTATTCATGTCCAAGAAGTTGGGCATCCATCTGCTGCTTATCCAAGGCATGGTGGCGGCTTGATCAGGAGGCTGTAGCAATCTGTCGAGAAGCCGCTGCTCCAACTTCAGAAGGTCTTCTAAAGAACTTTCAGATCAGATCCAGATCTAATTTTTGGAGCAAAGATTTGTGAGGAGAAGATGATCCAAATCCTACTTGAGTGGATATTGGTAGAGGCCAGGCAACTGCATGGCTACATCAGAACCTCGGGCATTGCTGCGATCATCTACAGGGTAATCAAATTACCCTAGAGGTATTTCTGTATTCCTCATATTTTTTGATTTAATTTTAGATTTAATATCAGATAATATAAATTAGATCTAATAGATTTTATATTTAAAATAATCATAGGATATTTTTTTTTGAAATATTCCACCCCAGATCTCATTAGATCTGGAAGATCCTACGACGGAAAAAGCTAGTTTTTCCTTCAACTGGTATCAGGGCCAGGTTCATGGCTCTATTTCAGATCTAATTTAGATCTGATTTTTATTTTTTATTTATCTAATATTGATAGATTTCAGATGTCATATCAGATGTGATAGAATCTGAAATCAAAAAATTTAAAATTAAATCTAAGTAGATCTAATATGTATGAGATGCATGACTAGACTAGGAGTAGTTTAATCTATGAATAGTCTTATAGTTTTATGTTTTAATATAATTAAAATATAAATTAGATCTAATTTATTTTCTATTTTTTGATATTATAAATATTATATTCAGATCAAAAAATAAAAAATAAAAATTTAATTAATACATAAGATTGATTTGTTGCATGCCTAGACTAGTTGTAGAATTGTTCTAGTAACTGTCTAGAATAGATTTCATATTGAATAGTTCAATTTAAATCTTATTTTTTAGATATTGTATATGATGTATTAGATCTGAAAGCATACTAATTAGATCAGATTTTAATACATGAGATGTATGCAAAGCATGTATAAGTTAGATCTGAAATTATATATATGATATGTAACTTAGATCTAACTAGTTTTGTAGTTAAATTAATATTTCTGATTAAGGTGTTCCTCATGGCCATCCAGTCATAAGAATAAAGTAGAATTTAAGACCCTCTCCTCTCATTCAATGGGGTATTCTTATGGCATGTCGGAGTGCTGCGTGTTCATCCTTAATCAGAAATCAAATTTACTTTTCTGCAAAACCCTAGATCCTGAAACCCTAGGATTTATTTTACATATTTTATTTATGAACCCAAGACTTGATTAATGAATTAAGCTTATGAAATCAAATTAGATCTAAAATTGAGAATTTCAGATCTAAGTCATTTTCATAAAATTGGGTTCGGGCTTGGGTAGCTCAATTAGGTCTAGCGGTTGATCAAACTAAATCAAAAGTTGGTTAGATGGGATCATGAAAGTTAATAATTGACTAGCCTAATAAGATTAAGTCTAGGTCAAGGTCGAATCACATTCAAATGTGACTCGATCAAGTTAAGACCTAATTTGGCTCAGTGGTTAGAGCCTGGATTATAGGCTAACCCAATTGGTTCTGGTTCGACAATTTGATGTTTAAGGTAAGTTGGGCAGATACGATCGACTGGTTTTTATTTAGGAGCTACTCGACTCGAATATGTTCTTGTCGAGTTAATGGCATATCCCTTCCACCGATCTCACTTACCTGGCCATATGTGTTGACCCAGTTCTGATTTGAGGTGGCTAATAATTCGAGCTAATCCATGCCACTAGATTAGTCATAATTGTTATGACTATGTCAAGTCAAGTTTAATGAGACCTAAATCAAATCTTCCTGAGAAAATATTAAGTCTAAGGTCTTCCACCATTATGGATGTGCGGGCCTTTTTCGGGGTTGATTATTCTCGGTTGGTTACAGTGGCTCAGTTGCATCGAAAAGATGCAACCATGTCCATTAGGCATTGGATGCTACAGATTAGAGGATGGGTTGTGCTCAATATTCCAAATATGGTGAGGGACCCAATCAGGAATCTAGTTCGTGCAAATGGTGGGTCTGACTTAACTAAGGATTGGAGTAATATTCAGGGCACGGTGAGCTTCATGAATTAGAGATCAAGTTTTGGGTACACCATGATTAGAGAATCATTAGACAAGAGTTGTCCATTCATCGGTTGACCCATCATCAATAACTGTTAGGTGAGGTGGTGAGCCAGTCGGTGAGACCGCACCACCCACTAGAAATTACTAATCACGGAGATTTTCACATCTCTACCTAGGGAGTGTAGGGATCTAAAAAATAGTGGGAGCCTAATTTGTTTAAAAAGGAAACCCCTAAACAAATTGGTTAAGTCTGATTACAAAATCTAACTAGAAACTTTTGACTCTCTACAGGAAACATGTCTGCGTCCAACCTGCTGACCAAAATACTAGACACCCACAGATTGACTGGACCCAATTTCAAGGACTGATTGAGGAACTACAGAATTATTCTAGGTTCTAAGAAACTGACTCATGTCTTGGACCAGGACCCACCTGCTATGCCAGCACGTCCGACTGCTGAATAGAGAGCATCTCTGAAAAAGTGGATGGATGACGATAACAAAGCCAGGTACTACATGTTGGGTGCCATGTCTGATGACTTGCAGTGCCAGCATGAGAATATTATGACTACCCATCAAATATTAGCTCACCTACAAGAGTTGTTTGGTGAACAAAGTCACGCAACCAAGTATCAAGTCTGCCAAAGACTTTTTAAGGCTAAAATGCATGATGGGCAGTCAGTCCAAGATCATTGTTTGACAATGATCAAGGATCTTGAGGAGCTTGAGAAGCTCGATGTCATCTTAGATAGAGATTTTCAGATTGATGTGATCCTTCAGTTCTTGTCTGATGCATATGGTCAATTCATCATGAACTTTCATATGTATAAGATGCAGTATACCTTGGCTGAGTTAATGAACATATTGGTTACGGCTGAGCTTTCTTTGAAGGGTTCAAAAGGCTCAGTCCTTATTGTGGAATGGACTTCTTCCAAGAGAAAGTCTTTTGGAAAGAAGAAGAAGTCTGCGAAGAAGCAGAAGGTGGATGGGAAGAAGAAGAAGACAGAACCGAAGAAGAAGGCTGCTGAAAAGGAAAAATATTTTCACTGTAATTCAGACGACCATTGGAAGCGAAACTGTCCTCAGTACCTGGCCACCCTGAAGAACAAGAAGGATGGTCCTTCTGGAGGTATGCTCGTTATAGAATCTAATCTTACGGTTTCCTCTACATCTAGTTGGATATTTGACTCTGATTCTAGTGCTCATTTGTGCACTTGTATGCAGGATCTTGAGGAGAGCAGGAGGCTGAGGGATGGGGATATGATCCTATGCATCGAAAATGGAGCAAGAATTGCTGCTGTGGCCGTGGGAACCTACCCTCTGCGATTACCGTTAGGATTAGATTTAGTTCTTAGAGATTGTTATAATGTCCCTGCAGCAAGCAGGAATTTGATTTCTGTTTCATGTTTAGCACAAGAAGGCTATGTGATTAGCTTTCATAAGGACCATTGTAACATATTTTGTGAAAATAATAAAGTTGTAAATAGTTTTCTTATTAATGGTCTCTATCAGCTACATATTGATGTATCTGTATTTAATATCGAGCAAAATATGAATGCCATAGGAATTAAAAGGCCTAGAGATAGTCTAAATGATAGGTATGTGTGGCACCTAAGGCTAGTCATATAGCGGAAGACAGGGTTAACAAATTGGAAAAATTCGGACTATTGAGTCCGTTGACTTCTGAGTCATATCCAATTTGTGAATCATGCCTTCAAGACAAAATGACCAAGCTCCCTTTTATAAGACATGGGGAAAGGGCCACAGACCTACTTGCCCTAGTACATACAGATGTGTGCGGCCCATTTGATGTACCGGCTAGAGGCAACTATGTCTACTTCATTATCTTTATCGATGATATGTCTAGGTATGGGTATGTGTTTCTAATGAAATACAAGTCTGAAGCCTTTGAAAAGTTTAAAGAATTCAGACATGAGGTAGAAAAACATACAAAAAAGCCCATTAAGGTTCTTCGATTAGATCGAGGAGGTAAATACCTTAGTCGAGAGTTCCTAGACTATCTTAAGAACGATGGCATAGTCTCTCAATGGACTCCACCTAGAACACCACAACTCAACGGGGTTTCAGAACAGAGAAATCGAACCTATTAGATATGGTCCATTCCATGATGAGCTTCACGGACCTCCCTGAGTTTCTTTGGGGACATTATCTCATGACAGCAATATATGTATTGAATAGGGTTTTCTCTAAAATCGTTCCTACCACACCGTATGAGAATGGTATGATAAGAAGCCAAGTCTGAGTCATCTCAAAATTTGAGGTTGTCTGGCTCATGTCAAGAGACAGCAGGCAGACAAGTTAGAGTTCAGGTCTTTTAGAGCTCGGTTCATAGGATATCCTAAAGAGTCATTAGGATACTATTTCTATATTCTGAAAGACCACAATGTGATTGTGAGTCAATATGCTACTTTTCTTGAAAAATAGTTCATTCAAGATGGTGGCATCGAAAGAATAATTAAGCTTAAGGAGAATGTCTCCCAAGAGCAATGAGCTAAGGAACCTAAGGAACCCAATCAATTAAAACCAGTCCTAACACAACCTCTTCCACCTCGTAGATCGACTAGGATTTTTCATTCTCCTGAAAGGTACTTAGATACTATACAAGAAGATGTAGAAGAAATATTTCTCACAAAAAATGAGGCTCATGGTGATGACCCCAAGACCTATGACGAAGCGATATCAGATATCGACTCTGAGAAATGGTTAGAGGCAATGAGATCAGAAATTGACTCGATGTACTCAAACCAAGTCTGAACCTTGGTAGATCCACCTGAAGGTATTGTACCTATTAGGTGTAAATGGATCTTCAAGAGAAAGATAGGTTCAGATGGGAATGTGGAGACATTCAAAGCTTGGCTCGTAGCGAAAGATTATAGTCAGCACGAAGGTATTGACTATCAGGATACCTTCTCATCTGTAGCCATGCTAAAATCCATCCGCACATTGCTTGCTGTTGCAGCCTATTTCGATTATGAAATATGACAGATAGATGTGAAAATGGCATTCTTAAATGGATATCTTGAGGAAGATATCTATATAGAACAGCCGCTTGGTTTCACATCCAGTGATGATGATCACAAGATCTGTAAGCTACAAAGGTCCATTTATGGACTTAAGCAAGTATCTCAGAGCTGGAATACTTGTTTCAATGATGTGATCAAAATGTTTGGTTTTATCAAGAATGAGGAGGAACCATGTGTGTTCAAGAAGGTCAGTGGGAGCGTAGTTGTCTTCCTCGTACTATACGTAGATGACATCCTCCTAATTGGGAATCATATTTCTATGTTGACCTTAGTCAAAATATGATTGTCTAAGGAATTCTCTATGAAACTTTCACAGAAGATGTACATAGAGGAGGTGTTAAAAAGGCTTAGCATGGAAAACTCCAAAAGAGGTTTAGTACCTTTTAAACATGACATTCATCTCTCCAATAAGATGTGCCCTAGCACACCTAAAGAGATTGAACGCATGAGAAAGATCTCTTATGCTTCGGCAATAGGGAGCCTCATGTATACCATGCTATGTACACGACCTGATATAGCCCATGCTGTGAGTGTCACAAGTAGGTATTAGTCAAATCCAGATGAAGAGCACTGGACTTCTGTGAAATGTATCCTTAAGTACTTGAGAAGGACTAAGGATATATTTTTAGTCTTTAGAAATGGAGAACTCCAAGTTCAAAAATTTACAGACTCAGACTTTATGTTTGATATAGATGATCGAAAGTCGACATCTGGAAGTCTGTTCATTTGCAATGGTGGTGCAGTTAGCTGGAAGAGTTCCAAGCAGACGGTGATTGCTGATTCCACCATAGAGGCAGAGTATATTGCTGCATCGAAAGCTGCGAAGGAGGCATTTTGGTACAAGAAGTTTGCCGCAAAGCTTGGAGTGATGTCATCAGATGTCGTCCCTCTTTATTGCAACAATAATGATGCCATAGTCCTAGCTAAGGAGTCAAGGTCTCACCAGAAGTTCAAGCATATCGAGCGACGATTTCATATGATCCGTGATTACCTCGAAAAAAGTTATATCGAGGTTAAGAGAGTCGACTCCACAGACAATGTGGCAGACCCACTGACAAAGCCATTAGGCCAGCAGAAGATCCAAGCCCACCTTAAGAAGATGGGACTTAGATATGTAGCCAATTGGCATTAGGTCAAGTGGGAGTTTGTTAAATATGTGCCCTAGATGCTAGATTGGCTGACACATTCCTATACAAAACTAAGGATAAATTTATAATTTTGACTATAAATGAATAAAAGGATTATTCTACTATCACATTGTATACATTATGTCTGTGATATATCCTTTGAGTTAGTAAGAATGTTAATTCATATTTTCAAGAGTTGAAAATTTAAGGTATGAATTTACATAACTAACTCATAAACAGCTTCTGACCATAGGATCATCACGAAGATGGTAATCGATTCGGAAGGTTGATGTACGATCGCTTTCTTAGAGTAGATATGTCTTGAGTCTATGGTATGGAGACACCGAAGCGAGAGTACAGGTATTCGTTGAGAATGAGAGTACTGAGCATGACCACCTCGAGCAGTCATAAGGAAGTTTACCTTCTCATCGATGACTAGCTCGATGCTGCAGCTGTGTGTCTAGTTCTTTGACCTGAGGTACATTGATAGTTTACCTTAAGTGTGTTATAGTTTGACTACATCATTACTCGATCTTCTAGCTATTCAGAACCATGAGGTGTATGTTGGCTGTAGCATATTCATTGTAGGAACCAAATCGCACCAAGATGGGATCTATCAACCTCGATAGATAAGAGGAGTAGTCCTATGATGATCGAAAGATCAAGTTCTTAAGCCCATGGCCATGACAGAATGAAATAATGAAAAAGAGTTTTCCATTAGGGTTTCATTTCAGACTCGGATCGATCGATTGTTTCATATGACTGATGTTGGGTTTGATGAGTTCACCTTAACCCTAATTCAGTTAGGACTCATGATAGAAGAACTCAATCACACAGGTAGCTGCACCGAGAGGTTCGTCTTCAGTTCTGATGGGTTGCCACCATATACTACTAGATGTCACTGGTAGATTTTGGGAGCAATTAGAATGATCTTGATGATCGATCATTCTAATTGTCTGAATCAGAAGAGTTCTGGTCCATCGAAAGGAGTTTCGATGATGTCGATGATGAGATCATGACATGTCTCATTATCATACAGAAATGAACCTAACTGGATCACACAAATAAGGGTTAGGGTCTGGATGTCATCAATTTAGCTAGCCCAGTTTGATTGATTTGGATTAGATCCAATTAGGTTCAAAGAAATCATGCTAGCACACGATTGAGCCTAACTTTCTCCTCATGTAATCTTTTCTATCTCGACTGAGCCAAATATGATTTGACTCACCCAGAGAATCTTGAGAAGGTTTCTCTCAGTCTGACTGAAGCCAGTCCAGCTCAGAAAGGACTGGTCTTAATTCATGAGATGAATTAAGACAAACACGTGCTAATTCCTATCACCTGCCATTTTTCATTTTAGGACATCGGTCAAATGTTGACCCATGGATCTTGGACTGAAGGCCACTTGGCAAGAGGTCATTGGAGAGTTTTTTATGGAGTGTCCACCTACTAAAATCAACCTCAAAGTGGGTTCCATAATCAGATTAGGCTTGCACCCCAATTGGATAAGGATTAGAATCCCATGAGATGAGAACTCTGATGCCTTGATCAACTTGGATTGTTGAGCGCCAACCTCACTGGGCTTATCCAGTGTTGGCACCAATAGTAGGAGAGATTGTGGAGATTCTTATCTGATGTGATCAAATGACATCACTCCACCAATCAAAATTTTTCAGAATTAATTAAATTTTTTTGATTGGTCGAATGATGTGGCACTGCGTGGCGCAGCAGGGTCTATTTAAACCCTGTCTGCGCCTAGGATTAAAGAGATCTACTCCATACCCAGCAAAAGCCTAAAACCCCTCCACCTCTCCATGCCCCCTCTGGTCCTCTCTCTCCCCTCTTCATGTCCAAAAAGTTGGGCATCCATCTGGTGCTTATCCAAGGCATGGTGGCGGCTTGATCAGGAGGCTAAAGCAATCGTCGAGAAGCCACTACTCCAACTTCAGAAGGTCTTTTGAAGAACTTCCAGATCAGATCCAGATCTGATTTTTGGAGAGAAGATTCGTGAGGAGAAGATGATCCAGATCCTACTTGAGTAGATACTGGTAGAGGCCAGACGACTGCATGGCTACATCAGAACCTCAGGCATTGCTGCGATCATCTACAGGGTAATCAAATTACAGTAGAGGTATTTCTGTATTCCTTATATTTTTTGATTTAATTTTAGATTTAATAATAGATAATAGAAATTAGATCTAATAGATTTTATATCTGAAATAATCATAGAATATTTTTTTTTTAAATATTTCATCCCAGATCTCATTAGATCTGGAAGATCCTACGGTGGAAAAAGCTAATTTTTCCTTCAGTTACCGTATAATTCATCCCTTTAACTCTCGATGCTCAGGAATGACTTAGGGTTAAACTGTTAATCCTAGATGAGTGGTCCACATTGTGTCTCAACCTTAAAAATCTTGTGACTCTTCACTAGGACTACTCTAGCCAGAGTTTTACTGAATTGAAATACAGTGATACATCATCTCTAATTTTACTTAGAGCGATCAATCCCATCTTGACTCGCACTCAGACTTCACAAGTACCTGACTGTATCCAAAAATCTTCCATCATCGAATTAGAAATTCAAATAGTCCAATACTAAAGTACAGTGAGTTGCTTGCAAATCATCAAGGCAGCTTCAAGTCAGAGGGATACTTATACTTGTATCCCATCAGAGCAATCTTTGACAGCAGAGTGCTTCGAAGTTGGTCATGCTTAGTGAAATATACTCCTACATATCACTCATATGCCATATTCGTATCACCACATGCCTTGGTTAAGAGGACAATCAACTAATATGGCACACAACGACCTACACTCGATACAATTATTGCCCTTATAATAATTATATCATTTGGTCACGAGCAGGATTTAAGAACTACACGATAAATATGCTTTTATCATTTTGGAAGTAGCTCCAAAGACTTCATCATAATACATGAGTTTTATTTAGAAAGATATATTTCTTATGACGAATCTGCCAAATAATATTTATCATTTTATAATTCATATACATATATGGAGCATAATCATATACAACCTAGATAATTAGCTTTAGGATATATTTTTCAATAACTCCCACTTAGACTAAAGCCAATCAGATTGGTATCAAATACTCATCTTTCATTTATGGTCATCAAACTTCTTAGATTCGATTGCTCTAGTCAATGGATCGGCCAAGTTTGCCTTTTAGTCAATCTTCCTAAGGTCGACTTTACCTCAACCCTTTTCAATAAGGTGATTGCAATGCAAAAAGTATTTGGTTCTCAGATGAAATATCAGTTCTTTAGCTTGAACTATGGCTCCAGTACTGCTGCCAATACAAAAGGACTGAACCATCAATGAAGGGTGCCACTCAAAGCTCATTAATGAACTTTCATAACTAAACAACTTCTTTGCCAGCATCAAATATTGCAAAGAGCTTCATATCACAAACAAAATTGGCTACTAAATATTGCATGGAGCTTTTTCAACATGTCGCTTCTCCTTTTAGGGTAAATGCATAACCTGATATAATTTTTATCATTTCGATCCAACTAGAAACCAAAATCTATATTCCATAAGTTTTAAATCAGATTCTCTATAAATAAGTCATTGGTCCCTAGTATTTCATAAATACTTAAGGATGGTTCTCATAACCTTCCAAATTTTTATGGAGAACAAAGATGACAACCAAGCTTTTATTCCCTATAATGTAGGGATGTTATTTTCGATTAAGAGAATTTCATCCCAAACAACATAAAGAATACTATTACAGAACTATCAGCCCATTTGTACATACAGAATTCTACTTCATTCTCAACGAAGCCATACATTCAGAATATATGTTCCAACTCTGAGCACCTTGATTCAATCCGAATGGACTTGAAGATTGTCAAAAACAAAAATATCTCATCATAGTCAACACTATAACTTTGATGAAATCTCTTAGCAACCAGACAAAATTAATAGGTCTTCATCTTTTCATCTGCACCTTTTATCCATCTAAAATTCATTTATACTCTATGGGTCTTATCCCTTCAGATGAATCAATGAATGTCCATATATTATCAATATTCATGGACTTCATTTCAGATTTAATGGCTCCAAGCTATTTTTCAAAGTTAAATCCTTATATGACATCCGTATGGGAGATCAAATCTCCATTATGAACCTAGAAATTGAAGTATCTGTTCGACTGACATGGTGCTCTACGGTATCTACTCAAGAATACCTTTACATCGGACTCCAAATTTGTTCTAATCAAATCTAATTCTATTGGTTTGTGTCAAAGTCAGTTCCTCTACCTATCAAGCTTTACCAAGCTTGCTCTTAATGGCACCAGTTTCTTTACTAATAAACTTCTTTTTGCAAAAAGAATACCTTAAGATTCATGAACATCTTATGTCCATAGAAAGGCAGAAGGAATATCTCTAATTTCTTTGGGATACACTAAAATAATATTTATCATATCAAAATCTAAGCTAGTCGATTTGCGAATATTTCACATAAGATCGACACCTCAAATCCTAAGATAAGAGAGCATCGAATTACCTAAGTCCATATCTCATATGAAAATTTGATGATCGATTTGGTCGAAATATTTTTGAGCATATATCAAGTAGTCTCTAAAATATATCCTCAGATAGACCAGCAAACCCACCATGGACTGAACCATATCTAACAAAGTTCAATTCCTCATTTCATACACCCTTTTAAACAGTGGTGTCCCAAGAGAGATCCATTGAGAGAGAATCCAATTCTCTTCAAAATATGTCAAAAACTTACTGTAAAGGTATTCACTTCATCGATCTAACCAATGAGTTCTAATACTCTTTACAGTTTATTTTTCTACCTCATTACGAAATTATTTAAATATTTTAATCGATTCAGACTTGTGCTTCATAAGCAAGATGCACTCATACCAAGATAGATCGTCTAATATTTTAATGAAGTAGTAATGCCCTCTTCTGGTACTTATATTTATGAGTGCAAATACATCAATATATATCAAACTCAGAATATTACTGGCTCATTCACCTTTTCCAATAAAAGATGACTAAGTCAACTATGCCAAAGGTAGGGTTTACTGACATTATCTAATCTTGGGTGCTAGTTAGATGTGTACTTTATACTAACAGGCTATGGTACTGAGTTTATGTCATTTTCAATTATCCACTTATTATTGCAGTATCATTCACAATGATATCATAATAATCATTCTTATTGACACTATCAATAAGATTGGATAGTAGTGACAATCACTTAAAATGACATCCTCGAGGTTGAAAACAAGCTCAACGATTTCTAATGTTAGGACTAAAACAAACTTTTATCTCTTACATTCAGGAGTCTCTAGTCATTTTCAAACCTTCTACTATCCTGAAGTCTTTGTAACTAATTACAAACATGACCTATAGTGTCGGTATCCAATATCCAAGTAGTAATATTATCAATTGAAAAATTTTAAAGAGTTATCATATAACTATCTTGACGAGCAATCATTTGCTGATTTCTCTTTTAGATCTGTTTGGGTTAGCTTTAGACTTCTTGATCAATTCAGCTCAAAATCTATATTCAACTTCTGATACTGGCTATCGAAGTTAGGTCCGATAATATTGTTACTGTCTAACAGTGAATAGAGCAATAATTATCTAGTCATTTCTGAAAAGAGAATAATTGACCTATTAGTATATGAACTATTTTAATCCTAAAGACTTGGACTTTAGTCTAAAAGTTCTTCTATTATTTTATACAAATTGATAGCCTCTATCTCTAATTTGAGAAATTACTTTAATTCCTTAGCGGGTACTAGAATTCACACAAAGTGCATTTGGACCTGAGTATGGCTCGGCCAACCCTAGTGCATCCATGGGTAGGTTTCTATCCAATTATTTTTTAAATAATTTTTAACAATCAGAATTTACCCCAGATATCTCTTTAGCAGGCATGTGGTGCCTCCATTGAAAAATCTAATTAGGTCCAACCATTAACATGACTACATCAAGTGCATCCAACAAACGAATGCCCAGGCCCGAGTGTAGCTCAGCCAACCTAAACATTGATCTGAAGGACACAACAAGATGGTCAAATGATGAATGATAATTTCAATACCAAATAGACACCAGGCATATGGCACCTCCAATGCCTATTTAGAATATTAGATGTATTATCATGCACCTTAATGGGAGGCAATAATCTAGTTATCCCCATAATTAGCTCATTTTATGGATCTAATAATTTAAAAAATTTGATTAATATATTTTAAAAGTAATCAGTCAACCTGTAAGTCCTAAATCCTTCCACTGATTTTACTAAGTCATGTAAAGGACTAGAGACTAGCTGGTCCAATCAGTAAGTCATAAATCCTCCCATGGATTTTACTAAGTCATGAGAAGGACTGAGACAAGCCGATTCAGGGTACTTAAATCAGTCATACTGATTAACTTTAATGACATAGGTTAACTCGAATTGCTTAATGATCTAATCAGCCTAATGACTCAGGCTCGACCATTGAGCCACAATCAAGATCCATTTGGTCTAATCAATGACATGGATTCGATCAACTATAACTATTGTGTTTGATCTAGAGAATACTTGACCTAATCTAAATCAACTATTGATTAGGTCAGATCAACTATCCTCTTAGTCCATTAAGTTTTTGATTTTAACCTTAAGTCTAACCCAATTAAAAGGACTTAAGGTTAACCCATACCCCATGTTTTATGTAATGTCATTAGATCTTTAACTACAATTCTAGATCTAAAATATATTTTTTAATTCTTAATTAAGTATAGCATTAACATGGGTTAAGATTATTAATTGAAATCATTTCAATTTTATAAAATAATTTTATATTATTTTTATGCAAAATTTTTTATTTTGAAAACTAGGTTAGCTCACCCCTGAACTAAGTCAGCTCATTTTAGTGGGTCGACTAAGTCTGATACTTGTCGACTAACTGATCATAAACAGTAATCACTACTATTCGATCTGAGATAATTAGATCAGGTCAGTCAGCACTGAGCTGACTAAACTAGGAGACTAGGTCAACTAAATTCAAAATTGAGTCAGCTCAGTTGGCGTGTCAACAGGTATCATATAGTTTCAAATTTAAAATTTTTTACATAAACTGAAATAAAATTAATCATAATAATTTTTTAAATCATATCTAAATATTTTATGATTCAAAATTTTATTTTTTATGATTAAAATAATTTTAATCATATAGATTAGATATTTTACTATTTATACAACTCAAGCTTTGTATCACATACAACAAATCCTAAGATTTCAATATCTAGGGTTTTACAGAAAAGTAAGTTCTTCCTTTTACGTTCTTCTTCATAGGATTAAATCATATGACACCCCTACATATCATAAGAGCATCCTATCGAATAGAAAAAGAGGACTTTTAAACCTTTTTTGCTTCTATGAGCAGACGGCCTGGTGATCAACCCAATTCAAGTACTTGCTAATCAGATCATCTAATCTACTCACATATCATATATGTAAAAATTTAGATCTAATATAAATTATATTAGATCTGATTTTTATATTAGATCATATCTAAAATTATATCATAACACATCCCATGCATTACTAAATTTAGATTTCAACTCTACATACATATATGTTCATGTCATAACGAACCTTCTCTCTGATACCAGTTGAAGGGAAGCATAGCAGTTTTGTGAATGCATTTTTAAAATTTTATAATAGAATATATATAGATTAAATAATTTAATTTATAATACATGCATAGATTAAATCTAAAACTACCATACAGGATCTATAACATGAACTAATATATATGTATGTAAATCCAAAATCTAAAATTCAGCAAACATAGATCTTATCTATATTATATTTAGATCATATCTAAAATATGAATTGAGTTCAAAACTTGATAACTAAGCATGGATAGTAGATCACCGCATCTAAAATTCATGGTAGTTGGTTCTTCATAATGCTCTGCCCCGCACATACGTTCAGTCTCTATAGGTATCCACATAAAGTCCTTGTACTGATCGGTCTCTCCGAGAGTGCTAACTCGTAAAGATACCTTTTATTGACTGATCTAAGAAAAATATGAAAAAGATGAAGAACAAAGAGACTCTCTCTTTTTCTTTTGGATCCATGCATCAGATCTCTACGATAGAGATCGAGAGAAGAATCTTTTCTTCTCAATTTTTCCATGCACAAGAGAGAACCTTTCTCTCTTCCTTTTTACACTATCAAGAAGAACTTTTTTTCTCTAATTTTTTATAATAAAAATTAGATCTAATATGATTTCTCATATAAAAAATAATATAAAATTTTAAGACCTAGAAAAACTCAAAAGAGAGATCCAAAAGAAGAATCGTTCTTCTCTTTTTTTCTACCTTTTTCTCCTTGATCTAGAGCCCTAGGAAGCCACCAACGTCCTACCAGATTTTTTTGATTTTTTTCTCTAAATTCTTATATTAAAAATTAGATCTAATCTAATTTTTATGTTAGAGAAAAATAAGAAGAAATCTAGGAGAAGAACCCTTTCTTCTCCAAAGGCTGTTGGGAAATGTGTCACAAAGCCAATCGTTAGACGATTGTGCTCATCTAATAAACTGTATATAAATTTTTATTAATAAAAATTATTTGATATTTTTATTATAAATTGACCATCTTTGAACTCCTGTATTGTAATGAAGTCCTTAGGACTATATATATTAATCGATAAAGGAGGATTTGTCGTTAAGTCCTTAAAATTATTCACTACCAAATGATACGCTATCACTAGAACGATAGTGATATGAAGTGTAGGTCATTGTGTGCCATATGAGTTGGTTGTCCTCTTAACCAAGGAGTGTAGAGACACTGTTATGACATGTAGATGGAATGTAGGAGTATATTCACATCGAACGTGACCATGTGTCGAGCTCTCTGCTGTCAAGAGTAGCTTGTGAAGGGTATAGGTATAAGTGTCCCTCCAACTTAAGACCTTCACGGTGACTTGTAAGTAACTCACTGTACTTTAGTATCAGACTATCTAAGTTTCTAACTTAGTGATGAAAGGATACTAGATGCAGTCAAGTACTTATCAAGTCGATGTGTGAGTCAAGATGGAATTGATCCCTTTGAATTGAAAGGAGATATACATCAGTGTATTTCAATTTAGCAAAACCTTGGCCAAGATAATTCATGAGATGGATTTGAAAGGTTGAAATACAATATGGTCGACTTTATTAGGATTGACAGTAAAACCCTAAGTCACTTTGAGTATTTGGGTCAAAGAGATGAATTATATGGTAACCATAGTCAGTAGATTCTAGAAGGTTGCTTTGCAACACTTCGACCTATTCGATCATCGGGTCATCATTGTTAGATGATTATATTGATTGGTATAGAAAGTTGTTTTTATACTATCGGCTTAGATTTGAACCAATAGGGTCACACACATTAGAAGATTTGAAGATCTGATGGCTGAAGAGTCCAATTGGATTGTTACTCTAGTGAAGAGTCCTACTTGGACTAGGACTCTGTGGGAGAGTCCCACTGGGATTGGGACTCTACCATTTATGAAGAATTAATTAGTAATTAGATTACTAATTGACTTAATTTGATTGAGTAAAGAGCTTTAGAATAAGTCTAATTGAATTGATTCAGTTCGACTTAGATTGGGATTGATATGATCAAACTCGATTATAAGAAAAATTTGATCTTGATTTGATCAGAGTTTGGACTCGATTAATTTCTAATTAGACTAGAAATTTGATGAGATATTTAGATTTCTAATTGGATTAAATTTGTTTCTATCAGTGGTTTCAATTCAAATTTGATTTGGATTAGAATCGAATTAGAAATGAAGAGTCCAAGTCAGACTAAGACTCTATCCTTATCTTTTGCACCATATCTGGATCCATGCCAATTTCTCCATGTCTAATTGGATTTGGGTTGTGATTTTTGGCATCATGAAAGAGAATCCAATAAGGGTGGTTTGCTATAGCTGATGAGTGATAATATTATCTCTTATTTAATTTGAATGCGATCCGAATTAGAGATAAGATGCATATTAGAAAAGAGATTTTTCGTATATAGTATATTATTGAAGCTATATTATTTTTTTTTATTTTTTTTGAGGATTATTTTGGCATGTGACACTTTAAATTTATTTTTCACATCTTAATGATTTTTTTGGAATTTTTGGAGATGCCAAAAAGGGGTTTTGGTGTTGATTCATGGCATCTTTTCTTAGAAAATCCTAATTCCTAGCCTATAAAAGGGGGACCCCTCTCTTGGATGTCCCATGATCAAATTTTTTATAATTTTTTTTATTTTTAGAGTCTCTTCTCCTCCTCCTCTCTTTCTCCTCCAGATCTCCTATCACTTTGGAGTATCCAAGGTGCTTGTACAAGAAGAAAGAGGTCAGCTGTCAAAGTTGTTCGTAGACTAGCATCTCTGAGCCCTTGATCTGCGTCAGTCTTTGTGTGAAGTTTTTTATAGAGACCAAATGACTTCGTATGGCTATGAGTGATTTGAGGAACATCCTCTCTAACTATTGGATCAGAGAAGATCCAGATCAAAATTTATTTGGTAATGATCTTTAACTTATTTTGATTCTTATGGTAGATTTAATAGTTAGATCTAGAATTTCAGCATCGATGAGATCGATGTGATTTTTATTTTTTAGATCTAAAGTATATATTTTTTATATTAAATATTTTGATGTGATAGTCTAAGATTAGATCTTATATATATGATTAGGATTAAATTATTTAATCTATTATTTTTACTGCATAAAATTTTTTAATTACATGTACTGCACTATCAAAAATTTCTATCAACTGGTATCAGAGCCAGATTATTTTGATATGAATTAATATGACTTTAAATCTAATTTTTTATTATTAGATCTGATTATTTATAATTTAGATTAGATTTAAATTAGTTTATTTTTAGATCTAATTATTATTTATTTAGATTAGATATTCTGAATAGTAAAGTACTTAGATTGGGTAATCACCAGGCCGTCCAGTCATAGGAGCAAGTAGGATTTCATGACCCTCTCTTTCGATTTAGTGGGGTGCTCCTCATGTCATGTAGGGGTGCCACTGTGAGGTCCCATGAAGAAGAAAGTAAAAAAAGAAAACTTACTTTCTTACAAAATCCTAGATCTTGAAACCCTAGGTATTGTTGTATGTGATGCAAGTTGTGAAGATAGTTAGTTACATCTAATCTTGTTTAGTCAAAATTATTTTGATCTAAAATCATAAAAAAATTTATATTTGATTTAAAAGATTTTATGACTTGATGTAAAAAATTTATATGAAAAATTATTTTCAAAATCTTAACCATGTTGATGCAAAACTTAATTGAGAATTAAGTATCAAGCTAATTGGATCTAGAATTATGATTTAGATCTAATGACATTGCATAAAACATGGGGCATGGGTTAGCTCAAATCAGGTCCTTCTCTTTAATTGGATTAGATCTAAGGTTAGAATCAAAGAATTGATTGACCATGTAGAGAAATTGATTAAGTCTAACCAAATGTTGAATTAGATTAATTAGAGTTTCTCTAGTACAATAGTTATAGATGGTCAAGTCCATATCTTTGATTAGACCAAATGGACCTTGATTGTGGCTCAATGATTGAATCCACCATTAGATCGGTCAAATTAAAAATTAGACCAAAGGTAAGTTTGGCATTTCGATCGATAGTTTTTAATTGAGAGCGACTTACCTGGCCATTTCGATAGTGTCTAAGATGAGCTTAGCAGACCCTCCCACTGATCTCACTTACCTGACCAATTTGATGAACTAGATTTTGATTAGATTGCTAAGTGATTCGAGTTAGCTCATGCCATTGAGATTAATCAATATGATTGATCTAGGTGCCAGTTCAATCAGCATGACCTAACCCGATTCAGTGACTTGGTGAAGTCAATGGGAGGATTATGGTCTATTGATTGATCTTTTCTTCTCTTTTTCTTTCTTTAAATCGATTAAATATTCTAAATTATTAGATCCTTAAAATGAACTGGTTATGGTGATAACTAGATCATAACCTCCCATTAAGGTGAGTGACAATGGATCAATTATTTTTGATTGACATTGCAGGTGCCATCCATCTGATATTCTCTCTGAATGATGAAATTATCATTTATCATATAATGACTCTAAATAGACCTGCAAAAGAATATCCGATGGAGCCTTATAGCTTGTCGACGATGGTTCTTCAGTGGGAGTGGTGCATGTGATCCTTTGATCTGAGATCACCATGGTACCTTGTGTGCATGGGCCTTTACTTTGGTTTATTTCCTAGCACACCACTTTAAGTTGTGTGTGGCATATTCTGGGTATGGTAAAGTGTGCATAGAGGTTGTAAGTGGTAAACAAAAAATCGATCACTCCTTGTAAGAGGAGAGAACATCCTATGTGATCTCATAGGATGGTGACTCTGAAAGTCTCTGGCCAGAGCAGGAATGAATAGCAGAAATAATTTTTACTGATTCATTAACTGAGTCATCATCATCTGATCGAGATACATATAGTTAGGTATTTGGGTTTGACATATTTTTATACCCATGGCCTTTCCGGGATGTTGTGTAATCGAAGGATTGAATTGCACGATAACTCACCACAGAAAGATAATTTTGGTATCTCCATCAAATTTTAAATATTTTGGATAGTCATGATAAGTTGCTAGACATCAATATTGACTTGTAGACTCTCCAGAATTAAAAGAGTTTAATTCGAGAATCAATTAGGAAGAGTTCTAGTTGATTGGGACTCTCGAGCTGACTTAATCCAATCTTACGTCGAGATTTTGGATCCACTGCTGGCTTGATTTGGATCACACATAATAAGAATTTAATCTTAATTTAATTAATTTAAATTTATTATAAATTTAATAGGTTAATTAAATTGCTAGTACATGAATTAACCCAAGTTTCCAATTGGGTTCAGTGCAAAGGTGTTTGTGCTAACCTAGTTTTGTTGCCTTGACCCAATGTGATTCGGTTTGAACTATTTAATTAATTATTTAATTTTATCTAGTTTTGTAGAAGTATTCCACATGGAACCAGCCTCCTCCATGCCAAAAGCCATGCCCAAATAAATTTTACATGCCCCATTTATTTTGGCATTAAGAAGGAAGAGTCCTTCTTAACATGGTATCTTAATTTCCTTACATCCCTTTATATTTTGTGCTATCAGATGGAGCCATTGGGATATGGGACATGAAAGATATGGTGGAGTCCTTCTCTTGGAAGGAACTCCATGTTAAAAATAAAGGGGACGTCCTTTGGAAATTTGGGCGATGAATTGGAAGAGTCCAATTCACATCAAACTCTTTTCTTCCTTTAATCTTTCACGCATTCTTTTTAATAACCTCATGTCATGAGATGATTCTTGGATTTTGGGGTGAGGAAGAAGAAGAAGAATCCTTCTCTTGGAAGGAATTCCATGCCAAATATTAGAAGGGACGCCCATATTTTGTGTGTTGAATGTGGAAGAGTCCACCTTGTCATGGACTCTTTAATTCCACACATTCTCCCTTTCCATGCTCCATTTTATGGTGTTCAAATTTTTTTTGATAGAGGAGGAGTCCTTCTACAGATGAAACACTTCATATTCCATGCCATATTCATTGGGTTTATATGTTAAAAATTTATATTTGCATGTAAGGAAGATGGGATGCCAAGAGTTGGCATCCTTGGTGTCTTATGTGGTGCCTCTTCATCCCTTATTTAAGGGGTGCCCCATATGGCATAAAATCTATCCAAAATCTGTTTTGGATGTGGGATTAGATGAGGAAGTGATGGTAAAAATTTGAAGTAAAAATAGAAAGGGAAAGGAAAGAAAAAAATAGAAAGGAAGAGAGGAAGAAAAAAGAAAGTATGAGATACTTGTCCTAAAATCAGATTGTTCATATATTGAACATAAAATCTGATTAGAATGTGATGTGATACTTTGGAAAAGAGTATCTAGAGTGGTCCTAGTAGAGGTAATGAAGGCATACAAGCAATGGTGCAATGAGTTTTTGTGAAGGATGATCGGCAGTGCACTTGCGAAGAAAGCTGCAGCACCATGATGAGTTGGGAAGGGCCCTGATCAATCCTATGTGGCTCACCGTTGGAGGGCTTCTACTTTGGAATCTCATGGAGGATTCAAAATCACTAGTTCATAGTCTTCATGGTAGTATATGACTTCTAGTCTTCTCCTCATATGCTTGATTTTGTGGTTTGATTGTAATCATCAAGGGGTTCCTAGGATTTTTGAGTGTCGGTGGTTATGTTTAAATGTTAAACCTTATTTTTATTATTGAATGTATATTTAAAATTTTTAAAATTTATATTTCACTGTGTCACCAGAACTCAACAGTGGTATCAAAGCCACTCTTGATAGATTCAGTCAAATTTTATGTTATTCTTGTGATATGGATTAAATCCAGTTCAAACTACGTCGAAATCAATTTTTCTAATCGATGTTTTATTGATTATTTTGATATATTTTTATTAATGATAAAGTGTTATCATTTCATGATCAAATTTTGGATATAAAATTCTATGGTTCATAGACTTATGTGACAAGTTTAATTTAGATCCTATGATCTATTTTTGATGAAATTAATATCTAGTGCATGTGATGCGTGGGGGACTTGGAATGCTGCATATGGATGTACATTGCCAAGGATTAAGGTTTATGCATTTGATGCATTTACTTAAGATCCAAGGGCTGACCACCATGTTATCGGGGACTCACCATTGTGGGTCGACCATTTTAGTTGTTGCCCAAGGCATGCATAGGGTCAAAAAATTTTGGTCATGAAAAAGATGCATCAGATATCAATTAGGGTTTTTTATCGATAGATTGATTTAACTATAATTCATTATTCTAATGTGATTAGAGTTTAATGATTATAGATTAAATCAAAATCATTATTCTAATTTGATTAGAAGCTAAGTTTAATTTTGATTAATCAAATTTGTCATTTACCTAATTAGATTAGGGTTTGAGTTTTGGGTGACCGAATCTGAGTTAACTTAATTGAATTAGGTTTAACCTTAGAATTGGTCAACTCAACTTAAATGAATGAAAATTGATAAACTTAAAATTTAAAATTTGGGTCAAATGTTGAACCCGAATTGAAAATCCTAGATGGGTCATATGCCCATAATTTTGAACATCTTAATTGACATGTATTTGAATGATATCACAATTGAAATAACATGAGTTATTTGTTATAATATTTTATAATTATTATAAAATGCTATGTTGATTTGTTGTGGACTATGAAACATCCATGTGATAGATATATGCATTTATAGTAGTCTTCATGGTGATGAAGACTGGACTACCAGGCTTCTGGAGAGCATAGGCACATTAAGATTGATCATGAGATGGTTCAATCTATGATGCACCTAGGGTTGGACCCTTTGATCATCCTGTGGCTCGGATGATTTTTCAAAGTCCATAACTATTTATCTTCCTTAATATGTTCTTACATACTGGTAGTTAGGAATTTAAATTTTCATAGCATATGATGCATGATTAAATATTTAGGATGTGCTTGAGATCTAAGTCCTTCGGTTAAATTATATTAAGTCATAATAGTGAAGTGTTAAGAACACTACCCATGCCTTCCTTCATGCTAAGTCATTCTTATGTCAAGAACCATAATAGGCTTATTGTGCTATCTACAAGACTTGCTGTGAAGACTGGCTTAATACTGTCTTGATGCACTATGAAGCTAATGGTATTTAGCTCATACTAAGTCAATAGAGTATATCAAAAAATATAGTGAGTTTATTATGCTATCCACAAGGCTTACTATAGTGATTGATATGATGTTGACCTAGTGATGCTTATGGCATATTTGGTAGTGCTGCCTTGTTGTGCTATCCATAAGGATAGTATTATCCAGATATGATCATATAAGATTGAAGGGTATAACTTAACTAAAATACTATAGTTTGTTATGCTATCCACAAGGCTATAAGTATTTTAGAGGCAAAAGTTATATTGAGAGTTGTATGAGATGCAATTAGTAAAGAGTTACTTATCCTTGAACTCATAGAAGCTTGTTGTGCTATCCACAAGGCCTTTTATGAGGAATTGGGATCTCAATCCCTCTTAGGAACTTCATGATAATATTCCTCGATTTCATACATGAGGACTATGAAATTCGTTAAAATAGTGAGAGACATAATTAGATAAAATCCTCGTCTAACTTGTGCATATCATTATGAGTAGTCCTTTTTATATTCTTATTTCATATTTGCATCATTACATTCACTGCTTAGTATATTTTTAAAATTGACCGAATGTAAAAGAATGGTTGAGAAAAAGAAGGTGAACAATATCTTCACTATAGGTATCTAATATCATTACAGTATTGATGAGCAATAAATTATAAGAATTATCTTGCAAATGTGAAGTAGTAGCAAGATGCAAAAGTTGCATCTACTAATAATTTGTATGTGATACAAATTAATAATTCATTGAGTATTTCAGCTTTAAATTTTTTTAAGGTATGTGATACCTTATATAGGTTCTACTTATGCAAAGTGTTGCAGGACCTATAAAGCTGAAGTGAGGTGACTACTTGTCTTTTGGCACTAATGGATAGTCCATTATTGCTAAAGTTGTAGGAACCTACTTATTTAAAAACTAGTAGACTATTATTTATCAGAAATATTATTTCAATCCCTATGTTATTGTAACATAGATTTGAAATTAATGTTAAGAGTAAAAGTTACTCTCCCTCTGATAAATTTTATAGTTATGGTCTTATGTTTCTGTCACTCAATGATATTCTTCATGTTGATGAGAACAAGAAATAAGTATGTGATGGTCACACATCTTAGGATAAGAAAGGTATTAAGTCTTGAACATATAGATGTTCGAAGGCTAATAATATCTCAACACAAAGATGGACACTTCATATGTGATATGATATGTTCACTAAAATGCTTCACAAAATATTATTGTCTCTTTCTGAAAATATATCCCAAAAATTACTGTATGAATTAGATACTATAAAAATCTATTATGAGCACTCTATATGAGATATGAAAAAGGCAAAAGGCAGGTTGCCCAACTTATGTGAAAAGGGTTGATGTACATAAGTTTATGCTAGAACAGGTTTGTACAAGTATATAGATTGTTCTAAAAGAATAGTATGTGATACTATATCTACCACCCTACTTGACAAAAAGTGTTTTATCAGTAGGCATGCTACCTTTTAGAAAAAAAAAATCTTCTAAAAGATGATAGTGGGAAGATAATTGAACTTGAAAAGTTCAAGACCTATAAACTATTATATCTTAACCTGTGGAGTGTCTACAAGTTAATCCTCGATCATATGTTCCCAGTGATGAGGCACGATCATGATACACACCTCCTCACTGAAAGGTCAATTCAAGTGTGTAATATACGACTCAAAAATAAATTTGTCATTGTGAATGGCAGTACACCATACATCATTATGAATGATATTTTACTTGACCCATTTGAAGATTGTTATGAGTAGGGACTCTAACAGCTGGCCTGAAATCTTTTCATCCGAAATGGACTCCCTGAACATCAACCAAGTATAGACTATGGTTGAAGTGTTAGGAAATGTGTCCCGAAAAGTCAATCATCAAGCTATTGATGGTTGAGCAACCAAGTATTATAATTAATTTATTAATAAATAAAATATATTTGGCATCTTCATCATAAGCTTTCATCTTCTAATGAACTCCATTGTTATGATGAAGTCCTTAGGACTATTTAAGTTCGATAAAGAGAGGATTTATCGATTAGTCCTTAAAACTGTTCACGATCAAATGATAAGCTGTTAATAAGGATGACAGCTTCTATCGAGCATAGGTCGCTGTAGGCCATATGGGTTGGTTATCCTCTTAACCAAAGAGTGTGGAGATACTAGTATGGCATACAGGTGAGATATACTGGTACATCATCATTGAACGTGACCAACTTCAGAGTATTCTGCTGTCGAGAATGTCTCTGATGGGATATAGGTATAAGTGTCCCTTAGACTTGAGATCGCCTCAGTGACTTGCAAACAACTCACTGTGCTTTGGTACTAGACTAACTGAATTTCTAATTCAGGGATGGAAGACTTTTGGGCACAGTCAAGTACTTGCAAAGTTAGAGTGTGATCGAGATGGGATTGACCACTCCAAGAGTTGGAGAAGAATGAGTTGCTGTATTTCAATTTAGCAAAACCTTGGCCAGGGTAATCCATTAGATGGATTTGATATTTTGAAATACAATGTAGACAACCTGATCAGAGTTGACAGTTAAACTCTGGGGTGTCCTATGATCATTTTGGTCAAGGAGATGAATTATATGAAAACTATATCCGCATGGTTTCCAAGGATGTTGTTCTACACATTCGACCTATCCGATCGTCGGGTACCATTGCTAGATGGTCACTTCGATTGGTATAAAAATTTATTCCTATACTATCAGCTTAGGTTCAGACCTATGAGGTCACACACATTAGAGTTCATGATCCAATCAGATGGTTGATCAACGATTAAGAATCATTCTAGGGTTAAATGATCAATACGATTGACATTTAACCCAGTGCAAGTGTTGCAGGAGGATCGATTAGTAATTCGATTGCTAATTGGCTTAATTTGATTAAGACAATGGATTGAGATTAAGTCTAATTAAATATAATTTAATTAGATTTAGTTTGGGCTTGATTGGATCAAGTTCAATTGGTTTATTGGATAAGCCAAGTGCAAGGAAAAACTAGTCCTAGTTCAACTAGGACTTGGGTCAATCTAATTTCTAATTTGATTAGAAAATTAAATCAGATTTAAATCAGATTTAATCTGATTAAATTAAGATCTTAATTGGGTTAAGACCTATTTTAATTAGGTTGATCTAATTTTGGTTTGATTTGGTTTGAGAAACCAAATTAAGACAAGTCATAAGATAGAATCCTAGTAAGACTAGGATTCCACCTTGCACCACATAAGCCTTCCCCATGCCCTCTCTCTCATTCAACGCCAATCTCCTCTTATTTTGTGTGACAAAAGCCCTCTCTCAGGTCTCTCCCACGTTCACAAAAGGTCTCCTCTCTTCTTTCTTACATGGAAGGTGGTTTGGATCAAATCAAAAAGGAATAAGTTTGGATTTCGAATTCTATGAGATAGAGTTTTAGAAATCCAAAACACTTTCAATTTTGCATCGAATTTCTCCAAATTTTTTTTGGAATTTTTGTGGATTTTAGGGTATACATTGTGCACCTTTTTCTAGTAATCCATGCTTGAAAATATGGAGGAGGTGCTCAAGAGTTGGGCACCCCTTAACTTGCCATGTTTGGATAAGCCTTGACTAGGTATTTGACCTAGACAAGGACTCTATCATATCTCTCTATATGAGATGAGTTTCTTTATGAAATTTTTAAAAAAAATAGATATTTGAGATTCTTTTGGACCATCCAAAAATTAGAGAGAAAGACCTTTGGGTCATGGAGATATAAAAGATACAAGTTAGGGTGTCTAGAGAGAGAAACGAGAAGAAGAAGAGGATCTTCTTCTAGGGTTGTTTGTTTTCATATCTTTCCTCCCTTTATCTTGAGTTTCCTGAGAGCGTCTCAGATTTAAAACTCTTCCTTTTAATTTCCATCTTTGGAAGAGTCCAAATCAAGAAGAAGGAGGCACTTGATCAACCATCAAAGAAGGATCAGCGCAGTACTGGCATACTGTGCTGATTTCCTGAAGCAGGACTTCTGATTGAGATTCGTAGGCTCGTGTGGACGACTCCTAGAGGTCGGATACATGTGTGGCTTACAACATCATCCTCAAGCCCGGATCAGTGAGGTTAGAACGTCTAACTTGCAAGGTAATAGATCTGATCTATTGTTTAATACATACATTAGATGTAGTATAGAAACATGTTGATATGATCAACATGTAGTTCATACTATATTTATATATTTTAATTTTTAATTTAATACTATGTAATAATCATGTAATAGAATCTTAGATCTAGGGATTCTCTAATTTTAGAAAATAATTTTAATTTATTTTAGTCTTCCGCTGTATGATCTTGAAAAAGTTTCAAGATCTAACCCTGAAACCCTAGATCTGGTTCCTACAATTGGTATCAGAGCCTAAGTTCTTTATTACATGATTATTTATACATGCTTAGATTATTTCTTAGATTAGATCTAATTTATAATCTGATTATTAAATCTAAAATTAAAATTTTAGATCAATCACAAACTGCAAGGTTGTCCTGCTGTAAGGTTTATCCCTTACAGTGCAAAGGTTGTCCTAGTTTGTGTAGATCTATCTTTAATCATAAATTTGTTAGATATGATTTAGATTAAATTTATAATTTATTAGATTTAAAAGATGTTTAAATCTGAAATAAAATCTCTTTGTTAATAATTTTTGTGCAAATAAATTGTTTAAAGTTAAAATTATTTCAATTACATGAACCTGTTTAGATTAGATCTAAAGTAGTTTCATGTTTATTTTACTTGTATCTTGATTATGAATCAAACATGCAATATGGTTGGTAGAATCATATTGTAAAATTATTTTATAAATATGAAAATTATTTTTTGAAAAGCCGAACCCAACCCTCAGCCCAAAACTTAATTAAGAATTAAGAAGTTGTTTGATTAGGTTCTAGGATTGTGAATTGAAGAACCTAAGACACAAATCATAACACATTGGGTTAATGGGTTAGTGGAAATTAGGTCCATTAATTAGGTTAGACCTATGGTTAGATTAAAGATGGACTTAATTAGAGAATTGACTAAATCTAATCAATTGTTGTCTTAGATTAGGTCAAGGATTCTCTAGATCAATTACAATAGTTGTAGTTGGTCAAGTCCATGTCTTTAACAAGAACCAAATGGACTTGATTCTTGGCTAAGTGGTCTAGCACGAACTGTTAGGTTGATCTAATCGAAACTAATTAAATCAGTTGGTGTCTAAGGTAAACCAGACCGGTGGTTTTTAATTGGGAGCTCATTTACCTGGCCATTTCTGATGGTGTCTAAGGCAAGCTTTGGCAGACCCTCCCACTGATCAAACTTACCTGGCCTCTTGGTGAAATTATATTTTGATCGGATCACTTGACTATTCGAGCTGACCCATGTCAGCTAGGTAAATCAGTGTGACTGATTTAGGTGCTCCTATACCAGCCCTTTTAATGGTCTCCCTTAAGCTGACTTGGTGAAGCCAGTGGGAGGATCATGATAAGCTGGTTCATCTAACCTCATCCTCTATATTATTTAAATCTTCCAAAATTATTAGGTCCTTAAAATGATAAAGTTATGGAGATAATTGAGTCATAGCCTCCCATTAAGGTGTTTGATAATGAGTCCATTAACTCAATAATCATTGCAGATGCAAAGGCCTAGTGCTTGTTGACTAATGGAATTATCACTCATCATATGATGACTTGGAAGTGTCTCTCTAATGGTGGTTAGGTGAGCCAACCAAAGTTGGGCTTAATCATTCGTTGGTTAGATACACCAAGTATGATCATGTTAATGGTTGGACCTAACCGGATCCTTACAGTGGAGGCCAAAGCCTACTGATTAGGTTTCTGGGGCAAAATTAATATTACTAGAAATTGTTTAGAGAAATAATTGGTTATGAACCTACCCTTAGATGTACATGGGTTGGCCAACCAAAGTTGGGCTTGTGTGCAGTCTAAGTGGATTCTAGTACCCACTAAGGAATTAGGGTAATTCCTCAAATTGGAGGTAGAGGCTACCAATTCAAATAAAATAGTGGGAGAAATCTTTTGATTAAAGTCCAAATCCTTAGGTTTAATGAATCAATTACTAATTAGGTTATGATTTTCTTTTGTGCAGATATGGCCACTTCCCTATCGCTCCGATCATTGTTGGACAATGATAAG
This sequence comes from Elaeis guineensis, assembly GCF_000442705.2. Taxonomy (NCBI): domain Eukaryota; kingdom Viridiplantae; phylum Streptophyta; class Magnoliopsida; order Arecales; family Arecaceae; genus Elaeis; species Elaeis guineensis. The sequence goes on from NC_026006.2 coordinate 7,419,356, forward strand.
TTGGTGGGACCCAACTTCGGTAGTAGGTACCAAAAGTTGAAGATAGTCCTGGAGCATGAATGGATCCTATATGTGATAATGGATCCTGCACCTGAGGAGCCAGCTATCAATGCACGTGGAACAGTCAGAGACACTTACCAGAAGTGGCTCAGTGACCAGACCACGGTGCACTGTATCATGCTGGCTGCTATGAGCGACGAGTTCAGTCGTAGATTCGAGACAGCGCAGCCAAAGGACATGCTTCAAGTGTTGGAGGTGCCTTTGGCACATCCGATGACGTCGAGATGCACAAGACTAGTTGTGCCATCTTCAACGCCAAAATGCGGGATGGTGCCTCTGTCACTGATCATGTATTGTACATGATCGAGCTGATGGAACAATTGAGCAAGCTCGGCTTTTCCTTGCATGAGTAGCTTGGGAAAGATGCAATACTGAACTCGCTACCCAAGTCTTATCTCCCATTCCTCACTCATTATAGAATGACAAAGCCTGAAGAGAACTACCACGGGTTACTAGGGTTGCTTCAGAACTTTGAGAAGGATCACCAACTTCACAAGGAGTCGGTGAACTTAGTGGGAGGTTCGTCTTCTGGTTCTCGACCCTTTAAGAAAGGAAAGAAGAACAAGAAGAAGAAAGTGAAGAAGGTGCAAGTTCAGGCTGGGACATCAGTGCAGAGCCAGACCAAAAAGATCAAGCCTGATAAGAGTCTATTCTACTGGCAAACACCCTAGATTAGATAGTGTGTCAGATATCTACTTATGGCATTAGAGACTAGGTTATATAAACAAGAACAGAATAAACAGGTTGACTCAAGAGAAAATCCTCGAAGTCAGTGATTGTGAATCACTTCCAACCTGTGAGTCCTGTCTTCTTGGTAAAATGACCAAGTCACCTTTTACTGAAAAAGGTGAGAGAGCTACTGAGCTCTTGGGCCTAGTACATACTGATGTATGTGGGCCCATGAGCATCAGTACTAAAGGTGGATATTTCTACTTCATAACTTTCACGGATGACCTATCCCGATATGGATATGTCTATCTGATGAAACATAAGTTGGATTCATTTGAAATGTTTAAACAATTTCGAAGTGAAGTAGAAAAATAAACTGGGAAGAGTATTAAAACTCTTCAATCTGATCGAGGAGGAGAATACCATTCTAGTGAATTTCTCACATATCTAGGAGAGAATGGGATTCTCTCCCACTGGACTCCTCCAGGAACACCACAGCATAATGGTGTGTCTGAAAGGAGGAATCGGACTCTGTTAGACATGGTCCGATCCATGATGGGTTTTGCTAGCTTGCCGATATCCTTCTGGGGATATGCACTCAAATCGGTCTGTTATCTGTTAAATAGGGTTCCAAGTAAGTCTGTAATTAAGACTCCATATGAGATATGGACAGGACGTAAGCCAGCACTTTCACACCTTAGGGTCTGAGGGTGCCCAGCCTATGTCAAATGATTAGTCACAGACAAACTTGGACCTAGGTCTGACAAATGCTCATTCATAGGGTACCCCAAAGAGACGAAAGGATATTTTTTCTACCATGCTGATGAACAAAAGGTGTTCGTCAGCCTTAAGGTAATCTTTCTAGAAAAGGAGTTCCTTGGTGAAGGAACCGTTGCTTCTAAGGTTGAACTTGATAAAGTTCAACAGGTAGAAGGACCGACACCAATAGCTGAACTTGAGTCGGATATGATTAGATCAGATCTGGAGCCCAATGTACTTGCACCATTAAGGCGATCCGATAGAGTACTGCGTCAGCTGGACAGATACTACAGTTTCTTGGTCCGGGACGGTGATCCCATCGAACTTGATGAGAATAATGAGGATCCGATCACCTATATGGATGCAATGCAGAGACCTGATTTCGAGAAATGACTTGAAGCCATGAAATCCGAAATAGAGTCCATGAAGGTCAACGATGTATGGACATTGGTTGACCCACCTGAAGGGGTTAAACCCATTGGGTGTAAATGGGTCTTTAAAAGGAAGAGGGGCATAGACGGAAAGGTGGAGACCTATAAAGCCCGTCTGATCGTCAAGGGGTATCATCAACGTTATGGTATTGACTATGACGAGATGTTTTCCTCTGTGGCAATGCTCAAATCCATTTGGATAATGCTTGAAATAGCTGCCCATCTGGATTATGAGATCTGGCAGATGGATGTAAAGACAGCTTTCCTGAATGGAGAGCTGACCGAAGAGGTGTATATGATACAACCTGAGGGGTTTACATCCACAAATGAGTCCAAGGTGTGCAAGCTTCAGAGATCCATTTATGGACTGAAACAAGCTTCTCGGAGTTGGAACATGCATTTTGATAAGGTGATCAAAACGTATGGCTTCATTAAGAATGGAGAAGAGCCCTGCATCTATAAATGGGCAAATGGTCCAGTTGTGGTATTCCTTGTCTTGTACGTGGATGACATTCTCTTAATCGGAAATGACATCCCCGCACTACAGGGAATAAAAGTTTGGTTGTCATCATAGTTCTCCATGAAGGACTTGGGTGAAGCATCCTACATCCTAGGGATGAAGATCTATAGGGATAGATCTAAAAGGATGCTTGGGTTATCCCAGTCCATGTAGATAGACATTGTGCTGAAGAGGTTCAGCATGGAGAATTTCAAGAAAGGCTATCTACCGATAGGCCAAGGAATTTCTCTCTCTAAGAATGATTGTCCGACAACTCCAGAAGAGAGAGAGCGTATGAGTAGAGTCCCATATGCTTCAGCCATGGGATCTATCATGTACGCCATGACATGTACAAGACCAGATGTGGCATACTCACTAGGAGTAGTGAGTAGATACCAATCTGATCCTGGAGAAAATCATTGAAAAGTGGTTAAAGCCATCCTTAAGTATTTGAGAAATACTAAGGACCAATGGTTGGTTTATGGCGAGTCAGATCTGAAACTTGTGGGGTTCACAGACTCCAGCTTCCAATCTGACCATGATGACAGCAGGAGAGTGTCGGGTTATATCTTTACTCTGAATGGTAGAGCCATCTGCTGGAAGAGTTTCAAGCAGCATACTGTGGCAGACTCTGTTTGTGAAGCGGAGTACATCGCAGCATCGGATGTCGTGAAGGAAGCTGTGTGGCTGAGAAAATTCATCAACGAGCTCGGATTAGCACCCTCCCTCGATGGTCCGATTCTGCTCTACTGCGACAGCACTGGTGCCATAGCTCAGGCGAAGGAACCCAAAGCACATCAACAGACGAAGCACATCTTGCACCGCTTCCACCTGGTCTGAGAGATCGTGGATCGAGGTGACGTCGACCTTCAGAAGATCGACGGAAAGGAGAACCTGGCCGACCCCTTCACTAAAGCCCGACGATAAAGGAGTTTGACAACCACAAGTCGAAGATGGGTATTAGATACTGTGCCGAGTGGCTTTAGGACAAGTGGGAGTTGTTGGGAAATGTGTCCCAAAAAGCCAATCGTCAAGCTGTTGATGGTTGAGCAACCAAGTATTATAATTGATTTGTTAATAAATAAAATATATTTGGCATCTTCATCATAAGCTTTCATCTTCTAATGAACTCCATTGTTATGATGAAGTCCTTAGGACTATTTAAGATCGATAAAGAGAGGATTTATCGATTAGTCCTTAAAACTGTTCATGACCAAATGATAAGCTGTTAATAAGGACGACAGCTTCTATCAAGCATAGGTCGCTGTAGGCCATATGGGTTGGTTGTCCTCTTAACCAAAGAGTGTGGAGACACTGGTATGGCATACAGGTGAGATATACTGGTACATCATCATTGAACGTGACCAACTCCAGAGTATTCTGCTGTCGAGAATGTCTCTAATGGGATATAGGTATAAGTGTCCTTTAGACTTGAGATCGCCTCAGTGACTTGCAAACAACTCATTGTGCTTTGGTACTGGACTAACTGAATTTCTAATTCAGGGATGGAAGGCTTCTAGGCACAGTCAAGTACTTGCGAAGTCAGAGTGTGATCGAGATAGGATTGATCACTCCAAGAGTTGGAGAAGAATGAGTCGCTGTATTTCAATTTAGCAAAACCTTGGCTAGGATAATCCATTAGATGGATTTGATATTTTGAAATACAATGTGGACAACCTGATCAGAGTTGACAGTTGAGCTCTGGGGTGTCCTATGATCATTTTGGTCAAGGGGATGAATTATATGAAAACTATATCCGCATGGGTTCTAAGGATGTTGTTCTACACATTCGACTTATCCGATCGTCGGTTACCATTGCTAGATGGTCACTTCGATTGGTACAAAAATTTATTCCTGTGCTACCGGCTTAGGTTCGGACCTATGAGGTTACACACATTAGAGTTCATGATCTAATCGGATGGTTGATCAACGATTAAGAATTATTCTAGGATTAAATGATCAATACGATTGACATTTAACCCAGTGCAAGTGTTGCAGGAGGATCGATTAGCAATTCGATTGCTAATTGGCTTAATTTGATTAAGCCAATGGACTAAGATTAAGTCTAATTAAATATGATTTAATTAGATTTGGTTTGGGCTTGATTGGATCAAGTCCAATTGGTTTATTGGATAAGCCAAATGCAAGGAAAAACTAGTCCTAGTTCAACTAGGACATGGGTCAATCTAATTTCTAATTTGATTAGAAAATTAAATCAGATTTAAATCTAATTTAATCTGATTAAATTAGGTTCTTAATGGGTTAAGACCTATTTTAATTGGGTTGATCTAATTTTGGTTTGATTTGATTTGAGAAACCAAATTAAAATAAGTCATAAGATAGAATCCTAGTAAGACTAGGATTCCACCTTGCACCACATTCGAATTCTATGATATAGAGTTTTAGAAATCCAAAACTCTTTTAATTTTGCATCAAATTTATCCAAATTTTTTTTGAAATTTTTATGGCTTTTAGGGTACACATTGTGCACCCTTTGCTGGTGATCCATGCATGAAAATATGGAGGAGGTGCTCAAGAGTTGGACGCCCCTTAACTTGCCATGTTTGGATAAGCCTTGACTAGGTATTTGACCTAGACAAGAACTCTATCATATCTCTCTATATAAGATGAGTTTATTCATAAAATTTTTGAAAAAGATAGAGATTTGATAGACCTTTGGGCCATCCAAAAATCAGAGAGAAAGACTTTTGGGTCATGGAGATATAAAAGATACAAGTTAAGGTGTCTAGAGAGAGAAACGAGACGAAGAAGAGGGTCTTCTTCTAGGGTTGTTTGTTTTCATATCTTTCCTCCCTCCATCTTGAGTTTCTTGAGAGCATCTCAGATCTGAAACTCCTCCTTTTACTTTTCATCTTTGAAAGAGTCCAAATCAAGAAGAAGGAGGCACCTGATCAACCATCAAAGAAGAATCAGTGCAGTACTAGCATACTGTGCTGATTTTCTGAAGCAGGACTTCTGATCGAGATTCGTAGGCTCGTGTGGATGACTCTTAGAGGCCGGACGCATGTGCGGCTTGCAACATCATCCTCAAGTCCGGATCAGTGAGGTTAGAACGTCTAACTTGCAAGGTAATAGATCTGATCTATTGTTTAATACATACATTAGATGTAGTATAGAAACATGTTGATATGATCAACATGTAGTTCATGCTATATTTATATATTTTAATTTTTGATTTAATGCTATGTAATAATCATGTAATAGGATCTTAGATCTAGAGATTCTCTGATTTTAAAAAATAATTTTGATTTATTTTAGTCTTCCGCTGTATGATCTTGAAAAAGTTTCAAGATCTAACCCTGAAATCCTAGATCTGGTTCCTACATGAAGCACCTATGAGTATGACCCAATAGGTTGCTATCAGGGATACCTATTCAGATTTTTGCTATTGTCATACACCATCTAGAGAAGTTGTCTCTAGTGGGAGGGCAATGCTTTTATGAATTCAGACAGTTTATGAGGAATAGGTACTTCTATTTTTGATGAGACAGTCAAAATATTTGACTTTATCAAAAATAGATAAAATATGTGTGTGTGCAAGAAGATAAGTGAGAGTCCCACTAACTTCTTGGTTATGTATGTGGGAGACATACAGCATATTGAAAAGGTAGTCCCGATATTACACTCGATCAATGGCTTACTTTTCGTAAAAATTTTCATGGAATAGACTTGGGTTAAGCATCCAATATACTTGGCATCTATAGGGATAGGTGTAAGTAGATGCAGGGCTTATCCCAGTCTAGGTATATAGAATTTAATGTTGAAAGGGTTCAACATGAATGGATGTAAAAGAATTTACTTACCGATATATTTAATGTACCAAGCCTAATGTGAATTATGTCTTGTGCATAATCATTGATTTTGGACTGATCCATGATAGGATCTTTTGAAAATTATGAAAAGCATTCTCAAAATACTTGAGAAGTATTAGAGGAGCAGTGAATTGGAAGAGTTACAAACAGTAAATTATGTTTGACTCGGTTAATTGCTATTAGTAAAGATTGCTAAGGAAAGTTGCATGATGAAGGATTCATCATTAAGTTGGGTGTCGTCTCACCGAGTACCCATGCACATCCTAGGCACTTTCACCTCATTCATGACATGATCATAAAATGAGTTAATATTAAGAATAGTATAATAGGTTTAGTTCACCAAGGCTTCATAGCAGCAGTGTAATCGTCACCCTGATTGCATGGGCATCAGGTACAGGGACGATTGGCTTTAGTATAAGTGGAAGATTGAAAGAATAGTACCCTACAAGTCAATCGCATGGAGATGCAATGGGACATTTCTTTATTATCTTCCTGCTCATTTGTATGACATTAGTTATTTTATCTATATGAGATATTATGTTTTATCATTTGCTATATCATTTTTATATGATTATGATAAATCCCATAGATTAGGATAATGATTTTAGGGCCATGATGAGATCATGCCAGTGAGACGTAAAATCTTGATAGCCTCAATCTAAAATATTTTCAGTCATAGGATTATCGAGTCGGAGATCGATGACTCTGATAAGATTGGTACATCCTATGTATGCTCGATGGAGAGGATGGTTGATCTCACAACCACTTATGTGGTGACACTAATACAAGGATGTAGGTGCTCATTAGAGAATGAGTTCACTGAACAGACCCACAAAAGAACATCTGATGGAGCCTTACAGCTTGTCGACAGATGGTTCTTCAGTGAGAGTGGTGCATGTGATCTTTTGATCTGAGATTACCATGGTACCTTATGTGCATTGACCCTTACTTTGGTTTACTCCCCAGCACACTGAAGGACTAGATCTAGGATTTCAAGGTTAGATCTTAAAACTTTTTCAAGATCAGGCAGCGAAAGACTAAAATAAATCAAAATTTATCTTATAAAATTAGAGAATCCCTAGATCTAAGATCCTATTACATGATTATTACATGGTGTTAAATCAAAAATTAAAATATAAAGAGCAAGAACTACATGTTGATCATATCAACATATTTCTATGCTACATCTAATGTATGTAAACTATAATAGATCATATCTATTACCTTGCAAGTTAGACATTCTAACGTTAATTCAGATTTGAGGATGATGTTGCAAGCCACACATGCATCCAACCTCTAGGAGTCATCCACACGAGCCCATGAATCACGATCAGAAGTCCTGATCCAGGAAATCAGCACAGTATGCTAGTACTGTGCTGATCCTTCTTCGATGGTCGATCAGATACCTCTTTCTTCTTGATTTGGACTCTTTCAAAGATGAGAAGTAGGAGAAAGAGTTTTAAATATGAGACACTCTTAGAAAACTCACAGATGGAGGACGGAAAGAGGTGAACTCAGCAACCCTAGAAGAAGACCCTCTTCTTCTTCTCTTTGCTTAACCTACACATATAGTTTTGTATCTATTATATCTCCACGCCCCAACACTCTTTCTCTCTAATTTTTACACTCCCCAAAGGTATCTCAATGCTCTATAATTCAAAAAAAAATTAATAAGAAATTCATTTTAAATAATGAGATATAAAGAATCCTTGTCTAGGTCAAATACCTAGTCAAGGAAAATCCAAATAGGGCAAGACAAGGGGTGCCCAACTCTTGGGTGCCCCCTCTTTCTTTTTCTACCATGGACCATTAGTAAAGGATGCACAATATGTGCCATAAAAGTTATAAAAATCTCAAAAAAAATCTAGATAAAATCTGTACCATAAGGAAAGAGTTTTGGTTTCCTAAAATTCTATCTCATAGAATTTGAAATCCAAACAAATTTCTACTTTGACTTGGTTCACAACCACATTCCATGTAAGAGAAAAAGAGTGGAAAGCTTTGGGCATGCATGAAGGCCTGGGAGAGAAGGTTTTGTCACACAAAATAAGAGAGAGTGGGCATGGGGGAATAAGGTGGCGCAAGGTGGAATCCTAGTCTTACTAGGATTCAATCTATGACTTGTTCAAATTTGATTTCTCAAACCAAATCAAACTAAAACTAAATCAACCTAATTAAAATAGATCTTTATCCAATTAAGAATCTAATTTAATCAGATTAAATTATATTTAAATTTAATTTAATTTTTTAATCAAATTAGAAATTAGGTTGACCCAAGTCCTAATTGAACTAGGACTAGTTTTTCCTTACACTTGGCTTATCCAATAAACCAATTGGATTTGATCCAATCAAGCTCAAACTAAATCTAATTAAATCATATTCAATTAAACTTAATATCAGCCCTTTGGCTTAATCAAATTAAGCTAATTAGTAATCAAATTACTAATCGATCCTCCTGCAACACTTGCACTAGGTTAAATATCAATCGTATTGATCGTTTAACCCTAAAATGATTCTTAATCGTTGATCAACCATCCGATCGGATCATGAACTCTAATGTGTGTGACCTCATAGGTCCAAACCTAAGCTGATAGCATATGAATAAATTTTTGTACCAATCAAAGTGATCATCTAGCAATGGTACCCGACGGTCGGATAGGTCGAATGGGTAGAACAACATCCTTAGAACGCATGCGGATATAGTTTCCATATAATTCATCTCCTTGATCAAAATGCTTATAGGACACCTCAGAGTTCAACTGTCAACACTGATCAAGTTGTCCACATTTTATTTCAAAATATCAAATCCATCTGATGGATTACTCTGGCCAAGGTTTTGCTAAATTGAAATACAGCGACTCATTCTTCTCCAACTCTTGGAGTGGTCAATCCCATCTTGATCACACTCTGACTTCACAAGTACATGACTGTGCCTAAAAGCCTTCCATCACTGAATTAAAAATTTAGTTAGTCCAGTACCAAAGCACAGTAAGTTGCTTGCAAGTCACTGAGGCGATCTCAGGTCTAAGGGACACTTATACCTATATCCCATCAGAGACATTCTCGACAGCAGAATACTCTGGAGTTGGTCATGTTCAACGATGATGTACCCTTACATCTCACCTGTATGCCATACCAGTATCTCCACACTCTTTGATTAAGAGGACAACCAACCCATATGGCCTACAGCGACCTATGCTCGATAGAAGCTGTCGTCCTTATTAACAGCCTATCATTTGGTCGTGAACAGTTTTAAGGACTAATCAATAAATCTACTCTTTATCAAACCTAAATAGTCTTAAGGACTTCATCACAACAATAGAGTTCATTAGAAGATGAAAACTTATGATAAAAATGCCAAAAAAATATTTTATTTATTAACAAATCAATTACAATACAAGGTTGCTCAACCGTCAATAGGTTGATGATTGACTTTTAGGACATATTTTTCAACAACTCCCACTTATTGTAAAGCCACTCGGCACAGTATCTAATACCTATCTTCAACTTGTGGTTGTCGAACTCTTTTATCACCAGGACTTTAGTGAAGGGGTCGGCCTGGTTCTCCTTTTCGTCAATCTTTTGAAGGTCAATGTCACCTCGATCCACGATCTCCCAGACCAGATGGAAGCGATGCAAAATGTACTTTGTCTGTTGGTGTGCTTTGGGTTTCTTTGTCTGAGCTATGGCACTAGTACTGTCGTAGTAGAGCAGGATCGGACCATCGAGGGAGGGTGCTACTCTGAGCTCGATGATGAATTTTCTCAGCCACACTGCTTCCTTCGCGGCATCCGATGCTGCAATGTACTTTGCCTCACAAACAAAGTCTGCCACAATATGCTGTTTGGAACTCTTCCAGCAGATGGCTCCACCATTCAGAGTAAAGATATAACCCGACATGCTTCTGCTGTCATCATGGTCAGATTGAAAGCTGGAGTCTATAAACTCCACAAGTTTCAGATCTAACTCACCATAAACCAACCATTGATCCTTAGTATTTCTCAAATACTTAAGGATGGCTTTAACCACTTTTCAGTGGTTTTCTCCATGATCAGATTGGTATCTACTGACTACTCCTAATGAGTATGCCACATCTGACCTTGTACATGTCATGACGTACATGATAGATCTCACGATCGAAGCATATGGGACTCTACTCATACCTCTCTCTCTTCAGAAGTTGTCGGACAATCCTTCTTAGAGAGAAAAATTTCATGGCCTATCGGTGGATAGCCCTTCTTGGAATTCTTCATGCTAAACCTCCTCAGCACAGTGCTATGTACGTGGACTGGGATAACCCAAGCATCCTTTTAGATCATCCCTATAGATTTGCATCCCTAGGATATAGGATGCTTCACCCAAGTCCTTCATAGAGAACTGCGATGACAACAAAACTTTTATTTCCTGTAGTGCGGGGATATCATTCTCGATTAAGAGAATGTCATCCACGTACAAGATAAGGAATACCACAACTGGATCATTTGCCCATTTATAGATGTAGGGCTCTTCTCCGTTCTTAACGAAGACATATGTTTTGATCACCTTATCAAAATGCATGTCCTAACTCCGAGAAACTTGCTTCAATCTATAAATGGATCTCTGAAGCTTGCACACCTTGAACTCATCTATGGATGTAAACTCCTCAGATTGTATCATATATACCTCTTCGATCAGCTCTCCATTCAGAAAAGCTGTCTTTACATCCATCTGTCAGATCTCATAATTCAGATGGACAGCTATTGCAAGTATTATCCGAATGAATTTGAGCATTGCCATAGGGGAGAACGTCTCGTTATAGTCAATATCATAATGTTGACGATACCCCTTGGCAACCAGATAGACTTTATAGGTCTCCACCTTTTCATCTGCGCCCCTCTTCCTTTTGAAGACCCATTTACACCTAATGGGTTTAACCCCTTCAGGTGGGTGAACCAATGTTTATACATCGTTGACCTTCATGGACTTTATTTTGGATTTCATGGTTTCAAGCTATTTTTTGAAATCAGGTCTCTGCATTGCATCCATATAGGTGATCAGATCCTTATCATTCTCATCGAGTTCGATGGGATCACCGTCTCGAACCAAGAAACCATAGTATCTATTTGGTTGATGCGGTACTCTACCAGATTGTCTTAATGGTGCAGGTACATTGGGCTCCAGATCTGATCTAATCAAATCTGACTCAGGTTCAGCTATTGGTATCGGTTCTTCTACCTGTTGAACTTCATCAAGTTCAACCTTAGAGGCAACAGTTCCTTCACCAAGGAACTTTTTTTCTAAAAAGTTATCTTAAGGCTGACGAACACCTTTTGTTCATCAGCATGGTAGAAAAAATATCTTTTGGTCTCTTTGGGATACCCTATGAATGTGCATTTGTCAGACCTAGGTACAAGTTTATCTGTAACTAACCATTTGACATAGATCGGGCACCCTCAGATCCTAAGTTATGAAAGTGCTGGCTTACGCCCTGTCCATATCTCATATGGAGTCTTAATTACAGACTTACTTGGAATCTTATTTAACAGATAACAGGCCGATTCGAGTGCATATCTCCAGAAAGATATTGACAAGCTATCAAAACTCATCATGGATCGGACTATGTCTAATAGAGTCCGATTTCTCCTTTCAGATACATCATTATGCTGTGGTGTTCCTGGAGGAATCCATTGGGAGAGAATCCCATTCTCTCCTAGATATGTGAGAAACTCATCAGAAAGGTATTCCCCTCCTCGGTCAGATTGAAGAGTTTTAATACTCTTCTCAGTTTATTTTTCTACTTCACTTCGGAATCGTTTGAACATTTTAAATGAATCCGACTTATGTTTCATCAGATAGACATACCATATCTGGATAGATCATCCATGAAAGTGATGAAGTAGAAACATCCACCTCTAGCACTTGTGCTCATGGGCCTGCATACATCAGTATGTACTAGGCCCATGAGCTCAGTAGCTCTCTCATCTTTTTTAGTAAAAGGTGACTTGATCATTGTACCAAGAAAACAGGACTCACAGGTTGAAAGTGATTCACAATCACTGACTTCGAGGATTCCCTCTTGAGTCAACCTATTTATCTTATTCTTGTTTATATGACCTAGCCTATAGTGCCATAAGTAGATATCCGATACACTATCTAATCTAGGGTGCTTGCCAGTAGAATAGACTACGTTAACAGGTTATGATAACATATACACACTATTATTCAAATGTCCACAAAAAATAGTAACACCATTCATAATGATATTACAAACTTGTTTCTTTATTGAAATTTTATAATCATTTTTGGTTAGAAGGCCTACAGAAATCACATTTTAAAAAAAAATTGAAACAGAAATGACAATCATTAAGAACAATGGTATGGGACTCAAATACAAGTTTCAAGATTTCTAATGCTAGAACTGGAACTGATCTTCCATCTCCAATGTTCAGGAACCTCTCATCTTGCTCGAATCTCCTACTGACCTACAACTCCTGCAATGAATTGCAAATATGGTAAGGGCTACCGGTATCAAATATCCAGTCAGTTATATCACAAATAGAGAAATTGTAAGGAGTTATCATATAAATACCTTGCCCAGCAATAGCTTGCTTCTTTCTCTGCCTGTTTGGGTCTAGGGAGGCAATGTACTGAAGACAGTTCCTCTTCCAGTGCCCTCGCTTCTTGCAAAAGAAGTATTCAGTTTGACTCTTATCGGGCTTGATCTTTCTGGTCTGACCTTGCACTGATGTCCCAAACTGAACTTGCACCTTCTTCACATTCTTCTTCTTATTTTTCTTTTCTTTCTTAAAGGGTCGAGAACCAGAAGACGAACCTTCCACTAAGTTCACTGACTCCTTGTGGAGTTGGTGATCCTTCTCAAAGTTCTGAAGCAACCCCAGTAATCCATGGTAGTTTACTTCAAATTTTGTCATTCTATAATGAGTGAGGAATGGGAGATAAGACTTGGGCAGCGAGTTCAGTATTACATCTTTCTCAAGCTGCTCATACAAGGGAAAGCCAAGCTTGCTCAAATGCTCCATCAACTTGATCATGTACAATACATGATCAGTGACAGAGGCACCATCCCGTATTTTGGCGTTGAAGATGGCACAACTAGTCTTGTGCCTCACCACGTCATCAGATGTGCCAAAGGCATCCTCTAACACTTGAAGCATGTCCTTTGACTAAGCCATCTCAAATCTGTGATTGAACTCATTGCTCATGATAGCCAGCATGATGCAGTGTACCGTGGTTCGGTCACTAAGCCACTTCTAGTAAGTATCTCTGACTTTCCACATGCATTGGTAGCTAGCTCCTTAGGTGCTGGATCCGTTATCACATATAGCATCCATTCATGCTCCAGGACTATCTTCAACTTTTGATACCAGCTACCGAAGTTGGGTCCCACCAAATTTTATTATCCAATAATGATCGGAGTGATAGGAAAGTGGCCATATCTGCATAAAAAAAATCATGACCTAATTAGTAATTGATTCATTAAACTTAAAGATTTAGATTTTAATCAAAAGATTTCTCCCACTATTTTGTTCGAATTGGTAGCCTCTACCTCCAATTCGAAGAATTACCCTAATTCCTTAGTGGGTACTAGAATCCACTTAGACTGCACATAAGCCCAATTTGGTTGGCCAACCCATGTATATCTAAGGGTAAATTCATAACTAATTATTTCTCTAAATAATTTCTAGTAATTTTAATTTTGCCCCAGTCCCTAATCAGTAGACTTTGGCCTCTACTGAAAAGGTCTGGTTAGGTCCAACTATTAACATGACCATACTTGGCCCATCTAGCCAATGAATGATTAGCCCAACTTTGGTTGGCTAACCTAACCACCATTAGAAAAATACAGTCAAAAATCATATTATGAATGATAATTCCATCAGCCGATAAGCACCAGGCCTTTGGACCTCCAATGATTATCCAACTGATGGACCTATTATCATCTTAATAGGAGGCTATGATCTAGTTATCACTATAACTATTTCATTTAGAGGAGGAGGTCAGATGAACCAGCTTATCATGATCCTCCATTGGCTTCACCAAGTCAGCTTAAGGGAGACATTAAAAGGGCTGGTCTAGGAGCACCTAAATCAATTACACTGATTTATCTAGCTGACATAGATTAGCTCGAATAGTCAAGTAATCTGATCAAAACATAATTTCACCAAGAGGCCAGGTAAGTTCGATCGGTGGAGGGTCTGCCAAGCTTGCCTTAGACACCATCAGAAATGGCCAGTAAGCGGGCTGCCAATTAAAAACCATCGGTCTGGTTTACCTTAGACACCAACTGATTTAATTAGTTTTGATTAGATCAACCTAACAGTTTGTGCTAGACCGCTTAGCCAAGAATCAATCATTGGTTCTCGTTAAAGACATGGACTTGACCAACTACAACTATTGTAATTGATCTAGAGAATCTTTGACCTAATCTAAGACAACAATTGATTAGATTTAGTCAATTCTCTAATTAAGTCCATCTTTAATTTAACTCTAGGTCTAACCCAATTAATGGACCTAATTCCACTAACCCATTAACCCAATGTGTTATGATTTGTGTCTTGGGTTCTTCAATTCATAATCTAGAACCTAATCAAACAACTTCTTAATTCTCAATTAAGTTTGAGCTGAGAGTTGGGTTCGGCTTTTTGAAAATAATTTTCATATTTGTAAAATATTTTTATAACATGGTTCTACCAACCAAGTTGCATGTTTGATTCATAATCAAAATGTAAGTGAAATAAGCATGAAACTACTTTAGATCTAATCTAAACAGGTTCATGTAATTGAAATAATTTCAACTTTAAACTACGCAAATTTCTCAGACAAAAATATGATGGTTCTTGTGCGAAAATTATTAACAAAGAGATTTTATTTAGATTTAAATATATTTTAAATTTAATAAATTATAAATTTAATCTAGATCATATCTAACAAGTTTATGATTAAGATAATCTATAGAACTAGGACAACCTTTCACTGTAAGGGTAACTTAAGCAGACAATCTACAGTTCATGATTAATCTAAAAATTTAATTTCAGATTTAACAATCATATTATAAATTAGATCTAATTTAAAAATAATCTAAGCAGTATACAAATCATATAATAATAACCTAGGCTCTGATACCAATTGAAGGAACCAATCTAGGTTTCAGGTTAGATCTTGAAATTTTTCAAGATCAGGCAGCGAAAGACTAAAATAAATCAAAATTTATCTTATAAAACTAGAGAATCCCTAGATCTAAGATTCTATTATATAATTATTACATGATATTAAATCAAAAATTAAACAATATAATGAGCAAGAACAATATGTTGATCATATCAACATGTTTCTATGTTACATCTAATGTATGTAAAAATATAATAGATCAGATCTATTACCTTGCAAGTTAGATGTTCTAACTTTGCTAATCCAGACTTAAGGATGATGTTGTGATCTGCACTATGTCCGCCTCAAGGAGTCATCCACACGAGCCTACGAATCACGATCAGAAATTTGGTCCAGGAAATGAGCACAGTATGCTAGTACTGTGCTGATCCTTCTTCGATGGTCGATCAGATGCCTCTTTCTTCTTGATTTAGACTCTTCCAAAGATAAAAAGTAAGAGAAGGAGTTTTAGATGTGAGACACTCTTAGAAAACTCACAAATGGAAGAAGAAAAAGAGGTGAACTTAGCAACCTTAGAAGAAGACCCTCTTCTTCTTCTCTTTGCTTAACCCAGACATATAATTTTGTGTCTATTATATCTCCATGCCCTAATACTCTTTCTCTTTGATTTTTACACATCCCAAAGGTCTCATCTCTATAATTCACTCTATA